>NC_060216.1:8763883-9069619 GCF_907164935.1 Osmia bicornis bicornis | reverse complement strand
CTTTATTAATTTTTAAATTATTAAATTATTTTTTAATTTTTAATGTTTTTAATGCAAAAATGCAGGTTCCACCGAGATTTGAACTCGGATCGCTGGATTCAAAGTCCAGAGTGCTTACCATTACACCATGGAACCGCTTATTTGTTAATTATCTTTATTAATTTTTAAATTATTAAATTATTTTTTAATTTTTAATGTTTTTAATGCAAAAATGCAGGTTCCACCGAGATTTGAACTCGGATCGCTGGATTCAAAGTCCAGAGTGCTCACCATTACACCATGGAACCTGTTATTTACAACTTTTTCATTATTTATATGTATTTATCGAATTTGCATAATTGCGAATTATGCCTGTTGCGATTAAGAAAAACGCTAAGAGCATTATCGCTATTGAGACTCTTCTCGCGAACTTCAAACCGTAGATATCTATCGTAATCGCGATACTTGTTCCTTTTTTACATTTTTATCAATCTCTTCCAATAATGTAACAGTAATAAGAATTCGATGCACACTTTCCATCTATACGAAATAAGTATACTAAATAATTTACAAACAATTGAAAGAGGTATTCCAAAAATTATAATTACACATTCATATGTCAATATGTTAATGCGACATAGTTCCATCCCCTTACACCCAGCTACAAGTAGTTACAATAAATGAAGCAAATAAAAATATTTGCACCCTTGTTCCCATCGTGAACCTCCACCCTCCTAGAATCCCACCCCTTTACTTCCAAGCATCTCGACGATCCTACGATCCATCGAGAACTGCGTTCGCGGATCGGTCGACCGATCCGGAAACCACTCAAATTAATTTCAAGTCAAAGCATATTCTCTGATTTGACGTGTTCTCCTGGCTGACGTCCAATCAGGTCACCCCATGGCTCGTACCCGTCGTTTGACCCTCGATCGGCTGCCGCGACAGCCCCGATTCCATTTCTCTGTTATACTTTCGTTCACAATGCCTCTCCTTACGGTTCGCTGATCCTTGACTGACAGGATCCCCGAGCGCACTTGCAGGACATGCTCGCTGTTACGCTGGCTAGGTGCGGCTACGTCAAGCCCGGATGACAGCCGACAGAGCAAGTGTTATTGTTGAATCGGATTTCGAGCAACGGGGATGATTCAGGCGCCGTCGATCCGGCCTTCCTCCCTGGATTTAATTAATTTGGTAATTGGCGGCCGCCTTGAAGCGTGACCGCTCGAAAAGGGAGATAACTTTTGCGATTAAATGGAGGGATGGATGTTTCTCTCGATTGATCACTTCATTGCACGGTTATTTTTTGAAGAGTAACGCTGCCCTTTCGGGATTTCATATCGAATTAATGGACGTTGACGGGGTGAGAAGATTTTTGCTGATTTTCTCGGTTATTTTGGAATGGAAATGAACGGACGAATGGAAGGGTTCTTGATCGTACTAGAAATGAAATTGATGAATTTCATGGCTTTAAATGGGTAATGGATTGCGTTGAATGCTAATTGGAAAAATGGGGTGATAACAAAGGGGTGAATTTTATTTTCTTCGCATCGCTTTTGGGAACATTATTGTACCTACATACACGTTCAGTGTTGTAAATTCTATTTTCGCGAATATTTATCGTTCTCTGTCTTTGGTTCGAGCACGATTACACCTTTATGGTTTTATAAGGGGGTCCCGTGCGACGGATCCTTTTTATCTCCGATTCGATTCGACAAGGAGATCCACGTTTCGAGAACGACCGCTTCCTTCGGCTGTTCCCTTCGAATTTCGCTTTATCGTCCCTTCCCTCTCGTGTGTACACTTATTTCATGCTCGGTGGAACATCGGGACCTCGAAGGAAACCAGCTTGCTTACTCGATAAGAGGCAAAGAAATTCTTGTAAAATCCCCCCGGCGAAACGATTCCCAGCGTTGCGTAATGTAAAGGCGGTATTATCGTCCAAATACAGAATCTTTATCCTTAGCCAAGGTATCTGGTAATTTTATTCTAAGCTATATTTTCCTTCGTGATTATTATTCCTTTTCTCCTTTCAATTTTTCCTGCTCGTCAATTTCACCGATTTCAGATCTCAATTTTAAAGCATCCTATTATCAGCTCATCGCTTCCTCCCCTTTCTACGCTTAACAAGTGAGGACAAGAATATTCAGCTACCAAGAAATCCCTCCTCTTCCCTTCTCTTCTAATTAACAAACCGTCAACCATCATCCTTTCTGTCTCGTTTTTCCCCAGAAATAAAATATTCGTCTTCGAAGCACGCGTCCCGCGGCACAATGCAGGAAGTGCTCGGTAGCGAGGCGCATCCCGTTGCACAAAAGCATCGTGCAACCGATGCAGTTGCCCAGCGGGGGCGCAACAAAGACAGCGTGCAAGCGCGAGCAGGCAGCCAGGCAAGAAAGAGAGGCTGCCCCAGCGGCGCGTTTCTCCCGCTAATGAATTCCTCTTTATGCCAGCGAGTAATTGGTACCTCGCATTATTCTCAATCAGCGAGACTGTCCTCGCCTCGTAGGAAGGATCAGCGTGCAAGGGAGAGACACGCGAGCGACAAAGGGAAGCGACCGGTGAGGGAAGGGAAGAGGAAGAGACGAGGAAAAACAAGAGGGGAGGAGGGGGGAAAACGATGGAAGGAAAGTCGCGGAGAACGAACGCAGGAAAAACCGCAGCGAAAAGTGCATCAACCGAGGAGAAGAGCTTTGCTGATTTACGAGCAGCAGTTGCTAGGAGGGCATTAATATTCGTGACGGAATATTAAACCGCCGAGCGTCAATGGGCAGAGCTTCAAAGGGATTTTCCGGAAAAGGGGTTGGAGGGCGGAGAGAAAGAGACAGATCGACGTTCCCGCAAGATTATGAGATTCTCGTTAAGTGTCACGTGTAAAGAGTTCTTTCATACGCGACTCGACCCCGCTATCATCCTCGACGACGACGACGACGACGTGGTCGTTTATAAAATACCAGCATGCAAAGAGACGGGTGCGAGGATTTATCGAATGTCCCGGGGTTGTTAGGAATTCGATTTAAAATCGAGATAGGGGTGGAAAAGTGGGTAGAGCGCGGATAATTCGTTCCTATTGTTTGATAATGGGTTGTATAATTTTATGTATCGCAATTCTATTTTCTCACAACTAAATCCTTTTCGTGGACGAATTCTCAGACGAAGAATTTTTCGCTAAATATCAATTTATAACATCGCCGTGTGGCAATCGTAGCGTGAAAAGTCGAGGGAGCAACGCGAATCCAGTCAGGACATTAATGAGATAAGGCCGTCAGACAGGGTAGTTGCGGTAATAATGAGGAGCATTTTTATAACGAGGATCACCGCAGTGAAATCATCTCCTGGGAACAGGAACAGGAGAAAGCTGAAGAGATGCCTGTGCGAAGCAACGACTCCATCCATCCATCGTCGTCGTCGTCGTCGTCGTCGTCGTCGTCGTCGCGGGGAGACTTAATTATCTAATTAATTAACCTCAATCAGAACGATGAGTAATTTCTCGGTTCGCTGGCGCCTTTGCCGGCGTCGAGACTTTCTTGTCACGCCGACTGTGGCCCCGAATTACGGATGAGTTCACGGCAAATCGATTATGTCCCGATGCTATTGCCCCGGCCTCTATTTAGGCGCAGCATCCAGGATCCACGATCCTCCGGCGTTATCCTGTTTTCGCTGCCCCGACCAATTTGCTCCTGCCACCGGAGCGGAGGCCCCTTTTCGCTCGTCCTCTATCCAAACCGCTTTTATCTTCGCTTCTCTTGCGCCGATCGCGCGATAACTCGCTCGTGAAACGACCAGACGACGCGAGGATTTGTTTAACCCGCCGCTCCCTCGCCTGGAAATTGCGTTTCGATGCTCGCGAGATTCGTTTTCTCAGGAGAACATGTACTAAATCAACTCCTTCTATATCGTTCAAACGACAATCCATTCTTCGACAACCCCAATTCTATTTTCAACCACCATACTTGGTGTAACGAAGTAACCAGCAATCACCAGAAACCCAGTAGCCGACAGTGACACCATGGTCTCAAACCCTACCTTTTGGTTCGAACCATTTATCCCTATCCACCACCCTCGCCCCATCTTCGAAATAATAACACCTCGCAGCCATCCGAGCATAGAAACTCTGAAATTCCAACTGGCAAGTCTTCAGCCATGTTTCACGATGCAGGAGGTAACAAAAGCGACCCTTCTCCGAACGTTTCACCCCTTAGACCCACCCCCGTACCAGTGTAACTGACGTTTTTGACGCGTCAAGTGGATCGAGCTGCGAAACGCTTTCATAGAAGACCGTCGATATGTATATATATATATAAGCTACTGTTTTACATAAACATCGATTCGTTAGGGGTAGCCGGAAATCGTGCGAGGGTTACACGCCGCGCTGATTCCTCTAAGTGATCTCAAGTGTTTTCGCAGTTGACTCGCGGCATGTTCGTCCGCGTAACTCGAAACAACGACAGAGTTATTGTGGAGCTTTTTAAGCTTGGTTTAACCCTGGCCCCGGGCCCCGTTTCTAATGGGGCTAACTTCGTATTTAGTTAGTCAACCCTGGCCGCGAGACGCGATGGGAAACGACAAGTGGCATCCTCCCTTCCCTCCTCGCTAGTCCAACCACACTCGCCTTTCATGTGCTAATTCCTGTTTATTTAATCGAATGCTGACGGTGATCAACCCCGCGAAAGGGCGAACGATCGCCGGGGGATTAATTTCTAATATGGTTTAACGTGGATGGACGCTTGGGCGCGGATTGTTTGGACGAACGCGAGTGTGTTGTGTTAGGATAGAGATTCTGGCCTCTTCCATAATTCTACACTGCTTTCTTTCTCTTTTTATTGTTATTAATTTTATTATGTTTCAATAACATCCCTTGGGACTCTTAGAACCATCGAAAAGCAGAGGACATATTTCTAAGGTCTGTTGGGCGAACTCCCTCTCGTGTTATAAATTCCCATTTTTTCTTTTTTTTTGGTCCTTTAGTTTTTGGTTTTTACTATTTTACAGGATGGATTCGACGTCGCGGCGTCGATGATCGATTCTTGTTTGCGACCGGTCGCGAGACAGATCGCGCGAGTGAATTGTCGCGACACGTTGAATTTTTCACAACGAACTCGTCGACCATGTAAATTACGGTTTTGTTTGGACCGTTCGTTTCCCGTTGGAACGTGGTGATCCTTGATCGAGCCGATTGTGTAACTTAATTGTGCGCATGAATTCCATGTACAGACACCATTTCACCCACCTGACAGATTGTAAATTACAGAACCGCGGGATGTAACGATTGAATTTTAATCGTTGTTAAAAACTTTCTATGCGGTTCGTGCCTTTATGCCAGACCAGAGAGAATAATTACATTCTTAATTATCTTCGGCTATTGTATGAAGAATTTTTAATTTAGTATGCAAAAGGTTGTCCGATTCAAAGTAACGAAGAATCAAAGTTTAATTCTCGTGATGAATAATCAATTTATCTGAAATTTAAATTTGTTCATCTGATCAGCCGTGAATGTTTCATTATCCACAATTAAGAGACGTAAAATGTTCGACCATCACATTTATTTATCACAACACAAAATGGTTATTAATCGCGATGGGGAATTGTAGAATTTCCTGTACGTTGCAAACAGAAATGATAATTGAAATGAATTTCATTTCCACGTTTATATGATTGTTCACACCATTCTGCAACATTTTAGTTTCCCATTACACCATTACTTCCAATGATACGATCAACAAGGTAGAATCTAAATGAACAGATATACGTTTAATTTCCACATTCTACCTGTCATTTCAATGCAACCTTTTAATTTCTCCTTTACTAACATTCTGGTTTGTTGCGGTGTAAATAAAATCGATGTTCGGTATAAAATAAGTTCTTATTGTGGAGAACCCATTAACGCGGCCGTATTTCGCGGATTCTTTGGTGTAATCACAGAAAAGCAGTACTATTAGCATTCAAATTACGCTTTCGACGATGATTTCGAGGCTGTGGTTTCGAGATCGAAACCTCGTAAAATTATAAAGGCCGACTCGCTAAAAGCGTGGACACCATGGAACAATTAACATCTTCGTAAATCACGGGCGAATTACTTTACGAGCTGGTCGTGATAAAATCGCTGGAGGTCTCATCTCATCCCGTCGTTTAACACATTAACTGCCGCCATAGAAATATCTAATGCCATACAATAATAATAATATGATCGATATTTTCATTGTTAAATAAACTAGTGGAACGCTCCGTGCTTTGCACGGGGAATTAATCAGTTAAAATTTCACTTATGGGCCTCAGCTCAACCTTCCCAATTATTTATTATTTTTTTGTCTTTAAGGGCCTCACCAGGCCCAACCCTTTATCACTGCATCCCTTACATGTCTGCATCCTTAACATCCCTGTATCCCTTATATCACTGCATTCCCTATATTCCTGCATCTCGTATATGCCGGCATTCCTTAAACCTCGGCATCCATTACATTTTTGCATCCCTTACATCTCTGTACCCTTTATACCTCTGTATCCCTTACACTCCTGAATTCTCCCTGCATCTCTTGTATCCTTTCAACCCTTATAATAAATATATTATAAATAAAATACTTATGGCCACTGGTTCGAGTAAAGGTAAGTAAAGGTAAGTAAAGGTAAGTAAAGGTAAGTAAAGTCTCGTGAAAAATAATTTAAAATTTAAATTTTTACAAAATTTAGTTCCTTTTTTTACCGCCAGATGGCGCTGATTCGAGATCGAGATTTTAGTTCACATTCTTGCCGCTAGAGGGCCAAAATCTCTGCTTGATTTAGTTCCTTTTTCAAAAACCAGATGGCGCTGATTCGAGGTCGAGATTTTAGTTCACATTTTTGCCGCTAGAGGGCCAAAATCTCTGCTTGATTTAGTTCCTTTTTCAAAAACCAGATGGCGCTGATTCGAGATCGAGATTTTAGTTCACATTTTTGCCGCTAGAGGGCCAAAATCTCTGCTTGATTTAGTTCCTTTTTCAAAAACCAGATGGCGCTGATTCGAGGTCGAGATTTTAGTTCACATTTTTGCCGCTAGAGGGCCAAAATCTCTGCTTGATTTAGTTCCTTTTTCAAAAACCAGATGGCGCTGATTCGAGGTCGAGATTTTAGTTCACATTTTTACCGCTAGAGGGCCAAAATCTCTGCTTGATTTAGTTCCTTTTTCAAAAACCAGATGGCGCTGATTCGAGGTCGAGATTTTAGTTCACATTTTTGCCGCTAGAGGGCCAAAATCTCTGCTTGATTTAGTTCCTTTTTCAAAAACCAGATGGCGCTGATTCGAGGTCGAGATTTTAGTTCACATTTTTGCCGCTAGAGGGCCAAAATCTCTGCTTGATTTAGTTCCTTTTTCAAAAACCAGATGGCGCTAAACTTATTTGTTCTTTAGTTCTTTTTTTGCCACTAGAGGGCGCTGTTACGAACGTCGAAAGCGTCTTCTCAAGGATGTAAGGAATGCAGGGATGCAAGGAATGCAGGGATGTAAGGAATGCAGGGATGTAAGGAATGCAGGGATGTAAGGAATGCAGGGATGTAAGGAATGTAAGGAATGTAAGGAATGCAGGAATGTAAGGAATGCAGGAATGTAAGGAAAGCAGAGATGTAAAGGATTTTTTTTTTTTTTTTTAACGTGGGGAAATCTTGCATAAGACCTCCCACCAACCCCTGGAGGAGGGCGGCGGGGGAGTGTCAGATTCCTACTGACTAAAACCCCACGGCCATCGACACTGGCGCTAATTAAGTGGTCATGATTCAACGAACGTCTTAAAGTTAACGCAAATGATCTCTTTACTTTGAATTTTTAACAAAAATTTGATGCTCGATCGATACTGTGGTACTATTATTGTAAGAGTACACATATAACATTTCTCTGCCTTGTTTTCGAGTATGCGTAAAACGTCACAGCGTCACTCACAGACATGTTTCCGCGTTATTAAAAGGAAGGATTCATCAAGAAATTTTTCATAATGAAGCTAAATTCGACGAGTAATCCTTAATTAATTGCATTCATCTTTGTTTTTATTGTTATAATTGTAGCTCAGAAGGAGTTTGATCGATGTCCTTTCATAGCTCGAACTAATTGAATTCAAATCTTGATACCAGGGAAAAGATTATTAAAAAAAGGAAAATAGAATCTAGCGTGACTCACTGGTGGTTCACGCTATCGCATAATATGAAGTTGTTATGAAGCACCGGTGAGTCACGCCACGTCGGACGTGCTTTTTTATAGTCTCGAACAAACATTACAATACAATTTCTAATATTGAAATTACACCTAACAACGTCTAATTAATGGTATTAAGATTGCAACACTTTACATGGTATTCTTTAAAATAATAGCTGAATTAATAGCAATATATTTCAGACTCCAGATAGACTCTTTAATTTTCTGTAATCGCAGACTATGTGCAATTTTTATAATTAAAAGGAATCCAAACACCTATTACACAATAAATAATATTAAAATAATAACTCTATGATTACAAATTTGATGATTTAAAAATTTCCTTCGTATTTTCTAAAATTTCCATAATAATATTAATTTAATAGAACAAGAGGGTACTGATGTTAACAATAAAATTCATTTGGAACCAAGTTCATTTATAACAAAATATAAATTTCAGTCTTCGATAGTCGATTATTCAATCCTCGACCGATTCATGGTGTATCATTAAAAACCGACAGATTTTTGTCTCTCGTTTATCAGAGAGACATGTTGCACGTCGTTGTTTTATAGTTTCTATTCTTCTTCTCAATATTTTCCAACGCGTTTCCTTCAGCCGACTAATGGATTGCATCCGCGAAGATGTTCGCGCAAAGGCAGAGCTACTTCTACCGACTGACGAGATCCTATCCGATCCTAAAGCTCGTTGACATATACGACCGTCAGGTAAATATTGTTAAATCACACCTATGATCATCTGATTTCTAATTGGTTACCATCTCTTTACGTCCCAGTCGTTCATACGCGCGTACGTGTTGGACAACGTGTACGTCTGCATACTGATGCACATCCTCTTCTACTTGGCTCTGTGGTTCGCCACTACGGTATGCTTGAAAAGTTTATACCATAGAAAGTATTTTCATATTAAAATTTTCTCATTTTTAATACAAAATATTTCCTCTAACATCAAGATTGTCTTTCGAACGCAGGTTATCAAGAAAATGGAGAAGTCGAACAAGGAGATGCTGAAGATCATGGGAGAAAACAGAACGGTATATAGGTCGATCGATACTCATTAACCCTATCATCATCATTGATTTCTCGTTTGGATAATTATTACAGAAACTGCAAGATGTGACGGCATTGAAGGACAAGAAATCGGAATACGACGAGGTCGTGGTTAAAGTAGTTAGTGTCTAATTCAATCTCTGCTACTCTTCATTAATTATGAATTAATTATTGCACTGATCATTTTAAAATTGGGCAGAAGGAAGCGCAAAAAATAACATCAGAAGAGTTGGAAAACGAAGTAATTTAAAAAATGCCTAATTTAATTTTTGACAGTATAGTCGAAGATGAAAATTTTATTCACTAATTAATAAATTCTCAGATGCAAAGGCTGAGCACTGAATTAATCGCCGCGGCGAATAAATTATCCGAGCTGGAGAGTATCATCGAGAAAGTACCAACTTAATATTCCCTCTTAATAACGTTCTCGAGGAAACTGAAAAATTCACCGATTATCATTAAGTAGTAGTTGATTTTCAGTACAAATTGTGCGGGAAATCGGGTGAAATATCTGCGGGCGACGTCGCTGATCGAAAAGCCAAGCTTGCGGAGAACATCGAAGGAAGGACGGGCTCGCTCGAGAATCTCAAGGTGAGTTTCAATTAAGCCGAGTGAATCGGTGCAGGGTGAAAATTTTCCCCGACCCTGCGATTGTCGCGAAAATTGTACTTGAGTAATGGTGGTTTACCTCTTACTACCGGTTTCGGCTTGCTTGTAACAGCTTGGACCCGCGTTACAGCCGCAAACTGTGCAAACAGATTGTTCGTGAATTCTATCAGAGAGTATTCGCGACTCGGAGGAGGATACGTAAAGTTGTTTCGTAGCTGTCTGTGAACAAAATTGAGGAAAACCATGGGATTCGGGTTAGTTAGGGCGTATTCAACCGGGATGCTCGTTACAGCTACAGATAGTTCAGATAGTACGTAATGGAAGGGTTAATAATGACGTACAGATTATCGTGTATTATTGTTAGGATTATGTAATATCGATGATCTGTTTGAATTATGGTATCCTGGCATTCCTTAATTGACGGTAATTTTGATGTATGTTGTTTACTTGGATTGTTTGCTCAGTGGGAATTGATTATCGTAATATTGCTTGATGAAATTTTGGTAATGTCTTGATGATTACGAAGAAATAGAGAGTATATCAACGTGATTATGTTCTTGTAAATTTTTCTAGTAGAATGTTTTTTAAAAATAAGACGCACTTTTAAATGCGTGCAGTGTACAGTAACATATATGATTGCATCTACTGTGACAGCTGATGCACTGAATATTGCAGTGAAAAAGATGCACTGCAAAGAAAAACAGTATAATTAATCGGAATACAATTATTTCATTTTCTAATTTAAGCTTTCTTCTTGGTAAAATCAATTAATCAACTGAATATTGTTAATGTGAATTTATGTACTTGGTATTAAAGATTCTCGAGCCGTCCTTTCCACCACCCTTACCACCGGAACCTCCACCTAGAAAATATGGGATCTTTGTCACTCGACCTCCTGGGCAACGTCGTGCACCTACCGTTGCACCTGCAACTGCGCCCACAAAACTCGGATTCAAGTAACTGTGCATCTGTAGAGGCTTCCTCGGAATCGGCGATTCATCGACGTGAGTAGATTCCAATCTTATTAACAAATACAAAAGAAAAGCTCAGCAACTTAAACATTTAAACCTCCATCTTTCATAGTTTTCTATAGATTCACTCGTTTATCATAAATTATTGCTAGTGTCCAAAAAAGAAGAAAATAACTTACCTCCTATTCGCTTTCACCTTTCTCTACTGGCGATACGTGCAACGGTCACGATAAAGTGTTAATTAGATACAGTACCATGATTGCAGCTTTCTCAAGTATACTTCAATAAATTGAAGTACAAGAATCTATATTTGTAAATGAAGTCACACTGGATCACCTACATCCTATCAGCTTTTTCTTAGACAATCTAGTATGTTAATAGATTATCTAAGAAAAAGCTGATAGAATGTAGGTGATCCAGTGTGACTTCATTTACAATTATAAATGAAGCTTTTCTATCCGCTGTTTCTTAGACAATTTAGAAAGCTACAATCGTGATACTGCAACTAATTAACACTTTATCGTGACCATTGATTTCTATACTGATTTTAGAAGCGAACAGGGTTGTATGGAGCGGTGGCGATCGTCAGTACGGTGACAGAAGAAAGAAACGACGCGGAAAATCTTCGGGAACCGCCATGACGTCGCGTTTCAACGTAAGAAAATTGCACTCTGAAACACTGAGGAACATTACACCCTTTACTAAATCACTGTTGGGTCTGGCCACCATTTTCACAAAGGAGAAATTTTAAATTCATCGTTGATTTGTATATTTATGATCTGAAATAAATTGACAGCAGAAATTGACTTTTTTTATAACTCACCCAGTAGATCTTTATTCACTTTACTTAACTTCGCGCAAGTTTCCATAGTTGTCACAACTGCATAAAATCTTGATGGTTCACCTCTTATAGCAGAGTAAAATTAAATCCTGCTCGAGTGTAAAACGCGACGAGGTGGACTTTCAAGGTAAACGAGTAATTGCGTTCGATTAACCGGACCTAAAAGAATTTATGAAAGTAAAGCAAGTGGATATGGGTTTCGAAGATTGTACTTCGTTGCTCTGATCTAGACGCGCTCATATCACCGTCCTTGAAGAACTGGTTACCTTGTAAAAGTTTCCTTTGTCCTACGCATTGCTGAAGCCACTGATCTCGCTTTGTTCTTGTAAAAAGAAAACACTAATTAGATGGAGATCATACTAATTCTTTGATCTGGAATTTAATTTTAAATTCCTTTCAATCGGGAAAAGAATGTTTTGAGGGCTTATTTTTTATTTTTATTATGCATTCAAAAATAAATGATTATAATAAAGTTAATAAAATTTTATAATAAATGATTTACATACAATATAAAATATCATCGTTTATTAATAGAACTATGTACCTGTTTCATAAATGAAAATCAAATGTGCATAGCACGTAATTTTTAATTCGGAGTCAACTAGCATTCCAGGTCAATGGGTTAATGAATTTTATGTACCCTTGACAAATTTCATTACCACCATTGTGAAGCAATGTTTCTTCCTTTGAGAGACATAGTATTCGCGATGCAGTGTGCGACGTGCTCATGAAGGCGCCGTTTATTTTGCAATCATGATATTTAAAAAGCTCTTTTGAAAAATGAAAAATTTATTATAATAGCAAGATGGTAATTGCATCTATTTCCAGGTTGAAAGTAAGAGGGATGAGAAAATCGTAATGAATTTTGTAATTGTGTTATTTTCCTTTCTACGTAGATTTATTCCTGCAATTTTGTGAGAAATGTCTCATCATAGTATTTCCTAAAGATTTTATTCTCGATGATCTATATAATTCTGTTCGCTTCTAAAATTATTATAAAAATATTTTTATCAAAGCGGCGAAGCGGTTGGTGAACAAACAAGGTACGCCACAAGATCCAGCGATCCGATCACGGCGAGTTGCGGGCGAGCGTCCAACTTTCACTGACAACTCGTTAGCTTCACCGCCGTGGTTTCGAATCATTCACAGTCATTCCGCGACGTCGGTAGACCGCGGCAGCGTCGTTCAATTCCTCCGTCTGCCGCGATATTTCCGTTTACCACATCAAACATTTTTCAAAGAAATCGAACATAATTTCCTAAAAAAGTGATCGGTATAACTCTCGCACAATTCTTGTGTAATCGCTTCTTCTTGCCATTTTCCTTATTGTTTTTTTTACTCAATTAGTGATAGTGATTGTACAAGTTCAATCGAATAGTGTTGAAATAAAAATATTCGTTTGAAAAATTGAATGCAATAAGAGATTGGTGCATCGTGTGAATTAGAAATAGTGTGTTCCATTGATTGATTTTCAATAGGAAAAAGATTTGAAGAAAGGAAGTTTTGTTATTTTCTATGTCGAAATCAATTGTCGGTTTTTTGAGAACACGTGTAACAGAGATATTCGAAGCGGATCGAAGAAAGTAGAAGTGAACAGAGAGCGAAAGTTCTGCTGTAACGCGTTCTCCGTTGAAAGTCGACGCTCTTTGATAGCAGCCAACATCGTGTATCGTCGATGCTTCTCACAAGTATGTATTGTTTTAGCGCATTTAGTCTTGAAAATTGGGTTAAGGCATTACACACCGACTATTACGTAATTTGAACGTTCCCCTTATGCGCCTTATGAAATCCTTTGCGTAGGATCAAGAATGGCTGAGAATTCTAGCAATCAACGTTCCCTTCGATTATTACAGCAGCAAATTGATGAATAGAAATTAAGGAAAATTGAGTGAACTGTTTTTACAATCATCATTCATTTGTAAATCATTCTTATTGTTCTGTTCCAAATTTGCCACATAATAACTCTAAATTGATCCTCAAAGTTTGATAAATGACTTCTTCATTAATTATCATAATCTTCAAGAAGAATCTAGATAACCTAAGGTACCCCTAGAATTTCACCAGCAGTTTCTCACGCTCAAACATTTGATCCTCTCCTAAATCTCTTTTATTACAACAACTATGATACACTACACAGCTCCATGATTTATTTCAACAACACAATTCCTCCTCTGAAAGTTCAACAGACTCTCACCATACTGACTTCGACATGCATCCATTGCAATTTTAATCTACCTCTCTGTTAACCCTTGAACAGCCGATGTACAGTGAAAAAATGATTAGAACGTCACTCATTATTAAGTGTCACTATCTCGACTCTATGTAAGATATATTAAGATAAGAGATTGGAATCTCGAATAACCCAGTATCCATCGGTACGAGGGTTCTTCTGGTCGACTAATTAGCACCGAGTGTCTAATTAAACTGAAATTCGTTTGACACTTGATGTTACACCGCCATGACACTACACTTCCGTTAACCCCGGGCTGAGCCACGTGTCGTGTAGTAGGTATTGCAGTGTGCCGGTGTTCGAGGACGAAAGTTCGAAAGGAAGATCCGGTGGCGAGGGCTGGCTGAAACAACCAGGGGGCCGCAGTGAATCGAAGATCGTCGATCGAAGCAGTCGCACCCAAGATTTCCAGCTAGGCCAAGGACACCGCAACAGCATGGCCATGGACACGAGCACCGTTCGCCTGGTGATATTCCTCGGGATGTTCCTCATATTCGCCGGCGACTACAGCTACCTCATCTCCACGATTTTAGGAAAGAGCGAGCAGAACGTCACCGGGACGATCAAGAATCCTGATGGAAGTCAGGATTCAATCGCGGACAGGACACCCTTGACGTCTATAAAGAAGAACGACGAGAAGGAGACCGGTAAGAAAAATAATGCAATCGGACGTGAAATGATAATCGGAAGCGGAATATTACGGAATAAGCGATGACTTGATGGTTTTAATCGTATTCTGATCGTTCTGGCGGTTTCTGAAATTAATAATGATTTAAGCATTTACATATTCGATCTACACTGGTGATTTCCATAATTACCGTTCATTAATAATACTTTTCTAGATTGTTCGGTTATTATATACAACTTCTACGAGTGTTTTCTTGCTTGCGATCTTACTATATATAATCCTGTTTTGGTTATTCGTAATCAAATAACATTTAGCATTTGAATAATTTATAATTAGGATATTGATTCCGAATACATTTGCCTTTGATCAATTACCTTTGGTTCGTAAACACTATTCATATTCAAGATTGGTTAATAAAAAGAAGATTATTTTTACACAGTTTGGCTAATTCGAAAAATAACAATATTCCTTTTTATTTGTCTCAAAGAGTCTTCATGTGCAATCGTGTATACGAAAAACAAAGAATTAAAAATAATCATTAAAAATTTCAAAATAAAAATTTCTTCGCTCATTGAATAATTTGCTTTGAGACTATGTTTATTAAAAAAGAAAAGAAATGTTTCTCTATAAAATTTGATATTCTGTTCTATTGTTAAATTGACATATCCCTTTATTGCACGAATTTTTATGACGAGTTGAAAAAAATATGTATGACTGTTAGTTTATTTAAAAATGAGTGTGGTCATGGAATAAATAATATTTATTTTTATTCATGAGCGCAATGTTCCCACTTGGAACCAACATGCTCACAGTCTTTAGTATTGTCTACTTAATTTACTATAAAACATTTGAAATTTAAGTTCCCAATTGGGAACGGAATGCAATAGAGGGATATCATTAGCTATGATGCACTTTGTTTTATTTGCATTGCACATGAATATGGGTTAATCGTATCCGCAATTCTTAACAGAAATGTTTAATATATTCTAATTCTAGAATATATTATTCAATCGAAAGTTGCATATACGTATGAATTTAATTTCCCTTGTGATATAATGGTTTTGACGTCAATAGACCTGCTTTGAATATCAAAGAAGCGAAATGTTTTCAATAAAGAACAAGGTTAATTATATTATAATAGATGGATTAATTAAGAAATGTAAAACATTATCGTAGTAATGTTTTCATTGCAATGTTATGCAACGCTCGTAAGCACTGTCCATTCATCGCACCTCCCATTGTCGATTCTTATGCAATTCCGAACTCACAATTGTTGCAATCTTGACCATCGAATATTTGATACCTTCCAAATTTGGTTAACACTCCAAGGTTCAATGAATCAGCAGTTTGCCCTAATTACACGACGAGAATGATATTAATTTTATTCTAGTTTGATTAAATTTCAAGAAACAGTGAGGCTATCATATGACTTTCGAAAGTTCTGATTGTCTTGTATTTTGATTTTCCGTGTACTTGTGATTTCATGCATGCACGCGGGCTGCTCGTTTTAGCCATTTTTCGACGTCAATAACAGAGTTTCACTTAGTAAAAGTTGAGTTTAGCGATTGAATGCTGTAGGAAAGATAACATTGAAATCTCTGAAATTGCATTTATTGATTGATGAAGCTATTGGCTGTTTTGATTAACTTTCGAGTATATCTAGGATTATAACTGGATCTTAGCACGCAATGAAAGTTGAGATTGTACAGCACCGGGCATAGTAGATTTTCCTAGGGAAATTGTTTCCCCGGGTTCCTAGGTTCCTGGCTTCCCCATACTCCCACTTTTATCACGATACTTCTTGAAAATTTCAAGTTTTCGGTTCCTCGATTACTTTACAGGAATCTCGAGGCGAGCAAGGATGATGACAACGATCAAGACTGCCTGCTTGCCGAAGCTGATCTGTGAACTGACCTCGTCTGTTCATCAGGATCAGCTGAGCGAGATGGAACGATCTTTGTTAAACTTAATCAGGTAAACGATGACTTAAACGTATTATTAACATATTGATAAAAGACAGACAACTGTCAGGCAAGGTTAAATGTATTCGAACGTAAATTTGCCGATATTTAAATCCGTTTGTTCAGTTGGAAATGATTCTCGTGTTTTAATGACTTGTTCGAGTGCTAGCTTTTAGTCGGTGAAAGAGACGAAATAGACCGTGACGAAGAAACAGCAATTGCAACATAGAAACGTTTACGAGCGTAATGATCGAAGGGGTCTTCTGAAACCTAGAATGATTGAGCGATTTCATAGCTTACCGTGGAAATTTTATGGTTACTCGCGTCCACTTTCATCGCTCGACTTCCAGATCGCCACTTTCACTTTCCACTTTCGATTGTAATTTAAAACGAACCGGTCGTTCTCTATAGTTCATCAGTAACCGTTCCAAAGGTTATCGTGATCATGTAAGAAATAGTTGTGTCAGAGTTATGAGAAATTTGCATGGATCAAATTAATAAAAAAAAAAGCTTTTATAACCACTTTATGCAAACTTGAAATTTCTATTAATGTAATGTAAGTGCCATTCCAGAATACGTTTATATCATCAAATTGTGTCATTTAATGTTTCGAAATCAGCCACTTGATATGCAACAACTTAATATGTTATGTATATCCTTTTTAGCGTTGTAGAAGAGAAAACTCCTTGTCTATAGTGGTATCAATTAGCATGGTGCTTGTGTAATTTCAAATGTAAAACACAATGTTATGATCAGAAGAGTTTGTTGACCAGGTACAGCTATTAATGAATCACTGTTTGCAGAGATTGTCTTGTCATTTAAATGACGAAGTTAATATGTTTGCATAAGACATATCTTTGCATATGTTTTGCCGAAGTTTTCAACAAGTAAATATTTTACTCGAAGCTTCGTTGTAAATTCTTAAAACTTTCAGCGTGACCGTATATACCTACATTTGAATTTACACGCACAGTATGTAAATCTAATGAAGTTCATTTGAAATATATTTTTAATTCGCTTCTCTAAAAATGATGCAACTTATTAATTCAGCAATTCGATCGAATCCTGAACGGACAATTATTACAAACATTTGCCGAAATTCGAGACAGGAAAAGAGCGACGCCTATCAATCCGTCCCTCTTTCTCGTCGATCGAGAATTAAACGGCAGCTCGGTGGATTACCTTTCAATCTCCAGATTACAGCCCTGGAACGTTGACCGGAAACTGTTCGATCCTCGCTTCCGGCCAGTGCATCGATCGAAGCGCGATTCCGCGTGGAATAACAAGCAGCTAACCCGGCCAAACAAACGTCCCATCCCGTCCGTTCGATATCTCGCTAAACAGATCCGGATGCCGGGCGTCGATATCGAGCGGACAGACGCGAGCGGCGCGGAATCGCGGCTCATCGAAAATTGGATGGCGCTAAGCGGCGCGTGGGTCCGCAATTTTCCCGTCGATCACCGCCGCAAAACGTCGATTCCACGCTCGCGCGACCCAACAACCGAGCGTCGCGACGCCGACGCTGGTGGAATTGAATGGCGCGATCGTGGTCCGGCTCGCGTATCTCGCAATTTTCGTTTACGATCGAAAGGCGAAACGAAACGTCAACCCGTCCACGCATCCTCGCGTTATTTGGATAATGCCGGCTATAGCACGAGCATCGCTCGGGTCATTTTGTTCCTTGATTAAAAGCGAAGTTATGTTCGCACGGTCAAATATTGACTCGAACGATACACGCTCGAATCGGTCCGTTTGGTACACCATGAAATTTCTCGACTGTGAATCACGCGTTTCCTCTGTACCATTTCCATTTTTTGACATTCGCTTTTGTTTCGTTTCGATTGATTGAAACTAAATCATTCCGCGTGATTTTTGAAAGAGAGAATATATATTATTGAGAGAAAGAGTGACATTTTACGATGGTATTTTGTTTAAATGTCGAAATTAAAAACTTGACAATATCAGGTGAAAAAATACCACACATTGGAATTGATAACATCTAAAACAATTACGAATTGAAAATTTATTTTTGCTCAGGAAGCACTCACTGTAGGAACTTTCGAAATTCTTCTTAAACGTTTCGTGAAGGAAGAAAGTGCAATATATTCGCGACTGGCTATCATCCAAAATTTCGAATTTGTTCGCCGATATTTTTGGGCAATAAAGGATGACGGTTGTTCAACAAGTAAAAGATCGAGGTACAACGTGAAAGTTTTTCTGTTCTTACATAAGCAACTGCGCCGAAACCGGAACAGGCGTCGCCATAACAATCCGCCACTTTCCTTTTCACGGGTTATACAATCTTCCGACTTTCTACGATGCCCGAAGCATGCTTCAGCTTCGCCTTTTTATACTCTTCGATCTTCTTTTATCCCTTCGAAATTCTTCGAATGTAAATTCGGTTCATCGGTTAAAGTGTACCTAATTCCAGGTTCTATAATCTCGACGAACAAACGTGAAATTATGGTCTTATTTCGAAAATTGTAATCCTCCCTAATGGACGGTTTGATTTCACGGCTAAATTTCCGTCGATTTGGTAATTTAATATAGAGATAGAATTTCGTACGAATGTGAACAAATATGAAGTGAATAGATCATTTAAAATCATTCATGAAAATTGAATTGTTTCAATATTCCTGAAAGCTATTTAAAAATACAACGATCAATTTAAATAAATTATTCGCATATGAAAAATTTTACCGACGAAACATTTTTCCAACAAATTTTCTCCTCTACTCTTTCATTTTATGGTTTATGAATAAGTTGAAACGGTAGCTCCACTTTAACGATTAATTCGTGGTCGGTAGCTGGCCGCAGTGCTTCCGTTCATTTCGCGAAATTATACTCGACTCTACCCCTTTTCCGGCTGAAAAGGTGAATTTCCTTCTGACCGTGTGCCGTTTAATTGACAGCAATTAAACGTCCTATTCCTCGTCAATTTCTTTCTCCACTCTGCGATTCATTAACAGATTAATTGGTCCATCAAAAGACTCGCTCGTTCGGTTCGCTAAGTGAAATTTAATAACACATGAACACAATGGTATTAAAATTCTTCGAACAAAATACAGATAAGTAAAAGAAAGAGTAGAAAAAGGGAAAGAAAGCAAACAACGAGCAATGATGTCTGGATGGATCGTCGCGGTTAATGTCCCGGAAGGATTCAAGTTTTATATTTACTTTTATGCGTGCGTAAACGCCGCTCCCGGCTTCGAGTATGCCCGATTTTTATTA
Source organism: Osmia bicornis bicornis (assembly GCF_907164935.1). Classification (NCBI taxonomy): domain Eukaryota; kingdom Metazoa; phylum Arthropoda; class Insecta; order Hymenoptera; family Megachilidae; genus Osmia; species Osmia bicornis. The sequence continues at coordinate 9,049,943 of NC_060216.1, read as the reverse complement.
GATCGCGGATCGCTGTGGGTTAAACCGATCAAGATGGAAAAGCTAAGAAGCCGTTTTGCGTTTGTTCGTTATGCCGCCTCGAAGAGCGAAAGCCCGAGGCGCATAGTCGATCGTAAACGACTAAACAGGGAAGATTTCCCTTTTGCGGCTGGAAGACGACGTCTTCCTCGGGAGCCATGCGTGACGAAACTGCTTCTTATACCGCGTCCTTCTTCCTGCCGCCATCTTCCCGAAGGATTCTTTATTTCCGCCGATGCGTAGTGCTGAGGATCCTTTATTTATAGAATCTATGGCTACCGATATTACCGATCTTCTCTGTAACTTCAGCTACTCTGATATTTTGAATTTAATATTATTTTTAGAGTTTAAATAATCCTTCGAGCTTCGAATAATTAGTTTCTCTAATTAATCTTAAACGGTGTCAATTTTAGAAGAGAAAATCGAAAGCGTCGTGAAACTGTGAAATCTGGCTGACGTTCGACGACGAGTACCGGAAGGAAATTTCAATTTTTTCAAAGTTTCTTCAGACGCGTGCAGCAGAGAAAGGCGGTCGTGTAATTTTCAGTGGGTTTTGCAGAGCGTAACCGGATTCCGTGTCTCGTGTTTACCGAGTGCCGTCGATATCGAAAGTAAAAGGCGACTTGCCTTGTGCCTGTTCTTATATGTCGTACTCCCGACCAGTTTATCATGGTCAAATGTTGCGAAAGTGGAGTTGATTTTGTGCCACCCATTGGCGTCGATTCTTTTCCATCGTTTCGAAACCGGTCTCTTAATATACATGTTGCGAAATCTGGTCGAAAAGGCGACACGCTGTTACATTTCTATACTATTCAGCTTCAAAATGGTAAAGTTTGAAGCTCGGTATAATATTAAATATCAAATGAAATTACGATATATTTTTGTGATCGATATTTCATGATAAATTTTCAGGGACACGAGCTTGAGCACGATGGCGGAAGTGCCCTCGAGGTATCACTTCGCAGCGCATATGGGTCAACTAATATCCGGTCTGGAAGGTCAGGGATGTCATAATTTCTATCCCACCTGCCCGTTGCCCGGAGCCAGCGTTCTAAGCATGATGAAGAAGATCCGATTGCGCTGACCGGACGAAATTCTTCCTCGTCGACGATGGAAAAACACGACGACGAAACCTGTGATATTTGCAGACGATTCCTTTCCTCTTCTAACTTCCGTCTTTCGAGTTTCGTAGAAACATCGTTTGCAAAAGAAATATGAAATTAAGGAATGGTCGTTTCTGGTAATTGTTGATTACGATACTAAGGGTAAAAGATGAAAGTAGACCGTTTAAAATATATTCAGAGACTTTTGTAATGGATCCCAGCAATTTTCTGCTGGATGAATTAAGATTACTTTAAATTACATTTAAGAGAATCGATTAGTATTTAAGATACCCAGTCGTTTAGCAACGCAAATTCACAATGATCATTTATTTATAGTACATCATTCCGAATCACTGCATTGTTAAAACTCGCTATGTATTCTTACACCGGAAATGTAATAACCGATCGTCTATCACACGATCGTGGATTTTTTAGAAATAAAGTTTGAATAAATATATTTATATTTTTCTTTTCAAAGAACATCCTCGAATTCATTTATCATAATACCATTAAAAATATAAAATCATAATCTATTAAATAAACGACTGAATGAAAAGTAACGAATGTTCAACATTTATCCTTAACAAAGGAAAATATAATTTCTACATAATAAGTTCTTTGTAAAACAGCAAATACACAGCGTAGCTCGTTATCCCTCTGTATATTATTACTCTTTTCTCAGAGATCCTTTTTCTCGACCATGTGGCATAATGGTTTCGAATAGAGGCTTGATAATTCGCCGGTACTTACCGGGACATTTTCTGCTTTCTCGAGATTCGTTCTTAATAGCCGTTCCAACGGCGACGCTCGAACTGATTTCAACAAGTACGTCCCTTATTTACCACCGGTGTATATAATATTTAGCGAGCGTTATAAAGGTGCACAAAGGAGGCCAGACGCGGCCGAGCTAATGGCCCTTTCGCTCGAGCCAGCTTCTTGTAATTATTTCGCGCAGCCACCAACGAAAAGGGACGTCTAATTTGTGCCATACCAATTTATCCTTTCCCAAGTTGCTCGTTATCGTCGCGCGTTTAATCCATCGCGATCACAGTTTCGTGAACGAAACAGGAAGCGACTTTACGCCTCGATACATGCAACCTTTCGGTAATTTTTATTTCCTTAGAAATTAGCTTCTACTAATTGAAAACAAAGAATGAATTAAAGCATTCGAAATGGAAATATTTTTTTCTTATTTGAATAGTTATTAAACGTCTTGTGTTCTATTCTGTTGGTACTTAATTAAAAAGAAATTTAATTTCACACGTAAAAGCAAAATCAAGTATGAAATGTTATATTAAATTGGAATTTCGTGGCAAAGTTCTCGTAGAACACCAATTTTGCTCCATAGAAAAAAAGATTCCCATTGCAACGTGAACGTTATCGCGGAGAAAACAATCCGGACAATTTACAGGGTCGGCAAAGTTATTGTAATAATCTCCGGGCGCCTTTAAGCGGCATGCCAAGCACTAACGTTTGCTCGCTCGTAAGCTTCCTAACGATCGCAAGACGAAATCGTGCCAAGATCGGAGGCGAACTGTTAGAATCCCAGCGATATTCTCGCAAAAATGATCGCACCAGGTTCGTTTATCGGCGCCGCTGCCAACTCTGCGATTCGTGCAATCGCAATTCCACGCTCCCGAAAGCAGCCGATCCCCTGCTGTTTCGCTCGAAACACCGTCGCGACGTTACGAGACTCCTCGCGCGGGTAATTGACGAGCGTCGAAAGAACTCACTGAAAAATATCCATGAAATTACGAAACTTCGATAGGCAATCGACCGACAGAATTTTGAAAGTCCAGGGAAATTAGTTTAGAGATGTAAAGATGGTGATAAACCTTTTGAGTTAAGTCATAGATTTCACGAATATTGCAAGTGGAATGCGGTGCTTAATGGTTTGCTATTTGGAAAAGATTATGGGAAATTAACTTGACAGATAATTCTTGTTATGGTGTTTTCAGTTTCAATAAAGATTCTTGTTAAGTTACTGAAGTATTGCAAATAGTAGAAAACAAAGTTAAGTCTTTTAAATTCGTACCATTCTATTAGCAATTCTAAAAGGGAATATTAAATCCTGACTTTAGAATTCAAAGGTAATTAACATGCAATTACCATTTAGTTAAGCTCGACATAAAATAAGTAATGAATGTATAATATTTCAATAAAATTGCAAAAGATTTTACTAGAAAATATCCTGAAAATAAATACAGCTTAATGTAATTAATAATTAAATAATTGAAAATGAATGATAAATAAATACAAATTCTTAGAAGGAAAGTACTTCCGGGGTAGTCACGTCTGAGAGATCGTTCACCTATGCAACCCAGTAGAAGTGCATTCACGACACACATTTGGATCGACGTGAACTGGTACACGTAGGAAAATCATGATCATTGAGCAACCATCCCAGCCAGTTGTTCAAACATAATCGATTCGTTCTACATGTCTTAGTGTCGATTGTATTCTTGCGAAGTAGCTGCTGCGTGATCGTACTCGAAGAGTAGTTTAACGAAAGAAAAATTTAGAGTCCTTTGGAAGATTTATTCAAATCTCCTTCGAATTCAAATCACAGTACTTCTATCTTCTCCGAATTCGAAAGGATCCTATGTCTTCATAGCAAAAGACCTCGACCTGCTTCGAATTCAAAATAAATTCCTCTTCTTCAAATTTTTAAATCTTCCCATACTTTCGCTTGAAAAATTATGATCATTTTTTTTCAAGTCACAAAAGAAAGATTCACACTTGCCAAATTTTTACTCAAACTCAGTGCTCTTCAATTTGAAATTTTACCAAACGTGTTGATCGATGATGAAGGGTTCGATGAGTCACGATGGATGTTCGATCGTCCAGGTGCTCGAAACGATGCCGACCTTGAGGAGGACGACGCAACCAGGAAGAGGGCTCGAAGGACGTCAGGTACGGGTCCTGTTAGCGCACTAAATGTCGCAATCCGGTGCTGGCCGTTCGTTTGAACGTAAGGCAACGGGTAGGGGCGATCACTTTCTCTTGTCGCAAACCAGCAACAGGCATACGTGCACTGCCCTGAGGAACACTCGACAACGAGTTTTTACCAAAGAAACAGCCAGTCCACGTTTTCGTCCGGTGTTCTGGTGCACGGAAGCCACGCGTTGCAGAGAACAGGTGACATCGCGATCAATTCCGCGAGAACCGTTCGCTTCCTCCAGTTTTGGATATTCGTGAATGAGAGTCATCGAAGTGCCATTTTGAGTCCGTCGTTTCAAACGAATTTGGCGAAATTCTGTGAAAATGTTGAATAAATTGTGTTAGAAGATAGTAGCCTATTGGGTGATGAAACCGCGTGAACATTTACAAAATAATAATTATCGTTGAAGTGTCAAAGTGAAGTAACAGTAATTGATTAATTTCTTAGATAGCATTCCACGATGCGACTGACGAGCGCATTCTTCGTGCTGGGATGTTACTTCTTGATTTTGGCACTCGTAAGTGGAGCACCAAGACCGGAAGAACCAACGTTCGAGCTTCCGGTACAATTGGTCGGCTTTCCGGTGATCGTTGCTGCTGTCAGGATCACCAATTTCGTGAAGAAACTCGCGTACTCGTTGAATCCAGGTATTTTCTTCAAATTTCTATTCGATAAAACGATTCTATTATTTCAAAATGAAATCAATTTTTTTTTTAATTACCATACTTTCATTAAAAAAGAGTTGAGCATTTCTAATGCACTTAAGATAAATGAATCGCATGAGCAAGTTCAATGGTTCTTGAATATTCTAGCCGACAGGAAGTTGCATTCGATCATCGGAGCGAAGAGAATCTTAACTACTTTGTATAGGTAATCCATGCTTTCGCGCGTGAATCGAATCGACGAGAAGCGAAAGCGAAAGTGTTCCACTTGTTGCAACTTCGTCGAAAGCATGGATTCTCGTGTAACGTCGTCGTAATTTCTTCGACGAGGACATTGACGTTGAAAACATAGGGTTCAATGAATTTCTCTAAAGTTAAAGTATAGAAGAAGTTGTCCTTGCAGAGCTTTATTTTAAAAATTCATTAGCATCGATAATTGCTAATTATATGTGTTCAGTAATTGCACGTTTAATAGTTTATTTCAATTAATCAGGTTTGAAAATTAAATTATAATTCTTATATTTGTATACCTTTTCTTTTTGGTTGAGTTACCTCGATGACAGATTGGTGATTGAATGACAAGTAATAATAAAGTTGAAGTTTGACGAGCAATTAACGTGACAGTTTAATAGGAGATTGCATAGAGAAGTGCATTGTATACGTCAATTTTCATTAAAGTGAAGTGAAGAAGCGTTGATTGCTCATCAGCCGGGGACCGTCATTTAGTGATTTCAGAAGCACTGAAACGCGCCCTTGGATTGATGACAATCATGGAAACTCGAATAATGCATTAGCATAGTTGACAGTGATGGTTCGAAAATAACTTTACAAGACTCGAACTTTTCATATCTATTGCTACCGAAGAGATGGCTTTAAGTTCAAATAAAAATCAAGTAATTAACATTGATTAAATTTCTATAAGAACATATTATAAAGATAACAGAATAAAAGTGCTAATGTACTGATGAATAATTAATGTTAAAAGAAGTCGATAACACGATCCAATTAAAAATATCTCAAGAATTAAATTTCATACGAATAGACGAATTAATGACGAAATGATTCTGACATTTACCACCGATTGCCTCTCGTTTTCAGAGACTTACGTCAACAGAGTTAAACGTGCCCTACCTTTGGTACACGCCGAAGAAATTCTAGACGTCGGACAGGTGGAGAAGAAATTAGTATCCGAACTGGGAAACAATGTCTGCGTCTACGAGAGAATCTGCGCCAGATACGCGAGCAAAACTCTGCAGAAACGAAGTCGCGAACGTGTCCTCGATTGGGATGTCGTGTTCAGGTACACCTCTGCAATAATCAATACCTCGTTTGTATCTCCTATTTATTCCAGGACACCGTTTTTGTTCTTTTACGTAAGTGTGTTTTGCTTTCATGGAAGATTTCTTTGATTTTCCTCTCGATTTAAATCCAGTTCGATTTGCATGGCACTTGTCACGAAGAACAACATTGCTAATTTGTCATTGGACTATTACATGATTCTCCTTCGACTGACGATTACGAAGCGTCATCTGTAAAACAAGAGCTTCGTCTTAATGATCGTGTTCCCGATATCGTTGCATCTTACTTGTGCAACTGCAACCCTGAAGTTCACGGACGGTCTGGTTTTTCATCTTCGTTACAGACGATCCAGTTGTGAAACGGCATGGATATGGAAACTTAATAACAGTCTCGTTAATGCATCGTGGAAAAGTACTGACCCGTTTGCGCGGTCTACCGTGATCCAATGAAACGTGTCTCCTATCGTTCAAACTTCTTCCTGTTTCCACTCGCTTCGGTTGATATTTAATCTCCTTCCTGAGATTTGTTGTTTAATCATTTTCAATTGACCCATACAATTTTAGAAAGGACATTAGCTTTCAATTCAGCACCTGTCCGATTAAATTATATTTTTCCTAACGAACTGACAGGAAAAATCAATAAAATGTAATATAATTGCTAATGTGCAAATTGACGAAATATTTAAATAAGACATTTTACGATGCTTACGGTTATCTAGTAATCTCAATAAAATGTTGCAAGGTATTCTAGGACTCCTTTCGTATTCTCAGAGCGCTTATGCAAATGAGATTTGAGTATTGCGCGGACCTATGATGAAAGGCAGTTCGATGTTCTATGAATCATGTAATGGTAAAAATATATGGGACTTCGAAATCGATTGGAACTTACGAAATTTCGTACATGTAATACCTGGACAAACGAAATTATTAAACAAGCTTCTAAAAATTGAATATTCATCAATGAACGATACTGTAAGTTGTAAAGTTTCTCGTGACGATTCGAAGGTTCCCGGAGTCCTGGCACGGACTATTCTAAGAATTCCTCGATAATTCGTCCAAGACGATCGACCTCGATAAATTCCTGGAAAAAGGTACGAGCTGAACGGTACGGGTCCCTTCTAATGGTCCAGCACTTTCCTCCAATAGCTGAGCTAATAGAAATCCCTGCTACCGGTTCTTTCTTGGCCACCTAGCCACGAGCTCGCACTAAATTCGGTTGCAAGTAACGCCAGCACAAGATAGCCCTTAATGGCTGCTCCACGGGCGACCTAATGCATCCTGATAACTCTGTCCCACCCTTTGCCCCGTTCCTCTTCGGCTTTACGAGCCTCGCGAGCTATCTGCTCGCTGAATTCTGGGGGTTCGACTTGGCTTATCTGCGATTCCTCGACGTCTCTTGCTTCGAGATGGCCAGCACGTGTCATCGGGGACGAAACTCGTCGGTTAATCGCTTCTGTCACCTGTGTGGACATGTTGTTGGAAAGAGCGAGAAGGAGAAGAAAGGAGGAATCGAAGATTGGGTCCCGGGAAGCTGAGATTTGGAGAGATTTAACGGAGCATGGATGAAGTACCGTGGCGATAGAGTCCTTCGCAGGACCTGCTGCGGTTGAAGAACTGAAATTTCTAGGGTTTCACAGCTGGTTGATTTGAGAAGAGTTCTTCGAAGAAGAATTCTTCTATTTTTGTAGCAATGATAAAAGCACTGTTTTTTAATTAGAAAATATTAATGATATTGAATAAGAGTAAGATACTAATATCTGCTATTCGTCGTTTCACAGGGAATACAAGTCTTCGCCGAATCCGATGAAGGAGAATTATTTATTGAGCGTGTTCCTGGGCGACATCATAGGCAGCCCTCGGCTCTGTCATCAGCTGGCAAAGAGAGGAAGAGGCTGCGATCACGACACGCTTCCGGATTAATTGTAAACCATCGTCTATGCGGTGCGAAACTGAACTGCTGTACAGACTGTAAATACTAAGATGATATAAACTTCTTGTTTACTACTTGATCGTTAATCCCCTGGACAAGGCTGCAGCTGCATTTGAACAACAATTCTGTTCCTCGAATTCCGTTCACATGTACCCTAGTGATCAAAAGTAAGGGACCACTTATCGATAATGTAAAATGTATTTTTTTTAATATTCAACGAAAAGTGTCCATAAATAATGTTATCTTCCTAATTGCTAATAGCGTGTATATATTTTGTACATCATTTAATTGTATTAATAACTTACCGTGAATTCGCAAATACAAGTTTTTATTTTATATTGCATAAAATAGATGCGAACAAAACTTATATTTTTAATAAAATAACAAATAAAAGTATTACCTAAATAATGCTGAAAAATTAATTTAATTAAAACTCGTTACCGAATGTCTCCCTTATTACAGAGTTATAATTATAATTTCTGCAAAATTATTACCTTTGAGTTTGACAAAGTATACGGATCTTTTACGTTTAAATGCCTCGATGATATAGCCGCGCGAAAAACGAGCACGCGAAGAAGTGAGAGTAGCTCACGATGACGTTTCTTCCTACCTACGCCTCTTCAAGTTTATATGCGAGGTACGGTTTCGAAGAAAGTTCCAGTTGCCGTGGAACTGTGACACGATCATCCACGAAGCGCCTCACTGTTTCAAGATTCTTCAGTCGAGAAAACCTGTAAAAAAGAAAATTGTTTTGTTAGTTCAATTTTTGATCAGTTTCATAGTTTATTAAATTCGTCAAAGTCGAGACGAAAACATTCACGTCACATCCGAGTAAGTGACAGTGATCCTCGCCAAGGAATCCTAACGAGATCCTTAAGGGAACGTTATCCAGCATTAAATTGAACACTGAGAAGACAAGATCGACAAGATTCGCTAAGGAAGAAGATCGCAGAATGATATTCAGATTCATCCTTATTTGTCTGCTGCTTCGAGCCGACGTTCGCGCCGAGGATCGCATTCAAAGGACTCCGCAGGATGCCGATGGTGCTCGTTACTGCGACTTCGACGAGGCACGAAAGAACTACAACGCGACCGATTTGTTGCAGTGAGTACGGAATCGAATTACTTGACACAGAGACGCGAATAATTCAGCTGGAAAAACGTTGGTCGCGTAGGTGCATTGATCGATTGGCTGCCGATCTAGCTGATCGAGAAAGCGACCGGTTGATGAATGGAAAGGATCAGTGGAACGGGTCGACGGGCAGACAAATCTCAATCATGGATATTTTTTCCAGCTTCTTTCAAAATGATCCTTCAGTGGTAAGTTGGAAATTAAATTATTTTATCTGTATAAATTTTTTGTATTTCATTTGTTGAAAATTTTCCATCATTGACTCCAAAGGACATCAGGGTCCACATCAATTTTAGATCTCATTCTCCAACAGTCTAAATCGCCCATTCGAAATTTCCAACTCCCGCACGAAATTCCCATAACTTTTCTATTTACAGCCACATCAGGGCAACCCCTTTCCGGTGTACCCGACTTCCGGCCAGCATCAACCGAATTACCCTACCGTATCAGGTGGAACGTTCCAGCTGAATCTTTTCGACGCTCTGTCCTCGATATCCCGTCACGACGACTACAAGTGTATACCCAGGATACTCTGCGAAATGGCGAGCGGAAAACTTCCCGGGAGATCGTTAGGGAAACAATGGTCCGGCTTCTTCGAGTTCCTTGGAAAGAACTCTTTCACGAGGTACGTTCTTCAGGATCGATCGTCCGAGTCGTGGTTTTAACGGGTTACTCTGAAATCACTCGCAACTTATCCTCAGCGCTATTTCATTGCTATTTGTGTTCGTTTTTTCAGTTTGCTGACCAAATTCGACGTCGAGACGGCTTCTCCTCTGCTGAACTTTGGCAGAGCGATGCTGCTCGGATACAGCAATCGGGGAAGCTCCACAGTGTGTTACGAGACCTTTCCGAAATGTCCAAGAAACATGAACGCACTGATTTATTATTTGAATAATTACAATGGTGGATTCTTTCGATTGTTCAATAAATTTCAGGGTGGAAAGTATCGGGAGAATATTGGTATTCGTGATCACAGAGGTGAACATTCATGTGGTATTTCATTGAAAAATTGTTAATTATGTTCTTGAGAAATTTTACACTGTCTATGCAGTGATTGAAGCTTCAACGATTGAATTTTTGTTTTCTATTACAGATAATTACTCCAAAATAGTATTGAAAGGAAGGATAACCTCTGGAACGAAGGATTATAGAATTGGACCAGTTCGAAATCAAATTTATTTTCCAAGTGTGAAATACTACGAACACAACGAAAAACAAAAATTTTCTGATTATGAAGAACCTATTAATGATAATGAAATTGTTTTTCCTGGTCAGAAAACATCTAAAAACGAACCCGTTAGAAACAGCCTAGAGAATCATGTACAGAAATTAGAACCGAACATCTGGCAGAACAACATTGCATTTTTCCCTGAGGTAATTATACAAAGTATATGATTATTATAAAAGAAATTTAATCTTAATGTATCATTTTGAAATATTTTCAGGAAATAACTAATCAGAGGTTCTCTAGATTTCGATTTCCTCCAAATGTCTGACAATAGCATAAAATCATTTCAAATTGAAAATAAAGGAAAGTTCATTTATTTAAATAGAAGATTCAATAATTGACTATCTTCGTTGATCGTACAGCAAAGAAAGCATTTAAATGAATACGATAAAAGTCAATTACTTACTGATTAAAGAACGAGTTTGCAGTCATAATTTGCGCAAGATTATCAACGAGCAGAGGATTATTTCGTTTATTTCATTCGTGCCGCTCCCAGCGAGCATTTTCTATTCACCTGTACCAGGTGAGCTCGTAACAGGAAGTCCCAAGCTGCCGGTGAACGCGATGTTACTGGCTCAAGTGCCGTTTGCGGAAACAGCATGGGGTGCCGTTAGAGCACCGCCAACTTGTCCAATGAATCTGCGACCAAGCACGAGCCACTTTATGTCTCAGTTACGCGACTCGATAAATTGTACTTTATCCTGCTTCGATTTCCTGCTCGCTGCGAGTCGATCCATACATACACCGTGTTCAATTTCAAATTTAAGCTTTAAACTAGTCGATGTTAAATAGCTTTAATAACGAAATCAAAATTATATTCTCTCACAAATAAAATAAATAATTCCGAGATCGATACGCTTGAAAGCACTCTTTATTGTTTCATTATCCAAAATAAAAGGACACGTGTGTTATGTTGAAACTTTATCACGATATTCACACGGGCTTGTTAGTAACGATTAAATGGGAGGAGTTGCAAACGGCCAACGGCACGCGAATTCTTTTGTCAAACAGTTTCGGTAAATCTACATTTTCTAAATGTCACCCTTATATGCGTGTCCTTTATTGCACCCTTGTTGCTTTCACCTGTGATAATTTCGCGAGAGAAGCGATAATTTTTGACCGACAGATAACAGGTAGGTAATAATCAGCTGGAACAGCCTGCATTTGTCGTAGTTGCAGCACGACGAGAAATTAAATTATGCACGACGGTATAATGACGAGTTATAAACAACCCTTTACCTTGATAACCAACGGAAAGGGGTGAACACCGTTGTTCGGTGCTGGTTAACGCTGTACGTTTTTCGCTGGAAGTAATTCATCGACGTATTAAATGGTATTTTTATTTTTATATCGAATTCTTCGCGAAAGTGTCGAGAAGATCATTGATAATAAAATTAAAATTAAGTCGCTGATAAAAAATTGAGAAATAATTCAAAATCAGTTCAATCTTTCATCCGCAAAGATCCGTCATCCCTCTCAAAAGATTCTAAACGTCGGTAACACACGCATCCCCATCCCCATGTTCACGGAATTCACGCATACAACGGGAGAGAAGAAAAGAATATGTACTAGGAAAAGCGCGTTAGAAAAGGAAAACGGAGAAGCTTGTGGGAGAGGACGTGTAATTATTTTATCCTTTCTAGCGTGTAATTCGAGGCGTGCTCGCGTCCGAGACTTCGGCGGAGGGTGAGTTAAGGGAGTGGGAATGGTGCGGCGACGGCGATTGCCGTAGCCTGGAGGGCCGTGTGCCTTGGACAAGGCCAAATAGGGTGCAACTGACAGCGAAAGACAATTAGCCTTCTGATACATCCAATGTCGCCCGAAACACCGAGACGCGTATCGTGGATTCGCTACGCGCCTCCTGAACACCAGCCTCGACGACGGCAAACACTTAGGGGGTGTACGTGATTGTTCCTGGCAACCGAAAGGTTTGTACTTCCATTCGCCTTCTATAGCCTCGTGTAATTGAACGGTGATTTTTGTATCGTAGCCCTATGGGGGGATAATTTTTGGGTAATCTTACGGGAGACTCTTTGTAATTTCAGATCTTCGGAGGGAGAAGGTGTATTATCATAATAATTTTATCGAGATCTGACGAAATCAAGGGTGAAGAAATATACTAATATTATATTGTTATGATAATTGAATTAAAAATCAATGTATACATCAATTAAATGATGTGCCTTATAATTCATTGAAGTTCTTCACCCATCGTGCATGGAAAACAATCCGCGAATGCAACCCTGTTATCCGACTGAAATTGAAGGCACAAATCAAGGATAAACGGGTAACAGGCTGAACGGATGAGGATCCGCTACCGCAAAGGACCCGCGACGAGACTATGATTCCCGACGACGCAGCCAGCGTAATCTCACTCTATTAGGACGGTATTATTTTCCGTGGTAGACATCAAAGAGGATTTCCCGTGGGCTCATTGTATCGCCGTGATAATTCCTCGTTATTAGGAGCTCGCTCGAAGCGTTGGTCTCATGTCGGCTTACCACACCCCAAGTGCCGAAACAAATCCTTCCGAATTGGAGCCGATGCAAAGGAGCCCTTCTCCTTCGACGAGCCACTGACAAAAGGACCAACAGAAACGCGACGAGGGGAAGCCATCGTCGCGATTAATCCCCGTGAAAAATGCGACGCAGGTGAACGGTTATCGAACCAGGTGAGATTCAAAAGGGAAAATCGAATTTTCCGCAGACCAACGGGGTTAATCAAGCGTCCTCGATCGAGGATCGGGCGGCAACATAATTAGACGCTTTCAGGGGTGGATTGGACCTCGATAGGGGTGCTAGGAGGATTTCGTGGTTGATTTTGAGGAGTATTTGCGTTGGTGATCGGTAAAAGGAAGGATCTTTTAATTGAAAATCATTTCGATTTTCCGAAACGTGATCATTTTCTTTTCTTCTTAAATATTGTAAAGGGGGAGCAGAAATATGATAGCGAGAAATGAAGAAGAGTAGAAAGTATTTTAGGTCGAGAGTTAATCAAGGATCAATAATACGGAAGAGCTATTCCGTTCCACGGAGTAAGATATAAATTCTCTGGCATTCCTACCCTCCGTTTAACCATAAAACATCGCGTCCACCTTCTATTTAGCTATATATTTTTCTCCACGAGTGGTCCACAATGGTCCAATATCGTTGGATAGTAATATACCGAGCGAACTGTCCTTTCCTCGCCGGGATGGACTTTTCAATTTAGAGGCATCTTTGTCGCGGGAAGCTGGGGACAGCAATTCGTGCGGACAAAAGGAGCCGAACGATCGTAGATCTTGTTGAAAACTGACTCTCCTCCCTCCGTGATCCCCTCTCGACCGTTTGATCGACAGAATAATTCGGCGGGAATGAAAATTTCGCGTCCCACGCGTTTCACGATCGCGTGAATCTCGGGTATATACCGGTGACCGGAGCGGATAAGTGGATATCGTAAGGGAAGGAAAAATATCACTTCGAAACCTTCATTGTGGTGGCCGTCGTGATTTTCTCCTCCCTTTTAAACCATTCAATCGGCCCCAGGAATCGCTTTGTCGACCGAGTGTCGACCCGTCTACTGATCGATTGTCCCTTTATTGGCTGACGTTTAAATGCTCCCGCTGTTTTGATAAAACACAGTTCAGGATTTAGTTAAGCATCGAATCTGATGATTCATCGAGTATCATGAACTTTGATAAAATGCTTTCAAAAATACATCTAATGCGGGCGATCTTAGCCTTATGCATTTATCCATATTAATTAAATTGTAAAGTAATCAGCCTTTACCATATCAATAAAATTAATTTAATTCAGAATTTTAATTTTTCTTTCCAAATATAAATACGATCCCTCGAATTATCAAATACTTTACTCAAACATCCGATTCAAATCCCAATCCTTCAATTTCCATCCAAAACGAGTATCCTACGTCCTGTTGATCCTCGGGTATTGCTCATTAAAAAACGGAATCACCGTCGCCCTTTATCGTCTCCTCAAACACCGATCACTCCCTTTAAAACGTCGTCGGCCGGTCTGATCCAGCGGATAGGCTTTCAAATCGTTCATAAATAAAGCATCGAGCTGCGGGTCGCGTCTCGTGCAACGTCAGTCAGCCACGTTGATTGCAGCATTGAAGACACGTGTCGCGGATCAATTCTCGGCCGCGTGTCAGTATTTTCGTATCATCGCCCGAAGGGAGTGCCTTCGACTCGTTCCCCGTCTCCTTTCAACGTCGTCGTCTCCTTCTCTGCAACTTTCATCCCTTAGCAACACCACTCTTTTGTAGCGGCTTTTATTTCCTAACCTGGTCTGTCTCGAAGCTGGTACAACATCACCGGGGAGAAAAGTTATATACAACGTTCCTTTTCCCTCGTCTGCGTTTTATTCCTCTCCCGCGCGACTGTTGCTTCCTTTTTAAAACGACTAGACGACGTTTTAATGCGACAGGATTATGCGACCGGTCGAAAGCTCAGGGTTTTCCTCGAGATTGTCACGGATAAAGGACTCGGCAAACAGGAGGGGGCAAAGGACACTCGCCGATTATCGACGCCTCCTCGCTCGCAGAGGGGATGATTTTTTTTAATTAAAGTATCAACCGACGAGGCGGATGGCTTTGCGATTTATAAAAGAATCGAGAGGAACGCGTTACTGGATGTCAGATAAAATTCACTTTAAAATTCTGCTTAAATCATAGTACGCTAAAGACAAACCACTAAAATTTAGAAGCATTTCGAGTCTATCAAATTTCCTCTGTTACGCCACATCGTCTCGAGAGGACGAGAGGATCCGAATTAAAACTAACTCTCAACCTTGGGTAAAACCGCACTGGCAACGAGGGACGACCGCAACCGATCAAGAGAAGTATTTCTCGCGCGAGGATAGGCGCCAAGCGAGAGCTTCCAAGAAGAACAGCTTACCAGGAAGCGTTTCAGGACGAAGAAAGGCAAGGATCGTGTCTTGTCAGCTAGAAGCTAGCTAACGTCTGCGTAAATGCTGGTTCGCGTGGAGCCCGAGGGTTCGAAGCGACGATGAAGCGTCGTTTTAGGCTCCGCTAGGATCAACAACGTTCGTTCCGCATCGCCGATGGCTAATTCGTCCTCGAGGACGAGCCGTAGTACAGCTAGCCTTCGTTCTTGCCGCAGGACGAGTCGCTCGTTTCAGCTCGGCCCCGATGTTGCGGCGAATCGCGGGCAAAAACCGGATGCACGCCGTTTACCCCGTGGAGGAAGCGCGGAAATGTGGCCGACGCGAGGAGGTTTTATTTCGGTGTACGGAATCGCATAGGTTCTTTGGGAATTATGCAATTATGTAAAGCACTGGCTGAAGGTTTTATCCTTCTCCATGGGGAAGTTTCTTGCGACTGACGGTTGAGGTCACAGAATTGCCGAGTTCTTATACAGGCGTTTATTTAATTTGACATTACGGGTGAGAAAAAGATGGGCTCGGTTCTGTGGTAGATGATTATTAACTTTTTTCGATGGAATATACTTCTCATGGCACCTGACAAATTTGGATTATAAAGAAATTAGCGTGGAAGAATAAAAATATGTACTAAGTGTAAGAGGGTAATTTTATGGGGGATCCTCGTGATAAATATTAAATGTAAAAGTCTGCAAACTATTGAAATTCGTCACACCGATGATGACAATTAATTAATTAATATAGAAGCTACAGGCCACTTTAAACAAATCGCAGAGAGTTAACTTTCCTGACCACAGATGGCAGATTATGTATAAAAATCATAATAAAGTTTTTAAACTGATATTTTTATATATTGATGATTTATAGTATATTTATCTGCCAGTCTAGACACGCCAAACAAATTACTCTGACTGCCCAGACATGTTATCTAATCTTTCATGCGTTGCCTAATCGGCTGCACATTCCAATTATTTATTACATTGTGAAACATAAAATTATTACTACATCGCAGACATACTTGTTTTCAAAGAATATTCCTTTCCAATATATCGAACCCACCCTACCCGCATTCTCCACCAGCAGTCCCGGAAATGTCAGAACGTCGAAAGGAATCAAACAAGACTCACAATTATCATCAAATTCATGCTACAATTAACTCGGTAGATCCTCGTCGTTTGCTTTGCTTCCCAGTATTTGATATTCGTAACACGTATGAATCATTGCCAGAAGGTATGTGGAGATGTGATTACACGGTGTCAATGGCGTGTACGAGCAAGGAGTCCCGCACTTTGCTCCTGCAGTGTATCATTAACCAGACAATGCGACCGGGGTTTTGGGGTGGTTGCAGAGCGGTTATCCGATGGGGGTCGAAATTCAACTCCCATGCATCGTGACAGGGAGAAAGAGAGGCTCGTAGAACGGTAGCTGGTCGTTTTTAAAAAAGTGCCATAATTATACGGTTCTCTGCTGTTAATTGCTCGACGAAAATCAGCCTCCTCGCTCCTCTAGTACGGTGGCTCGTTTCTGGCCACCCTTTTTCGTGTCAGCCTCGTCGCTGTTTCATTTTTTTTTTTTCTGCGGTCTCATTCGGCCGGAAGTATAATTGCCACGTTCAAACAGTGACACCTGGGCATAGGGGCGCGACTCTATTGACTCTGATCGTTTGACGCTTGTTTCGTTGCATGGAAAAACGACGAGGAAGTCAGGAGAGATAGCTGTCATGTTGCTGGAGTTACGTTTGCTTTGCAATTTCATCCTGAGGGGTGGTAACATAGGGGATATCGAAAAATTGAGTCGTGCAACGTTTGGATCAGGAAGGATCTAGATATGTAAGCTGGCGTTACAATTGAATGCAGTCACTGATGATTTAATATAACAGAGATCTAATAATAATTTTTACGAATTAAGACTGACATTCCCTAGGTATACGATTTTGTAATAATTAATGCTAATTTATAGATTATCGAATACCAAGAATTTCTATTTTTTCAATCTTCTCCAAGATATATTTCTGACACTCTAAAGCACCAACTGGCCAGACTACACCATTAATAATCCCGGATGATCAAAATATTACGACGCATCGTGCAACAAACGCGATTACCGGCGTGCCATTTGCTGGCCATTCAACGCGCCTCTAATTAAACGCCTTTATCATCGGATAATGCATGCAACGGGCTACAAAAAGGGACGAAGAGAGTGGAAAGACGGTGGCAGCTAGAGCAATGGACCAGGAGGGATAATCGGCTTATTTGCCCGAGAGTCGAACGGGACTCCGCATCCCGTTTGTCATTCGCGCCACGTGCTATCGTGCTTTTAGAATCGTGGTTTTATTCGGTGAGGACCGATTAGCCGGTTCGACCCGATCATTCTCTTCACAGGGAATGTCATTTCTATCGACGTTAGAAACGAAAAAAGAGAAGAATGAACGAAATTCGAGTAAAGTTTTACAGTTTAATTAGCTCGAGATAGTCTCATTAACGACGAGTCTCTTCTACACTAATAATATCCATAGATAAAAATGAATTTTATTTATTGCATTTCTGCATTCAATAAGACAATTCATAGAAATTTATTAACTTTTGAATTATTGAGAAATCATCAAGGACGTATTCTTCGTGAGTAATCAGACAGTTATAAATCTGTTATCTAATCTAATCGATAATAGCCGGTATAATATTAACGATTGCTCTTCGTCTGGGAATCTATCTATTGTAACATAAATTTACAATACAAAGGATAAAATTATTTCTCTTAATTCACCTGTTGCGATAAAAAGTGCAACAAATATATCATTTTCATTCACTTGTCAAAATGGGGCGACAAATCATATTCGAAAGGGTTAACCCGAAAGATCAACCCCTTCCGAGCTCGAAGGCGAATCCGTGATGCGTCTAGCGCACACGGGTGTCACGCATAATTGCTTCGAGCAACGGGACAAACGAGCAACCGAGCCCCCGCTTTTTATCACGGCAATTAATATCACTTCACATCCTGGCCAAGTCGCGGCCACGACGTATAAATTCGGTGCTCGAATAATTTCGTACATAATTCAACCCTTTCGGCTGTAACTCACATTGGCCCGTCGGTGTCGTCGAGACGAGTCGCTTTTTGGTGACTCGTCGATGCAAATTTCAGCAGCGAGCATCCCTTAATATCAAATCAACGTTCGGGGGAAGATTCTTTGAAAAGAAAGGGTTGAACTCTAAAGACACACTGCAGGAATAAGAAAGGTGACATTGAAACGCATTCAACGATAATAAATGATTAAAGTGAAAGGTGAATAACAAAATTTAATTATTAATAATTTAAAAGTTCGGTTCGATTAAAAAAGGTTCGATACGATTCGTACGAAGCTCATAAATCATCGCCGCGAGAAAGCTGGAAGGAAACGGAACGTGTTTCGAGAGCAGCGCAGCGGGGCGAGTGAGCACAGGTGTAACGTAACTCGGTTACGCGCGTTCCTTCGTGTGCACGCTCGCTCCGCTCCGTATCGCGGTAGACTGCCTGTCGCCGCGGCTTTATCGCCTTTTTCCCCCGTCCCCTGTTCCCTCGCGACGACTACGCTATCGTCACGGCAGCCGACCGGCCGATAATGTGATTCATTTCTCCGCTCGTGCTGTAAATCAGCCGCCTCGGGGACAGCTCGTCGTCACGGTTCGCGAAAAAGTTCGCCGACCCGCTCGAAACAACCCTCGTTTTCCACGGGTATTCCTGAATTTTTTACCGCCCCACCTACGAGTTACCGGGGACCGAGGGTGTAGTCACGATTTCAACGGGTTTCCTAGCTGCAGCTGAGAGAAAGTTTGAAGGGAGAACGGTTTTCGATGGATATTGACACGAATCGTGTAAGGGTGGTTGGTTGATTTTATACTTTCAATGTTTCGAAATAACGGGATTCCAAACAGATTAATTGATAGCAACGTGAAAGTATATAATTATTATCTTTCTAAACGTGAAACATAGTCGCGCTCTAAAATTTTTAGAATTGAATCGAAACGAGCAACAAGTAGATAATAAAAATCAATTCCCGACAAGACACGAACACCTAAACGTAACTTCGAATGAGTCAGCCGTGGAATTTCCTATGCAAATCGATTCGTAAAAGCGTTCGGTAGAGGCAGAAAATCGATGTTTTATCGAAGCTTCACCGACAACCTTGCTAGTAGGTAATTTGTGATTCTTGAAAACACGTATGTACTCGTGACTCATGGTTGGATGTTATCGCTCTCTTTATCAGCTGTTTTTTTTTTTCAATCGTCGCACCTCTTTGATTCCATTTCACCGTGATTTCTTTTGAAACTAAATAGACGCAATATAAAGAGTCATGAGCAATTACGCTTTTGAAAGAGTACAAAAGACGGATCAAAGGTTGCTCGAGAT
This sequence comes from Osmia bicornis bicornis, assembly GCF_907164935.1. NCBI lineage: Eukaryota > Metazoa > Arthropoda > Insecta > Hymenoptera > Megachilidae > Osmia > Osmia bicornis. The sequence goes on along the minus strand of NC_060216.1, from coordinate 9,030,347 downwards.
ATTTGAAACATATTCAGGCACGTTCGATGTATGTATCTCGAATGATCGGGACGCGCGTGACCGAGTTTTCTGCTTCGTAAGAGAAAACCTTCGATTCCACCTGACGTCCGCCGGAAGCGAACGACGGGCACGAGTAAACAGAGAGCTTGATAACGGCTCGATTCTGCACACGTGTATCGAGCCGTGTGCATTATAAATGAAAGGAATGTCGCACTCGTTGCGTGTTTGTTTGCTCGCGATAAATGCAACCAGACTTTTCAACGGCACAAGTAATGGAAAATGTTCGGTTACCATGTTGAATTCTTCTTTCATTGTTACGTAAAATAATAATCATATTTAGAAAATTATTAAGACAAGACGCTCAATTCTTTTTTTTTCACAAAATAAGGAAATACGTAACATGTTCCGTAATTAGCTGACATAAGAAAAGTCAAGAACAAACATACTTCCTCGGCTTGTTACTCGGAGAAGTTGCATGAAAGAAATGAAAAGGAAAAAAGTATCTCAGAAAGAGTAAACTTTGTTGTAATCTCTGGAATAACTCTTACGAGCTCGTTAGGAAATGCCAACATCGGTATAAATCAATTATTTTAAAAAAATGTATGTTTAGTAGGTATTCACTGTGAGTACATTGATCTAGTAATGCAAAATAGTTATGTAAACGTAAATTAGATATAAGATGTTAACAGAAGATCTGTATATAGATTCTAAATAATCCTCGTAATGGATGCACGTCCAAAAAAATTAAAATATTAAATATAATAATATGTTTATCATATATAAAACAAATATTTGAATAAATAGTCTATTTTTTACGGAACTTCACTTGTAATTTAATTGTACGTATTCATATCAATAATATCGATACTTTGCTTACCGATACGTATCGATACCAAATATCGGTACAATTCAGAAATATGCCCGTCATTACATTGATCCCGAATAAACTGAATCCATTGAACAAACTGAATCTAATATATAGAGCAAACAGACCGCAAAACATTACTACATCATCTACCACCGAACAATTGACTCAACAACACCCCAAACCCTTCTCATCCCCCATAAACACACATTTCGCGGTCTCTCGAGCCGATTCAACCCCTCTCTCGATTCGCACTCGTTTCACGCATTCCCTTCAACGAGGAAAAAAAGAAAGAGGCAAGGATAGCCGCAAATGCGAACGAATTGCTGAACAAAAAGCGTGAATCTCCCACGCAAATCAGCGAAGCATCGTTAGCACGGCTCGATCCAGGCCCCGGGAACAATGAACGCGTACGAGATCCATTCTTAAATTCCGACTCGTCGAACCGAGGCTGGCTCATTTTCCGCGCGGCTCGTCGCCGCAATTCGCGTACGCGCCTCCGCTTAATATCCGCGTACAATGGCACGCGCGCGACCATAATTCACGGGCCAAAGGGTAGCCGATAAAGGGCTAACCGAGGCCGCTAACGCCCGACACGCGCCCCTTTTGTACCCTGGCATCGCCCATTGTTTCTTTCGTGGCCAAGGAAGCCGCGGAACAGAACGGATCCGCTTCATTTCGCGGCGATCTCCGCGTGTCGCGTTCAATCGGCCCTCGATTTCATTTCTGCCGGTCGACGATTACGTTCAGGCCGGATTACGCGTTATTGCGTGTCTACATTTACATCGACCTATTGTACCCGCCGCTTGAAATCCGACCCGGGTCTCGTTATTAAATAATCGAGATGATCGGCTCGATGATGCACAGGGGAATAGAAACTTTGATGGCGATATCATTGATTGAACACACAGGTGATTTCGAGGGGGAATTTTCTGGCTGTGACTTTTCGATGATCTTGGAGGAGAAATGCTAGGGTGGAGTTAAAATTAATTAAGGAATAATAAATAAAGTTCTATCCCAGAAACGATCGAATTAAACAATGAATCCTACACCCTCTCGAATGTGTCTCTCTAAATTATCCCCAATCACCAAACCTTTTGGACGTCGCTTTTTTTTACATTATTCTAATCAAGGAAAATTGACGCTGTCAACTCACCGATCATCGCGTTCTTCACGCCGAGACCCGACGTGCGAGCTGAAAATCGTTGTCTCCGACCGTTTCGTGAGGGTTGTGGAAGTTGTAAAAAAGCAGGAAAGCCGGGATGAACGGTGCGGAGAGCGAGGGTGGAGATCGTGGAGGATCAAACTGGTCCGCGAATTTATGCAAATAGAAATGTAATCTGGTGTCAGCGGCGCGACCAATAATGTCAATCAAACGCACTGGTGGCCGAAAGCCAACAATGGGGAATTGGCGAGCGAGTATATGGCCCAGAGCGAATATGCAGTATGTAAATGTTGTCATATCAATGGGGATCTGCATATGGATGCACGGCAGATATACGTGGCTAGCCGGTGACACGCGCGCTTTGGCGACATGTGCACTTGGTTTAACCCGCCTCGCGGACCCTTCTCTTCTCGTTTCTGCTCGTCATCCTCCTCGTCATCCTCCTCGTCCTCCTATGCCTCCCACTCGGCCACGTCGATATACCTTCTACCCACTTTTATCACTCGCTCGATACACGTTTATTCCAGGTATCGCGAATTTATTCGATCGTTTTTAGATATCTGGATACCTGATATATCGTTGACCTGACGCTCGGTTTTTGAAGCGACGGAAAATTTTATTTTAACCGGTTAACTAAACGATTTTAGATGTAAGATAAAATGTATTCGAACTGTTGAATGATAAATGCGTTATCCTACTTTGTAAAGTAACTCTATTTCTCGACGATAAATCAACCCTTACCTGTTCTCGTCGATCACGATCTACGTAGTTAGATAGACGGTGGCAATTTGTTCTTATTAACGGGCCCTGATGTATCGTGCTTCCTCGCGGACCGATCTGCTTCTAATCTACGATCCAGGCACGCAACAACGTCTTACGGCCACCACGAGACCCGGGATAGGGTGTCGAGTTGGACAGACGGCCACCAGGGGTTGATTGGTTTGCGGTCGCATCCCTTAGTAATGAGCTTCGCAGATGGCACGTCTCAGGAAACCCATTAGGCCGATTCTAAACACCGGAACTGCTGTGCGCTGATCGATACAGATTAAAGGGAATGTCCTCTCTCTGGAGTTGATCAAAGATTAGCGAAATAAATGATCGATGACTCGTTTTCGAAATCTGGGTCAGTCTTTCGTCGGTCTGCGAAGGTCGTTTTAGGTTTTCAAACGTTTGCGATTGAAGAGAATAGTTTGATGTAATAGTGCGTAAGATTTGAGACAAATTTCGTAAGATGGTGTATCCTAAAAAATACGATTTACTGTTAGAAATTACGATGTGCTTTGATCACTTCATTATTTATTTTGGAAATTAGTTACTGATTTATTTCAGTTGATTGATTTGATTCTGAAAGATTTCGAGATAAGTAGGTACAAAGTACTACTACGGTAGCTTAATTCTTTGATAAAGTTATATTAGAAGATTACGTGACTCACTTAGCAATTGTACCGGTAAATATTACGCAAACCTTTCGCGAACCCAGATTTATTTTCAACGGTGATCAAATATTTCTGCTATGGGAACAGATTCGAATTTTGATAAAATGTTGCGCTACATTTATAAAATACTGAATTTCAATATCAAATGTTTACTTTATTTCACTAATCAAATGTTATTAGATCAACCCACAAATTCTTACCATTTGACTTCGATACCAGTCTATAAAACAATTTTTAAATTGACCTAGTACTATGATAAGGAAGTTGGGGGGGAAAGGTAAATATAGAGAACAAACTGCTCTCGAAGAAGAATCACCCGAACGTGTCCATATACTTTCGGCGTGTTCACATTTATTCAATAAAATAAAAAAAATAATAAATCAAGTACAATAATGGTACGGCGACACATAATGACACCGCCGCAATCGACGTTGCATAACGTTACGATATATCGATAACTATATAAAAGTGAAAAAATCTGTACAATGAAAGACATGCGGGTAGCGAAGAGATGCCCCCGTCCCTTTGCGAACTCCCAATGGTCGACGCTATGCCTTACGAAGAGCATCGATTATCTATCTATCCCGTAGGTAAATTTCCAAATCTCGCAAAGAGAAGAAATAAAGAATAAACGAAAAGATGAGAGGCGTCGCGACGTCTTCAAGGCGACGCGTCGACCGGCGGTCGGGCAGCGGACGCGAGAACAATTCGTAAAAAATAATCGACCATGGGGAGTGATAATAATTACAGAATGTTAAGATTACAGAATAATAATAATAATATTAATAATAATAATATTCAGATAATAATTCAATCATGTAATAGATAATAGATAATAATAATAATAGAATAATAATAATACACGTTCGCGTAGCACTTAAAAATCGTACAATCAATAAAATTAATAACATAAAAAAAAAATTGTCATAAACTAAAATCAAAAGTAATCAATAACGTATGGTCTGTAGTGACTTAAATAACACAGCATCGTATTATCGGACTCCGTGTTCCTATTCGTTGCTCGTTCGATTTTCGAAAGCTTATCAATTGATTCTCCGAATCATAGAGGGTGAAAAGTTTGGAAAATCGAACGATCATCGAACGGAAATCACGGAGAGCCGTACGTTCGTTTAAAAAGATAGAACCTCGACGGAAAGGAAGGAAAGAAAATGAAGAAGCGAAAGAAATGCGAAAGGACGTACAGAACAAAGAACGAAGTTTTAGAATGATCGATCTTAGCGATCATCCAAAATACATGATAGAAGTTGAAAGAAATTAGACGAAGCGGAAGTGAGAAGAAAACGAACGCGAAAGGCAGATGAGATATCATCGAAGAACGAAGAATTAAAAAAATACAAAAATATTTAAAAAAAAGAGATATGAAAAAAGAAAACAAAATAAATTAACGGTACCGCTCTTTTCTCGCTTACATGTGATCTAAATGGGACCTGTTACATAATACGAATATACGCTTGTAAATAACATATCACGTGACCGCCGTACATCTTCCGTTCAATCACTCGCATCGGGACAGTCGTCAAGCGAAAAACGCAAAACTCTTAAAAAAGGAAAGAGAGAAAGAAGTATTCTTCTTGCATCTTTTTTTTCTTTTTTGTTTCTTCTTCCTTCACACACACACACGTACGGAGTACAGAGTACAGGTAGGGGATAGAATAGTTTATAACAAAAAAAAAGAAAAAAAAAAGAAAAAAACATTGTTTCAAGCACCTCAAGCGTTCTGCAACGGCTCGCATCGTTTTTCCCTCTCCTCGTTTATTTGGTCGCTTCTTTGGATTGGTCAGCTGGACGAAATTTCGTTTCAAAATATATATATGTTTCTCTTTTTTTCCGCGTTTCACAATAAACGGTTTCTTTTTTTATTTTTATTTTTTTGTTCGCGCAAACATCCTACTTTATACGCCTCTATAAGCATATACACAATATGTATATATATATATATATATATATATATATATTTCTCTCTGTATCTTTCGTTCGCTGTTTCGTTCCTTTCGTCTTTTTTCCCTCGTTCCTTTCTTTTTCTTCGTCGCGTGGAAACTCGAAAAAAGAACGAACATGTTCCTCGGCGCAACGCTTCTGCGGAAAAGAAAAGAAGGAAAAGAAAAGTAGCAAAGGTGAACAAGTTTTCTCCGAGTCCAGACTCTATCACAAGGTTGCTGCGAGCTTTACAAACGGCTTGAGGAGACGTCACACGCCTCTCTTTGTGTCTCCACTCTTCTTCGTTCGTTTTCTTTTATCGTTTTACTTCGTTTCGTTTCGCGGGATTTCACTAAACAACGCGTTTACCACATGCTCGTCATCTCTCTTCTCGTCCTCACCTTTTCATTCTTTCATGCATACTGTTTCGCACGTTCGCAAATGAATCCGATGAATTCATCACACGATTCCCAACCCTCTTTCTCACAATCACCGTTACGAACAGATCGCGGCGGTCTATATATGGTCCACGGGACATTTGACTACAGGTAACGTCAAACATATCTTTTTTTTTTTTGTTTTCGAGCTTTTTTAGTGTAATCAGGGATGTACATTCGGATGCAACGTAGGGTTCCTTTAGCTAAGGGTGAGTTTAGGGGAGGAGGTCATTTGTTTTCGATTTTGGAGAACCTAGGAAGATCCTAGGAACATTCCTCCCCGTACACTTCTTTTATATTTCAAAATAAAAACTATGCAATGGAAATTGAAAATCAAAACACCTTCTTATTGCAAATAGAATTTTACTTGCATTCAGATATTGAGATAAATAATTGAAAGGGTTGAGGGAGGCCTAAATTGCACACGACTGTACAAAAATCGTCTTACTTTTAAGCGGAGCACACATTCAACGATTACACGTGATCGGACATTGCGAATGATTACGGTTCCTCTCGAGTGTGACCTTTTGTACAAGAAAGAAAAAGATCAAGTTATTGATTTTCTTCGATGTTTCATTCTTGTCTCTTTTATTTCGAACACAGTTGTTACACAGGAAATTTCTTTTATAATTATCTATCGAAAATAATCGTGAAGATAAATGCATCGAGGATGGTGAGCGAGTCACTTCGAGAGAGATGGCATCGATTGAAGCGGAAATTTGAGGGACATAAATGGCAAACGTGCTCCGTTTCCGACGACTATAAAGAAGGAATTCTCGTGGCTATTTTACCGTGATTGGCACTTGAATGCGCACAGTGGACAAGAACGACGGAGAATGTCGCAGTTTCTTAAACGTTATTTTACACTCACGACTTGTAAATAAGAGCCAAAGAAACGCTCGGTTAATTCTCTTTCTTCTTTTCTCTTTTTCGCTTTTCTTCTCTCGAATATGGCAAAACTTAGGACAGTCTGAGCAAACGAAACTTCTCCTCGCTTTCTTTTTCTCTTCTTCTTATTACCCTCTCGCTCGATCTCACGCGCGCGCGATTAATACAATTAATTACAAGTTCGGCAACATTTATGTTCTGTTTTGTATACGAGTGTGTGTGTATGTGTGTGTATGTAATACAAGTGTATATGCGTGTCATTCACATACAATTCTCTTTTTCTCATCGTTAAATACGTTCGTAAATATAATTTTTCGTGTAGATATTTAAATCGAGGTCGTTATTTTCATATAGAAACAAACGATGTAAAATATTGCGGAACAAATGCAACTTGGCCTCGGTTTAAATACTAGAAAATTTCAGTTTATCGTCTAAGGTTAATTTAAATCAATGGTTAACATGTCGATCGCCACAGTAAAAGTATCAATATTGGAACGCTTCGAATTATTAGTACGATCTTAGTGTTATCTATTGCATTCAGTTTCTAATTATTTTATCAAATTCAGTGGCGGAGAACATGTTATTTGGAGAAAACAAATCATACGAGGGGGGGGCGAATAAAATACAGGTTGAAGTTGAACGCGTTGCCTCACTCGAGGTCCAAAAGTTCGCGTGGAAAAAATCGGACTTTTCAAGAACGAAGGAAAAGAAATTTTAGAAATGAATAGAAAAAAGGAGGAGAAGACAGAAAGAATGGAAAAAGCTAGCACGGTTGGTCGGATATTAAAGACTAGTCGATCAGCTGTTCGCAACGGGCTCTCAGGCTCGATGGCTACACGGGTTACAACGCGATGGGGTTACACGCAATTAATAATAATGAATGATCGACAACGATAGCCTCGTGGCCGATTAATGGAGCGCAGAACGCAAACTCGATAATCAATCTTCGTTCCCGTAATTCGAACTTGTGCATCGTTTGTAGATTGTTCTACAAGGACGCGTCGCTTTTTTCCACGTCGAACAGTGATTTGCCTTTCCCTCTTAAAACGTCACATTTCCGTGTAAATCGATGGTCGTGATCAGCAACGAGCATCAATGACATCTGTTTCACGGTTCGTAAAAAATATCTATTAAAAGAAATTAGAACTAAATCGATGAAAAGAAACAGAGATCACTGATCTGTTACCTATACGCTTCATCGAGAGATCATTTGGAAAGATTTCAATTTACAATGAACATTCAACGATTACGAGGTAACGCGTGGGTCTTGGTGCAAGAAAACTAATTTTAATTAAAGGGTGTAGGAGGAGGTCGAAACGAAACGAGACACCAAGAAAAGAAACAAACGAGAGGACGAAAGATGCTCGATTCCGATGCGACAAATCGAACGCGATTACCTTTGTCCAAAAAGGTTTCGGGGTCTTTCTCTCTCTTATTCACTGGGCTAAAAGGGGGCGGGGGATATAAAAGGGGGAACGGTACATTATAATATTCATACGATTATTCGTTATAATAATCAGATATTTCATTAATAATTACGAGATCACAGAGACGCTTTGACGCGCGGGGATCTCGGATGGGCGGGCTGCTTTCTTTCTCGTTGCTACTTTCTGCAATTTCCTTTCGATCACTGGACACGATTATGACTTCGATTCTTTGGATTTCGAGGTTTCCTTCGATAATTAAGAAAATATCACTGGATTGACTCGATTTTTAAATACAGTAAAACCTGTATAAATCGTCATCAAAACCTGTAAGTCGTCATTCTCCTTTCCTCGTCATTTTAAAATTTACATGGGTTTTACTACGCTTAAATCGTCAAAATTTATCGGCCCCTTGAATGACGACTTATCGAGGTTTTACTGTATTTCGATTAGTTAACCCGTTAACCGACTGATTTTTGGATAAAACGTTAATGAGTATTTTAAATTTTATTCGATCATTTGATTTATAAAGATCTTTTTTATGAATGTTCTATTATCTATTGAAAAGTGATCAAAACCGGGTCACACTCGATTAACAGATTAACTAAAGTCGATATTCTTGATCAATGTCAATTGAAATCGACAATCATCAAGAATAGAATGATTCAAAGTCGAAAAAAAAAAGAAATTCGTAGCACACAGCCTGCCCCCCACGATCCACATAGTCACAGTTACAGCTTATGTCCCAGCCTCGGCTGTTTCGCCGATCATCGTCAATCTCAAAGGAAAAAAAAAAGATCATCGTCTCCGTAACGGAAAACGTCATCATTTTTCATTTCACCCTTGCTTTTGTTTTCTATCAATTTATCCACTTTTCCATTTTACTCGCTCCGGGCTCGCCCTATCGAGATATACGACTACCATTATACTTTTTTTACTTTTTCTTTATATCGCACGGTACGCCTCGAAATAATATTTCGATAATAATAATATATAATATCCAAATATACCATTTAAAATATATATATTTATATATATATATATAAGTGTTTTCCATTATAATATATATATATATACTTTTTATTCATATTTATTCGTATAATTAATACGTTCTCAATATGGCTGACTACTAACGCTACGTAAAAATGCTCCTACTGGGTTTCTTTTATTTTCTTTTATCGTTTCTCTAAATCGTGGTCAAAGATCGAACCGAATAAAGAAACAAGAGGAAAAGAGATGAGACGAACAGAGGAAAAGGACACCGTATAATAAAACGAAAGAAAAAAAAAAATTAAACAACCAAAAGATCAAACAAAAACAGAACATACGAAAAATAAACGGAGCGAAAATGAAGGGTGGATAGAGAAATCGTAGACACGACTATGGTAATTTACGGGGCCACGAACGAGCGTCTATGTACAAGGCGTTTTCTCAATATTTTTTATTTATTAATTTCTATTATATTCTACATCGTATTTCTCTCGGTTTCTTTATAGTTTTGCTTCTCCAACTGACTATTATATTGAGATTAATTTTTTCGTGTTTTCGATTGGTACCTTTATCCTTTGACACGTAATAACTAGAGAAAAACATGAGAACGGTGAAGCAAAAGGAAAAAAATATTGGAAAAAAATGAAACGAAACCACGGTAGCCTTAAAGGCGGAACACTGGGCGCGCATGTTTCACCGCGCTGCAGGAAAACAGGAAGTTTCGATTTTCTCTACGTGCGCACCACGTTCGTACGTTCGAACTCTCCTTCCTTTCCTTTGGTCGGAATGCTATATAAAAAATTTATCGCGAACACGAGGAGCACCTTTAACGCTCGGCTCCCAGTTCGCGATGCCACCAATGGCAGTTACTATCTTATTACATCACAATTGTACGACGATCCTGCTCGCTCTCGCGTTTACCCCCTCCTCAGGTAAATAGAGAGGAGAGAAGAAAACTCGATCGACAAAAAATCTTATGAAATCAACCTAGAAAACGACGAAAAGCCGGAGACAAGTTGCTGCTGAACCCCGCCGAATAATGATTAATAATAATAATAATAAATTGGTTGGACGACGTATGGGAAGAGGGAGAGAACACTTTCAAGGGGACAAAAATTCTACGATCCTTTCTAGAGTCCTACGTAATACGATAATAATAAACAAATTAATCACAATTTTTAGATGCATTATATCCTAATAAACGAACGAGAGAGAGGATTCGAAGAAACGAAGAAAAAAAAATAAAATAAAATTAACAGAAGAACGGCTAATTGGTTTATCATCGTAAGAAATCACAATTGAAGAAAGAGAAACACAAGGGGGCGAAAGGTGGCCGGTTCACCGCACAGAACTTGTGCTCCCCAGAAATAACGAGTATTTCTGGCGACGAGATTGTAGTTCGTAAAAAATACCCTATATTTAAGTTACTATTTTACGACAAGAACATCAAGACTCTAGGTAATTCGTCCGTCGAACGATTCGGCTCCGCGTGACGATGAAGCGAACGATTTGAAAATTTTTCAAAAGACACACCTATCCGGAACTTTCGTCCTGGAAACCTTCTAAACAATTTCTCCTTCGTTTCTATTGACTTTCTATACGTGAAAATTCGAACTTTTCATGTTACTTTTTTTGTTCTTCATCTTAACGATACCTTTCGCACACGTTTCGTTAGGACGAATGGCAATACGATATTTCTATGTATAAATTCGCGCGGCTCTAGACACAGACGAATACGCGATTTTTTTTTTTTTTTTACCTATAAATAAATACTATTACTTTCTACACACTGGAATACTTTGACGGAGTAACGTCACGAATGCTTATCTGTTAATTTAAGGTGGAAGATAAAAAGGCAAACAAACAATAATAAAAAGTAATATATTAATAATAATAATTAATAATTAATCATAATGATTGTAATGAGAAAAAATATTGGTAATGAAAAAAAAAAAAAATATATAATCATAAAATAAAGCGAAGTCTTTACTCGGGAGACAGAGACAGATAGACAGACAGACAGAACAGTCCACGGGAATACACTATCGTATCGACAGCCTTATGATGATTTTGGTTTCATCCCGTCCGAAACCTCGAGGATGAAACCCCGAATAATCCCGAACAGGGACACTAACTATCCTTTAATTATAAATTCTTCTCCGAACATCTATGAATGTTCTCGCTGGGACGAGAAACCGCCCGATTATCGGGAACGCAAACAGCGAGACCTAAATACACGCTAATGAACGAGATCAATTAATTAATTACGCGAAATCGCAAGGATCGACGTGTAACGAAACAGAAAGGAAAGAAGAGGAAAAAGATAGAAATCGAATGGAAGAAACGGTGAGAGCAAAGTTAATGGACAAGAAGAAGAGAAAACATAGACAGAAGATGGAAAATAAAGAAATTAGAAATAGAGAAAGAGAGAAAGTGGCGCGTCAGAGCGAAGGGTGAAAGCCCTTGATTCCAGAGTGCCAAAAAAGGCGTCCTTCGTGGAGGAGGGCGCCCACTAAGAGCTAAGCTACCGGAGATCATTTGAAAACTGTACACGGGACTCGCAGCTAGCCAATTAAGATGCTGCGATCCTCGGTCTATCGATTATCTACTTTAATTATTAAAAACGTCGACTTATTACTGAATTTTATTATTTTAGTTTAAATCCTCTATACAATACAGTACGTTGCTCCCCTCTCACGTTACGTGTGTCCTCGCCCGTTTCCCTACCTGCTCGCATTCTTGCTTCTTACATTTTTCTCATTTTTTTTTTTTTGTTTTTGGAATATACCGAGACTCTCCTCGAGATACTTTCTATGTACAGATGATTCGACCATCGCCATAAACGTCTGACAATTCTCGAATATCCGATCCGATTTTCATTTGCCGATTTATCTAAACGTCGAAAATTGTGGAATATTTCTTTTTTCTTTCAAATTTCTACGACTTCCGATTAATTTGTCTAGGCGATGAAAAGTTGAAGGATCTTCGATCGTTTGCGAGACGTCATGACCTGGTGTCATTATATCCCAGATTGAGTTCTGCCTTGCCTGAATCGGCTAGGTAACCGCGTTATCTACAAGCCACGTCAAAATAACTTCCTACCGACGGGAACGGGACAAATCGGTTGCCTTACGAATAAAATATAGAGACACACACATAGAGAAGTGAGCGAGAGAGAAACAGACGAATAACCGTGAAAGAAAAATCGCGCGTCTTCCCTACCTGCCCCGTTCCCGTAATCACACTACTTTATTTAATTCTCTTTATTTTATATCCGTAATGAGATCATCATTTGATTATTGGGTTGTCCTCTTTGGATCTCGTCCTTAGCTCCCCGTAACCCTCACCAAGACACCCGTGTCACGATCGTCACCTTCTTCGAAAGAAACAACTCTAAACGAGAAACATCATATTTCTCTTACCTGACTTGTTCAACTGTGACACCTGAAGGCGGACGATCGAGCACACGGTCCAACGAACAGGTCTCTCTGTTCATTAACGTGACCATGTCACGCCTACACGAGCGAGAATGCACCTGAAACACGTGTCTCCAGTTGATCGATCTTCCAGCGAATCGATCCGCCTGACGATCATGAAGAGTTTGACTCGAACGAGGAATATCAGCTAGACAGATATCGTTGCCAATGATCCACGAGCATTTTGCTCGTCGTCGAGCCAGAATCACTTGGCTCTCTCTTCATGGTATACATCAATCGTCAAAGTACTAACGCGAGAGACATCATCGAAATGGTAATTCAGGTAACTCTGACTCTTCGACAAGCAACAAATCGAAGAGTTCGATCCTCGTCGTCGTCGTTCATCCCGCTATCTAAAACATCATCCTCGTCCTTGTCACCTTCCTCGAATCCCTCGTCCTGTTCCTCCCGTTCTTCGTTCCTAACGTAAGGATACAAATCGAGGAAGGGCCAAAGGCGATGAAACAGCACACGTGCATTCTCGATCGTCGGCGAAACACAGGTATACATAGAAAATATATCGTAACGTAGATCGTGTTGGATGTTGCCGCAGGACGTCCACCAGGAGTCATCCCTCCTTTCTGGTCCGCCGACATTCGTACCATCGAACCTTGATGTCCGTACGTTCGTCCTGTTCGCAATTCTTCTAGCCGTGGCATCGATCTTGGAAGAACCTCCAGAAGAGTGGCTACCCTGAAGAGGAATCCCCGACGAGCTGGAAGGACCAGTTGCCGGTTCACCAGTGGACAGCTCGTCGTCCTGGTCGCCTCTGGTGCCGTTCCAAGCGTCGATGATCGTTCTTCGAGTCCTCGAGCCATCACCGTCGCCGAGTGCCGCGGCGACGGGACGATACTGTCGCATCTATCGAAGACGAGATACCAATCTCCAACCAAGGTACAGGGCCACCGTCGTCCACAGGGTCTCCCGGAGCGGTGCTGGGATCAACAGGGACAGGAGGCTGTCCGTGGAACCGGCCGCGTTGCCGGAGTTCGCGAAGCCCGGGTTCATCGCGGGCAGTCTGGATTTTTCGATCTCGGCCGCCTGAAACAGGAAACGGAAACGATACGTCAATACCTTATATTCGTCCCTGACTATTGTCCTCAAAATTGTATCCCTTTTATAAAAATAAATACTTGTAGAGAAAATTTACTCTTCATTTTCACCCTCAACTTCCTGCACTCGATTCTTAAAATCTCGCACGCGATGTCTTCCTCGATCCCGTGGCAAAGATTCGAGAACGAGCAAGAGAATCAAAGGGGCTACCGTAGGGTGGAACGAGGGTGAGCGAGGAAAGAAGGGAACGGGGCTAAGGCTCCTAATTGGGAGTGTCCTAATTGGACGGAATTACCGTCGATTCGACACTCCTTGCGGCTAAGCCTCCGGGCATAGAAAAAGCTCCACGCTCTTTTTTTATCGAGTTCCCTTATCCCTTCGAATTTACACGAGGGCAGGAGGGAGGGATGTCCCGACGAAGGTCCATCGTCACTCCCTCGAAACACAAATCAGAAAGCAGAGCGTATTAATACCGGTTAATTGTCAATTAATTTCCACTTTGAGGCAATTCCCTCTCGCTTAAGAATCGCGCCTCACCCCCTCGAAGCCCGCTACAAAACGTCTTCGTTACAACTTCCAGCAGCGATTCATTATCCAATTAGTCGTCGAGGTTGAAATCAACTCGACGAATGATTATCGATAACGATTCGCCGAGGAAAAGGTCGAAGGAAGGTTCGTTAAAATATTAATCGTTTCGAGATCGAAGATCCGTATCAAGCCACCCCCTAAGCTCCCATGGTAATGTTTCCCGCGAGCAATCGTATATATCTTTCTGCGAGAAATACTCTTTGTTTCCCCTTGATCACGCCACCCTTGAGCCGCAAGCTTTCCCCGTGCACGACTTCCGATCCTCGTTTCGTCTTAATCCACTCGCGCTGGCCGGACGTGCAATAATAAACGGCGAGAAACAGGGAGAGAGAGCTCAATCTCCGAGAGCAGAGGCTTTTATGGGGTGGCTATAATATCTGGTCATCGTCGGCTTCGATCAGACTCGTTCCTCGTCTCTCCGCAAATACATCTACGTATACGAGTGTGGACACAGAAAGTCTGAGCGTAATCTCTTACGCTTAGAGGGTGCGAGCAATAGGAGCTAAGGAAAGCGTCACATTAAGAAAGAATTATGGTGTATGGAGTCTTCTCGTGGGAGTCCTCCTCGTCAATTAATAGTGTCCCCTTTTTCTGTTGTACTCTTCGCGCCTTGTTTCTACTCTCATCGAGACACTCTAACCCCGTAACGCTCTCGTACGAGCTCTTTTCACCCTCGTTTTATCCGGAATCGTCCCGAGGAAGTGAGAACTGGGCGTGACGGTTGTTGTTTCACGCGTCTACAGCCACCTGCGACTACGACGACTTTCTCTATTTCGAAGTTGCCGTATGAAAAGCTGGCGGTCGGCTTTTATTGCTCGAGGCCCGGAAGAGAACGCTCGCTTGAGCAACGCGATTTCGCTCGCTCGCGCTTCGTCCAGCGGTTAAACGCGAAATTTATGCTCACGACCGGGTCGCGGTGATTACGATGTTTCAAGTTTATCGTTGCCCGGACAGTAAATGCGAATTGTTCGCGGAGGAGAGTAGCGTAACGAACAGCGTATCGTTTCTGTTGCAAAAGTTTCGTCGATTCTTACCCACTTTTAAGTTTCAAAAATTAATCATGCAAGGGTTAATTCGAGTATCCAGAATAATGGTCATTAATTCAGCCGGCAGGAATCACGCTTTAATTCGTTTAAGAAACGCATCGTCGATTCAGAAAGCGTGCGTTGCAAATTTAATTAAACTTCCACCATCGCGAGAGATGCATGGTAGAAACCGCCTCCTTGGGAAATTCTATCACGGAATCTTGTTACAGATAGAAATTTTTCTGTCGTAAGGAAGGAAAAGAGGTTGAACTTTGAAAACCAATTAAACTATGAAGACCGATACGTGATCAATTAAGAAAATATTGTATATTAAACTGGAAGATAAACTTTCACAGTACCAAATCGTAGGATTTAGGAAGTATGACAAATAAAGTAGTGAAATAAAAATTGACGAACTCCATCAACAGATTCAATCTCCCAAGCTTAACCACTGAAAACAATGACTGATATCGTGAAAAGATTGATACGAGCCACCACAAAAGAACAATACACCTTCCACGTGGTCGCGCTTATCGTAAATCACGAACCACAACGAAAAATCGACACAATCGGAACAACACTCCTCTCGATAACCATTAGGCTTGACTCGAACATGTACCGTAACGATGTAAACGATAAACGAGTGTCTCGATAGGAGCCGACCAGCAGCCCCGGCTACTGCACCAGAATTATTGTGCAACGTAATTGCTCGGTTCGCCATGGAAACGGCCGTTCGCGCAGCTCAGTTTCGCCGAGTCACGTAAGAAAAAGTCAATGGAAAACGGAGGTTTGCGGTCGAGACTTTGAGGTAGGCCAGGTAGCAGAAACACACCGGTGCCATGGATCATAAAATCTCTCAGCGAGGTCGGATTCTCGCAAGGGTTTGTTAAAACGACGAAAGTAAGACGTCGGAGCTAAGGACGATCGCGTGCTCTAGAAGAGACGACCGATCTGTTAGCAAGAAAAGCCAGAGAACCATTTCTTGTTTACCAACCGAGAGAGATCCGTTATGCTACCGGCGCTGGTTGCTGGTTAATGTATCAATTTGCGCGTCGGATGATCGTTTGAATAACTGATAAATGTCGGTGCAACGTTTCATTAGCTGCGCCTTGGCCAAGATTGCTCTCCCTATTCGCGGAAATCCGATCCACCGCGAGGAACTCGGTCTTGCACTGCGTCCGTGGTGCAATTTTCTCCCCGTTACCGTGAACGCTGGTTAAGGAGCTTCTTGGAAAATATAATCGTGGTACTTGGACGTTATGTCCCTTTAAACGAGAATTTATTACGGATTAACCGAAGGAAATTTGTATAGATAATTTTCTGTCCATTTTATTTCTAATACTTCCATATAATATTTCAAATTGTCTGTGCAATTTTCCTTTTGTCCTCATTTTTGTATGCGATCAGATTAAATTCAGCAAACTCCAAGGTAGTTAACGCGTTAAACGGAATCTCCGCGGAATATGAAGCAAGAGAAGAAGTCAAAGGGAATTGCGAGCAGGAGGAAAGGAGAGAAAGAATGCTCGCGATTGCACGAGATAATTGAAGATAATTTTCTCGGCCCGTGGCCACGGCTCGTGCTGCCATGCCCACTTAACTTTCACGTAAGGGGATGTGACCACTTAGCCGTTACATGCTCGCTTACTCTCCATGCATATGTAAAACGCTGGCTTCCCATGACCATTGGGGAAAGAAGGGGCTCGTAACTCGCGCACGACTACTTGTTCTTCGATCGACCGGCTCTCCTTTCACCCCATAGACATCACGGACGGGTAGGTGGGACGGAATGACATCGGGTAAAGACAGTTTACAATCAACGAGTTATTGATATTTCACGTGGAAAACGAGCGACTGAGAACACCTGCTCTTATCGTACGGAGAAAGTTTCCGGAAACTATGAAATAATTTCACTCTGTCACACAGTAGAGTTTTATCTAAAATCACTGTATATTCTCTACCTAATAGAAAATTTTCTTTTTATTTAGAATATAATTTTATTAACTTTCTATATATGAAATTTAAGTGCCCAAAATATAACACTTAATATTTTACCCATTCTGTCAGCCAGAAGTAAGTGAAACAGGGTATCAAATGGATGATCCAAATCCACGAGTGTACTCTGAGAACACGGGGAAACAGAGTGTCTCCCCGGACCATCGTCGGATTAATCTGACACTTCGATTCCCCCAGAGGGATGAAGGCAAACAACAACGGAGGAAGATCCTCGAGGAGACAATTCCCTGGTCGAGAATTCGCCACGATTCGTATTATCAACAAGCCAAGCCAGTTGCTCGAGTTACCGAGTTGTAGAACCGATCGGTATCAGATCCCGGACGAGCGGTCCAAAGGCGGCAGAGATTTCTTTAATTTCACGGATCCGTTCGTCCCCTTCAATTACCGTCACTTAACCAGCAATAATTAGACGTTCCAGGATTGGGTATCACGGTGCCGCGGACCTTTAAAGCGAATCAAGCCGAGACGGATAAAAGAGTCACGCCCTTCCACCCTTGTTCATCTTTCTTTTCCTCTCCTTGCTCGTCCCCTCTCGCTGTGTCGTTAGTTCCGCTTCTTTCTTTCAATCGACCACGGTAAATCACGAGGAATCTCGTGAAACGGTAAAAGGACTCCTCACCGGTCTTCCCGCCGACGACGTACACTAGAAAGGACGGGCGTAATAATCGTCCGGAGTCCGCAGAAACTATCCTCGACTCTTTTCACGACGATCTCACGGTTCACGACCGACTGCTTCAGGGATTACTTCTGTTTTTATATCGATTCGCTGGTCTAGAACTTCCATTCCTTGTATCGTTCCGATGAAATTAACGCGATTGTGTAATCAGAGATTGGTTTAGAATGAATTTAAACGATCAACGCTTTGATATCAATTAAAGTTCAGAAAGCATAGCAACATCGTCCGACGAATAACACGGTGTACCTTTGGTCGCTGGTACATGCTAAACCCTTTTCCCCGTTTCCATCGAACCTAACAACAACATCCCATCTATTCTCGTTCTATCGACGGTTCTCCGTAATTCCTTTACGACCGTTCGCAATCAATTTCAGCAGGACGTTGTACAAGCGACGCGTCCCGCCATAAAACCGTCGGGCATCCTATTTTTCTCACCTCGAGCGTCCGGCACGGCGGAGAGGTAAAGCGCGACAAACAAGCAGAGGCGAGCTCGTAAAATCAGTGGAGCACCCGTTTCGGGTGTCGATACATATTTGATCGAGCGATCGGCAGCGAACGGTGATGAAGTGGCAGGGGTCGTACACGTTGGGAGCAATACTAGACGTCTTAACGTTGGCGGGCAGATATTTATTGCGCCCGTGGGACACCGACGCTGCCGGCGATATAACTAAATTCGCGTTTATGGCCACGTCTGACCCACTCGAGACGACAATTTCTCTCCTTTCTTCCGATACACTCGGACAGAGAGAAAGATAGGAACGAGGAAACGAGAGATACTGAATCATTCGTGAGGCCATTAAATCGTGGATATCGAAACCTGGCTATTTCCGAGGTAAATGGCTTTTTGGGAAACCGTAGACACCTTAATGAACAGAATTTTAGATAAGAAACATGATTTTTCTAAGAAGCACTTCTGTCATGAGTCAGTGAAAATTATTCAATTCCTATTTCATCCCTTACACATTAATTGGACAGTTCTCGGTATGTCGAGAAGCGGACGGTAAAATTAATTTCCAAATTGAGTAAGCGAAAGTAGCAACCCGGTACGAATTTTATTTTACACGACTCTGACATTCCCGTGTTTCAGCCAGCTTTTATAACGCGTTCGCGCGGACGCCAGGGGTAGTTTTACGACGGATGAAAAACACCACGGGGGTGGAGGTTGGAATTGTGACAGACAGGGTACGCGATGCAATTATTTTTATGCCGAGCACACCGCCTTTGCACCTGTACACCGGCGTCGTAAACAGTTCGCGTTACCGCTTCCAGCGACGATAAGCCGCGCGTTCAACCGCGGAAAGTTGAAAACAAAGGGAAACAGGGAGCATTCGTTTCGTCGGATGACCGACAAAATTGTTCCGTCTCTGTCTGGTTGATCTCGTTGGAGAAAAAAATATGCTGGAAAATGTGTGCTTCCGGCTTTTATATATCCACTGCGTGGATGCTTTTTAAAATGTTTAATTTTTTAGATGGGTGATTTACTCGAATGTAGAAAAGAGATAAAGAACTACTGGAAGGGCGAACTTGTTAACTTCAGTTTTTCTAAATCGTTTAATTTTGGGGGGGAATTCTTTTGTAACGTGTACGTTGTCGAATAATTTTATTTTTAACATAATTAATTAATGAAAGTAGTGTACCTACCTTGGTCTTGGACGCGTGGAAGTCGTCGGCAATGTTCCTCAGGTTGGCACCCACGTTCGCCCACTGGCTCTCGTTGAATGCCTGACCGAAGTGGCCGCAGCAGTTGTTGCAGGTAGGTTCTGCGGGTCCTTTCTTCATGGCAGCGGCGCCACCGCACTCGGACGCGAGCCTGCGTCTTCGTGGCCGTGGCCTAGGGTTAGGCGTCGGTGCCAGCACGTTCTCGTCACCGCTGCATTCCGGAAACTGAAAGGCCGCGTCCCTGGTAGGGCTGCTTGGCGCCGACACGGTCACCTGAGGCGTCGCGGCCGGAAGTTGCTCCACGGCGGACAATACCAAATCTGGCAACGGTAATCGGGACAGATCAGAGTCCACTAAGACCACCGGATGTTCTCGGGATCCAAAACCGTCGGCTGCTCGCCGTGGTATCCGATCTGTAACAAAGAAAAATTAAAATTGTAGGCGAGGAAAAAATTTTTGTTAATGTTAATTGTCGAAATTATGGTTCTTTTTTGTATTGTAAGCGTGATGGAAATAAATTCAAATAAAAAAAAAAAAACAAGAGGCGTTACTTTTGTACCCACTGCAATTAACACGGCACGTCAGGGTTAGATTTAATAGCAGCTACATACAATACAAATCCTACTTATTACACTGCTATTATATCAATTATCTGCAGCTTTCCCTTTTTATTATCCCGCTTAATCAACAAAGGATGATGAAACAATTAAGCTACCAGAACAAGCCTTCCAATCATATAACGTCCTACCACTTATCTAATTAACTATTAGACTGCCGAAAATTATCGAACTGCAAAATATCTGAAATTTAGATAAATATCTATAGTTTATTAAATTAATCACGACTATCAAATTCGTATCTCCAATATATATCTTGTTAAATTCGACCCAACAACCGCACGATACTGTGAAATGAACTTACATCCGATCTTAAAGTTCAAACTTTCCTCGATAGCGATCTCGATGAATTCATCATCGCCATTTAGAAGCCTCGGGGCGATCTGTTCTAACGTTTACCGAAAACCGATGGCCCCGCGATACAGCGTGTGCGCAATCGACGAAACTGCAAACGCGATTCAACGTATCTGAATTTACAATCGATAATTAATCGCGGCGCAGAGCTGGAGTTGCGTCACACACAATGGAAATGCTACGATCTATCTACGCACGCTGAGACGGCCGGTTCGCTTATAAGGTTTAATGCCACTGTGAGATAGACAACGGCAAGGCAATCGTGCTGCTCTGTAATGGCAAGCAACGACATTATTGGCTAATGATTGTCTGAAAATTTGCAGCGCTCCAAACGTTAGCCTTCGGTTTTGAATTTCCACGTGTCTGAACAGAATCATTCGAAACGCGTTTCCTCGAAAAGACGAGTCGAAATCAATTGCCGCAGAAACAAAATGAACCTTTTTTTAAATTGAAATAATTCAGAAAAACAATCCGGTTTCGTGTAATACTAATAAATGGGAAAAGCTAGATTATCGAACGGTCATGGCAGACCGCGTGTCTCGTCAATGAACGTACGCTTTCCAAGCCGTTTATCAGCGACAATTATTCCGAGAAAAGAAGCGTTTTCCGATTGATAAGTGACTCGTTCTGTCTCTCCGACGTCCCGACGAGATAAACGCTGCGTAATTTCACCCGAAACCGGTAAACATAAATGCATTCGAGAAGCTGTCCCCTCGTTTCTACGCCGCCTTCGATATAATTAAGAGCGGGATACACGAGAGAGGTCATGGCCGATGGTAATTAACCTCAACGAAGCCTTCTCTTGGTGACCATAAGGATTTGTTCGTTGGGTACGCTACTTCTAACCGTTCTGTTTTGTTTAATTCATTTTACGACGCAGTACGTACAATTACCAGAATGGTAATTAGCCTGGTTATAGGGGTTACGCGCGCATGTGGATGGAAGAAAATGGTTTCGCGTATGATTTTTCACAGGCTATGATTCTTATATATCTTTTTGCAATGATTAACCACGTAACGAGAACGTTTCAGAAAATTTGAATACGTCGCAGTACAGAATCTGAGAGACGCTTAAACCGCATCGTATCGCGCGGACGTATGAATAATCGTGCTTGTATCACTGACTCATCCAGCAGCACCATTATTTGCTACCGTACCTCAGCTAGCCGGGATTAAACGAGCATATACGTCTCTTAATACTCTCTTTCAATTCGAGCAGATTGTTAAAATCCCTAATTCTTCTTAACCACTACAACGAACAGATTTAACGAAGTTATGATAAGTATTGTTATAAATAAATATTTGATGGCATATTCTGAAATAAAGATAAAGATAACTATGTAAAACATTTTTAGATATCAGTTTCAATAATGTCAGATTAAGATAAATTTTCATACGACTTGAATACAAGTTTTTATTTAAATTTTTACAAAAATTTATTGTAGTCTATTTATGGACACTTTTCACTATTAACGATTCATTTGTTATTCAAAATATTAATGAATTATTTTTAAAGAAGTGCGTTACAGAAATCCGCAATTGCGAATCACAAGACTCTATAGTTACACTTGTTTATAATTCAATGACCATTCTTTTGTTAAGTACTTAAATCATGAAACAAGAGGAATGATAAAAAACTGTGTCGATCGTATTTACCGATAGAAGCGTGAGTTAAACAACGCAGAATTAGCTCTAAATCAAACTCA
Source organism: Osmia bicornis bicornis (assembly GCF_907164935.1). Taxonomy (NCBI): domain Eukaryota; kingdom Metazoa; phylum Arthropoda; class Insecta; order Hymenoptera; family Megachilidae; genus Osmia; species Osmia bicornis. The sequence goes on along the minus strand of NC_060216.1, from coordinate 9,008,038 downwards.
ATCCAATGACTCGATTTCACAATCGTCTCGTTATCTGTTCAGAAGCCCCACTCCTCGAACCGCTGCGCCGCGGTGCAATCGGATCGAATAACAGACTAGCCCGTGGGCTCGCAGAAACATTTAAGCGCGTTGGTTTTTCGCGACGAGGAACGCGGGGCGCGCGTAAATCGAGCCGATGCGTGACAAAATAACAATTCTTCGCGCCTCGGGCCGCCATTGTCTCGGCGTCCAGCGGCAATCGAGCGAGCAAGCACACGCGGTTGCATCCTTGACATTTCGAGTAAACGTCCGCGCGCGTTGCAGCCACTCTCGACTCTCTTTCGCTTGTGCAATTCGAGCGAGCGAGTACTATCATCGGCCACACATCGTCGCCTAGCTGTTCGACTGTGGCCGGGTGCGATCGCGAAATCTCGCGGCGGCAATAAAAGCGACGAGCCACGGTGCCCCTCGTCGTTTTTCACCGCTTGCAAAACCGCAGCCTCCGCGCGAGACAACGTTACACGCTTATCCCAAGATATCGACGCTCCTGTCTCTGCTCAACCACCTAGAACCTCCGCTTCGTCTGCTTTCTACCGCGCGCATTTCCTACGCGAAATGTCACTACTCAACCGCGTGAGAACCAGCCTTTCCCGAAAGAGATTTATACAATAAACGGATCCGCTAATTATCGGACCTCGTGGAATGCTCGCTAATAACCTGCTCGCGCGAGAGAGACGGAGTCTCTCGGCTTCGCGGTTAATTTACGGCCGCGTTAAGCGTGACGAATGGCCAGCCTAATTCTGATTTATACCAGGGATTCAATTTCGTTCAATCTCTTATCCAGCCGCGGTCTTTTCGCTATTTTTCCCGCCGTTTCAAGGCGATCCGCTTTTGCCGCAGTTCGCATCGCGGAAAAAATCTACTTCTGTTCGAGCGTTCGTTGATAAGCTGATTAACATCGAAGCGTTTGAGAACGTTCGAAGAACAGGGGTATCTCGATCGTTCCTCGCGATACGAAAGAATAAAGCGCAAGCTAGATGCGACCGCAAAGGGAGCAAGAGCGCGCGTCCTATAAAAGCCGCTGCAGTCGAGCAAAAAGTGCAGCGCGCACGTGGCCAACACCCGCATGCACTGTGTTCGCGGTCTCGCGCGTGCAACTTCGGCTCCGCTTGCATCCGCGGGAAGAGGAAGAGAGACGGCGAGGCGAGGAAAGGAACAACCGAAGAAGAGGACTGGGAACAAGTATATATACAGGGGGAGAACGAGTATATAAAGAACAAGGGAAGAGTGGAAGGAGGAAAGAAAACGCGTTACGTTAGCACGAGGGACAAAGACAAAGGAGGGAGGGAAAACAAGCGTTTTGACAAAAAAAAAGAAAAAAAAAATAAGCTACACGACAGGAAAGGAATGTGCGTACGGCGAGTAAAAAAGTACCACGAAGATAGAACTGGAGAGATAATACGCGTGGCTCGAGGAAAAAACAGATGAACTCGAGGAAGCAAGAAGAGGAGCAACAAAATTGAGAGAAGCGCGTGGAGATAAAAAAGAAAAGTAGAAAGAGGAGAGGAACAACAAGAAAATTTCGAGCGAATCGCGTACACTGCATCAAGAAATGTACGGAAGACAATGTACATTATGTACACGCGTTACGTCAAATGAACGAAGAGGGAAGAGAGAGAGAGAGAGAAAATGGTGGAGCAAATCGAGTGCTGGTAGCATATGCGAACACGTGAGTCAGATGGAGTGCCCTTTGTACACAAGTACAACGCAACTTGTTACAGTACGTACGTGTGCAACGTCAACCCTAGCGGTGCACCCGCAAGATCGCGCGACTTTGTGCGCGTAGGTGCAAGCGTGCCGCGTTGCATCGCGGTGTACGTGAGCCACGTTCAACGCTGAACCGCACAAAGAACCCCTCTCAAGGCCGCAACACAAGCGCAAAACGCGCTTCGCAAACTCTTCGTGCTGCACGTGCGAACGGCGCTCGCGGTGTCGCGCTTATACGGGCCGGCAAGGGTCCGCTTGTGCACGCTCGCTCCATCGAGTGACACGGTTTTTATCGTTTTTCCGCGACAACCAATCAGTCGTCGAACTGCGCCGTTTTCCCGGCTTTCGATCAATTCCCCGCCAACTCGGAACTGCAAATTAATCTTTACACGATTTGCAAGAAGCCTGATTTTCCCCACACCGCGTTAATTCATCCGTTTTTTTTAAATAAAGACACGTGCTGTTTATAAAAGTGATCCGGTTTTATATAAAATTTTGTAAAATAAAACGTAAGATACAGCGCGTAAATATTACAGGATTTCTGCTGTTCGATTCGATAAAACCGCTCGTAAACGCGCGATGATTTTCGAATATAATGTGTTTCTCGCAGCACCGAGCGTTTCTCGCACAAAAGTCGAGGATTTTGCGTCTTACTTTGCACGCTCGACGGGAAACGAGCACGGAATCAGGTACTTTCGAATGCTTCGCGGAAATCTCGTAAAACCTCAAACTCGAGTATAAATTTCCCCTTCTACGGAAACGCATCGAGGACAATCGATCGGTTCGGTCCATTTTTTCCCGCCTGAACGATCCTTTTTACCGTTTACCCTAGCCGCCGGAGATCCGGGGAATTGTTTCGCGGCAATTGGTCCGCGTGGAAACGGCTCGGTACAGATACGTTATCGCGATACAGGCAACGGGGAAAATGGTAAAAATGAGGGAACAAGGTTGCGCCACGGCGCAGTCGGCCATCGATTTCCTACGACCGTCTACGATTACTCAATAAATTCTGTCCACCGCTTCGCGAGCCGGCGTTAAATCGGATTCTGCGGTGCAAAAGTTATGTTGCCGAGGCTCGCTCAACCGATTGATTGCACTTCTATAGGATACGTGACTCGCGATTTCGTTGCCGATCGAATTAATCGAGCCTCGAAACCCGGATCGCCTGTAATACTCACGATCTGACCGCTGCTTTTCCATTAAGCGTGAAAATGACGGGAAAAAGTTATTACAGTACAACTAGAATATTGAATTACAGGATGATTTAAAAATCTTCAAAGTTCAACCACCGACTTGAAATTTTCTCCAGATTAAAAATTCATTTCGAAACTCATCCCAAAGTTCGATTCGCATCAATAATTGACAAGTCGAGGCACCACTTCCGTTAGCGGCGCAATCGCTAAGAAGAAGCTATACATCGCTGATTACATCGTTAGCCGGCGAGTTGCTCGTTACACGTTTTACAAGGTTCCGCAAGTCGGTCACGTTCTGCCTCCGTTATTCCACGATTATAATTACGGGCACGTTAAGGCCCACCCGCCTCCTCCTCGCTCCTCTCTACGTCTTCCTTTCCGTTACAACGCGGATAATAATCGGCAGCTAAGAAACGTAGCCGAGCGGAAATCGATTTCTCGCGGAGGAGATACACATCGGGGAGGCAACGATCTCGATGCACGTGCAACGCAGAATGCATCGCTCGTGTCGGAGGAAAATTCGACGACCACAGCGTTCTATCACCTAAGTGATATTTTTAGAATGCTCTCTGCACTTCGTTTTCCTCGCGAGCTTCGCACGACTCTCTTGAAAATTACCGATACTACCAACGTTTCGCGACTGTTCGCTGCAGAGAAAAACAAAGAACTGGTTCTGCGAGATTTCAGTGCTCGACGGTTGCAAATTTTCGGCAGAGAAAAGGAATTCTCGAGTACGCTTTGTAAAGATGTAAACAATATCGTGATTATCATTTTAAGGTTTCCTTAGATGAATATTCATGAAACTGACAATAATATGCACTTGCACGTTCAGGCACGTTTATATTGAGCTACGTTGAATCGGCTGATAGAGTTGATCAATTAGTCGGAATTTCAATCAATGATATTATAATATCATAATTGACGGACTACTTGAATAATAAATGTATTGTTTCATAACAGCTTCGAGCAGAAGAGGAATATTAAATTGGAAGAATTGAAAAATTGTAGATTTTGAAAGAATATTATGAATTCTCAGGGCAAAGAAGTTATTGCACCTTATTAATTAATAAATTTTGTTATTAAAGGCTCATCAAGCTTTTCGATTTTACTAGAAACATGAAAAATGTTGAGTATTCTTAATTTGATGATTATACAAGAGCAATTTGATTGATCAACTTGATCGGTTGCCTAAAATTTTCGTAATTAATTAACTGAAAGGTTGAAACGATCAATTGGAAAACAATGTCGAACGTGGAGCATCGAGAAGCTATTGTTAAACGCGTTGCGCTTGGAAGCGCGGAGGTGGCGAGCCTCGAGCTTCACGCTCGATAAAATCTCGATGACGAGCGGTGATAAACGAACTCGTAAGCATGGTCGAGGTAATCGAAGGAAAGGGGTGAACGTAGATAAAATCTGCCGAATTTCATGTACGGCTGGAGACGCGTGCTCTCGAGCCGCCTGCGAAGAATACGCTCAGGGGAGCGTAAAAATGTATAACACCGGAGGAGCACGAGCGGTTCGGCTCGATGAATATTAATACGGAGGTCGCAGTCGGTTCCGAAATTCTTGAAAAGTACGCGTCAGACTTCTCCGAGCGGCGTAATTAGCGCTTTTTTTTCTTTTCTAATTAAAACGACACGAAACTGTGGATAAGAATCGGCTCGTGAAGGAAACGTTAATTAGCCGGAACTGGGAACTCGTCCAGTTGAACACAATTCGTGGACATGGTGAAAAGCGTCGGGAAAATTCTTATCGAGTAATTCGTGGAATGAAAACAACCCTTGAATTTGGGGGTTAAGAAGCTACCCAGTGAAATTCTAAATTTTATGAATATTTTTACTTCAGAATTATTATAGGAACATTATCACCACGAAATTTCGCTAATTAAAAAGGAAGAGATAGAGTTGATAAGCCAAGTACCAGTGGTTAGATAACGAAGATTGGACCTTATTCCTAAGATCCGATCACGTCTTCTGATGAAAAGATAAAGCGCGGTGACGGTATCAAACTATCGACGAGATTTAGATAAAGAAAAGGTGCGAATTCAACGAATATTATAAGGACTTCGCCAATAAGGTCTGGCTTCTGTCATGAATGATAGAAAACTACCCTCGAGCATCGGACAATCGACGATGACGAATTCCTTTCAATATTTCACCGGATCTATAGACTTCAGTGGCTGCTCTCGTTCTCGGTGTCCCTGATCGATCGTTTTGCGGACTTCCACTGGGAAAAACCATGATAAGGTGAATTCAGTATCGAACTAACGCTATCTCGATTCAATATAAAAGTTTGTTGACTTACATCGACCAAAGTTAGGAACTAAAATTAGGCACTTAAATTGCCGAAGATTAACATGTCAACGGGTGATTGATTAGCAATGAACGTGTTGAAACAGAGAAAATTACATAAGTACGATACAAAATCATTAATTGTGTATCGATTACTCCCAAAATTCGGTGTATCGACATGACACTCTTTGTCGATAATAGTTCGAAGCTTTACGACAAAGTAACATAATACGAAGTTCAGTGTCGAGGGGCTATCGTTTCACGGACGACACTTGATCTTTCTTTTACCAAGAAATTAAACGCCTCCGATTAGAAGGATCACGGGAAGACTTGGTTCGATTCGGTGTTATCGATTCGTGTCGTGAGAAACGGGTTTCGAACAATAACTCCGTTGTAAACGTAACCGGGGATTGTATCCCTAACCCGAATAGGATACGGTTCTCTAATATTCCGGGTAACCCATCTAACCCGATATCCTGTAAGCCGGTCAAGATTTTGTCACTCGCAGAGAGGGTGGACAAGTATAGTCAGACAATTTCATTTTTTATTTCATTGAACCGCTGAACGTAATATCAACGAATGATAATAAATACACAGGCGGAAGATGAAAACGAAATAAGAAGATCGTGGAAAGGAAAGAAGAAAAATAAAAGCCACGTTATCGGATAACCCGCGTAATCGTTATTACCGCGGCGCGTTTACGCGAGCACGATGACGAGGGGGAAGTTTTCTGCAAATGTCACGGGAGAAGAGGCGAACAGGGCTGGCCACAGCTGTTTCTATAAATAACCACCCCCGACTCGAGCTGAGAACGCTCTTGCAGATTCTGCATCTTCTCTCGAAACCGCCTCGGCGAACTATGGTTATTGACCCTCACACACGCGGCCGCCGTCAACTATTTCCGTTCGGAAAATAATGAACCGTGGATCTCGGCGCATAATTTCATCCGGTAATGAGACCGTTCGCGAATTTCAACCCCGCTTGTTTGATTTACAACGAAGGCACGCCTCTGAAATTCGCGACTCGATCCATTGAATATGAATTTCTTTTCACATTCCATGTACAAGGATATTAATATAAAATTGAATTTATAATTTTTGAACAAAAGGGTTTCGTATATTGGAACAGTGTAAAATTTAGGAAATGAAAATAAAATGAGATATAAAATTAAATTAAAATTAGAGCTTTCTCCATGATCCTCCGTCCGAGGATTAAGCTACCACTTGATACCTTTTATACTAATATTAAAATTAGATTAATATTGTTTAACTAATATTTCTTAAGTTAATCAATGATGACAATTAGAAACGAAAGATCAAGAATTCAAGTACCATGCTGATATCGTTTGACAAGACACGAGATAAATGTTCTGAGGAAGATTACGTCACTTCGAAACAACAGTAACACACTCTGATGACCGGATGCAATTTGCGGTTTCTTTCGGGGCATTTACACGCGCGTGACGACGGGGATCAAAGGCTTGTTAACAACGTGTTGCTTCGTGAAACTACGGTGAAACATATTCTAAATGATATGCAATTATTGGGCGACTTGTGAGTGCATCGACCAAGGCATTTACAACTAAACTTAAGTGTAAAAAGGGGTCGTAGACAGAAATCTTTCAAAATATCTTGAGAAAACGGCAGATGAATGATTATATTCTTTCTTTATTTATTTCTCAATATATCTTCACATAATATCCAATATCAAGTGTTCTAATGTCAATCTTTTGCACTTGAAATGCGGCTATTTGCAATGTGCTCAAAATGATTACTTTAAGCTTCAAGTTAACTATCTTCGAGTACAAAGGGTTAATAAAAGTTATCGTTCGAAAATCAATTGTATTCAGTCGCGTTAAGTTCGAAAGACTGTTCGAAAATGAGCCATCCGAGAGTGTTTCAGACGTTGTCAGATATCGTATCGGCGCAAGAAACGAGCAATCGTCGTAGCGCGCACTTTGTGTCCGATACTGCAATCTCTGCCGGACGATCGAGAATCCGAGATTCGGGGAACGAGCCGTTGCATCGCGTTTTACGGCTCGTTTTACTCCGGTGTGCCGGACCATCGCTCTTCTCTCTATCTCTCGTCCTCTCTACGACCGTCCTCTCTCCTCCTACTCTGCTGTCGATCCGAACGTTTTCTTTAGCCGTAAAGGAGGCTCGGAGCAGCGGTGCAGGGTCACGGCCGGACATCGTCTACCATACACTCTCTCGGCCGCTCTACACCCACGCTACATCTGTTACACTCGCCCTCTTTCGTTCGCTGCACCCTCGTAAAGCCTCGTTTCATTATGCTCCGAATATAAGTTACCGCAATTTACGCCTCTAGCTCTCGTTTCTCCGTTTCACGCTGCTCTCCTGGCTTTTCTGCCGAGCCAGATGTAACGAGCCGGATTTTCCTTGGTCCCGCGCACGGGAAAACGTCGTGTAACGAGGAAACTCGTGAAAAGAGTATTTATGGCGGAGTCGGTTTCAATTTAACTACCGCCCTTTGAAATTTTTTCATTAGTCATAGTCGAATAAATGGTGGGCGTTAAGATGCCGCCTGAGTAATGATGATTTAGCAGTATGCTAATTAATCGGTCAATATACGAAAATAAAGATATGTTTCTAGGTATTTTTGGTTCGTCATGTTTCATCGTTCTAATGAAGGATAAATTCGTTAATAGGTTCACTGCTCCAGTGGAGTCAATTTCATTAACACACAAATTAACAATTAATTAATTTTCAAATTTCAGTTTGGTTCATTATGGTATTAGGCTAATATCAACACTGTTCATTATTTTTTCTTACAAATTATTTAATTACACAAAATTTCAGGAGTCACTGTGGTCACCATTACCGATCACCATGGTAGTCAATATCTTAGATGCTGATCAAAAGTTTAGAATCACTTCACGATTTAAATAATTAACAAAAATATATATTAACTCTTTGTCTCTTATGCTTTTCTTACTGCAGAGTCGTACAGTTAAAGAACACTGGACTATTGCATTTAACGATCCAAGTTTCTCTTTTCATTAACTACACTTTCAAGTATTCAATAAAAATCCCCTATAAGATAAATGACAGACTGTTAAAATTCACTCACAATCAGATATGAATGATGTGGCAGTCAAAGTATCAATCTCATTGTCAATGATTCCAAACTTTTGACAGCCACTAAATCTATCAAACTACAGTCTATACAATCATTTAAGGCAGCTTTCATTTACACTACTCAAAGCAATTGTGTGCTCAACTTAAAAAGAATCTTAAGAATAAGCGCAGATTAGTAATAGAAAACAATAGCGAAAAAAGCGTTAGAATTAGATCCGGAAAGACGTTAGTAACGTGAATTGCAAGAATCGCTAACAGGAATTCATTTCTCGAGATGATGCGAAATCACGATGGACGAAAAGCTGTCGAAACATCTCGCAACGACCTAGACGGTGCCTAAATGTTTCGACCCTGACTCACAGGACAACGACCGCTGTCAAATGTATCATAATTTTCGACAAAATCGTGCAACAATCTGCGACGAGTCAACGACCTGAAAGGAAACGATCACGCGGCTCCTCGAGGACGCGAGACCTCCATAACGAATTCGAAGAAAAAACATTCACGGATTTTACGTCTCACGCGATTCTCTGAATCCTTTATGCGCTCGATTTTAATCTTTGATTCTTTTACCTGATGATGATACTTGGTTGCTCGATGACGACTGGTTGTCCCGTGGATTACGTGCTTTACCTTTCCTATCCAGAATCCGTGTTCCGCGTGAAACTGGTCCGCGTTGTTGCGCGCGACAACCACGTGTTGCACTTCTACTCGATGCACCCAGAGCGTAACGTGGAGCGCGAGTGGAGTGAGTGGAAATTAATTGCGTGGCACGTGACAAGTTCAACGTAAAACACAGTTTATTGTAACATAACTCTCATCGTTTCGTGTATACAAAGTAAATCAACCTCGGAGTAACAAAAAATAAAATACATGTTCTAATAAATAAATAAATAAATAAATAGAAGTTGAATAATATAAAAAAAGGAATAATAAACGGTTTGATCTTGATATTTCCTCCATCGATGGAGCACCGAGGAAATTTACAATCACAGTATGTGAAGAAGAGCGCATCGAGTGAGCGCGTTAATAAATCTACTCATCATCGAGCAATTAACGTTTAATCTAACCACATCGATTTTCCAATAACCACAATATTATTTAACAATCTTTCTAGTGCAACGAGATACAGGAATCCTTGCAAAGGACAGGAAACGTTATGATTCTCATGCAAACAGTCATAAGTTCTCCTCTCGCGCCTTCTAATACGTCTTCCTGCTATACGTCTTTCGCCTATCCCTAGCCGAAAAGTGACGGAAATATAGGAAGAAAGAAAGAACGAAAAATGTGCAGGATGCACGTGATCGGAGATTCGGTAAGGTGTCAAGCAAATTTCGTTTCTACGTAGGCTCTGGGAGCAACGACGTAGCGAAAGGATAGTTAGTGTCATCGTGACGGATAGTTCGAGAACCGTGTAAAGACACGAAGGAAGGCTCCGAGACAGATCAGAAGAATGCTTAAAAGATCGTAGAACTCACGATTTCGGGACGGATGTTGAACCGTCCGGCTTCGAAGGACCTGTTGCAGAGCTGCGTAAAGGTCGAGCATCAGTTGCTCCAGCTGTTGTCCCTGGGCTTCCGCCTCGTCGTCGGACGGCAAAGCGAACGGGATCGCCATTTCTCGATCGTGACAGGTGCACTGGACTTTTCTTCTTCGATGCTTCGCTTCTTAGCGCTGTTCGATCTCTTCTCTTCGCGAATCGTTGCCACTGTAATCGAACCAATGTCTGTGGATCAAGCACTACCACCTTTCTTTAATTTCTCTCTCTCTCTCTCTCTCTTTCTCGCACAGAACAACGTCTCTCTTCCTATTTTCAACCAAGTCTCCGCCGTTTGCGTCGAGCTCGACAAAGAAATCGACGGTGATCAAGATCGCGCGTACCGACCTTCCCGGTATTATTAACAACGTATATTTTCGTTGCGGCACACGTGGCTTTCGGCTTCGACGGCGCACGCTCAATGTTCGTCGCCACACGGATTGTCCATACAAAACGCACGTGGACCGCGTGCAACGCACAAGGACCGCACTAACGCACCTGATCGTACCGCTACTCCGACGCGTCGCCTCAACAGCGTCGTCTGAAGCGTATGTAAGGTGGATCCTCGAATGGATCACTTTCCATAGGTGCTGAATATTGATAGGACACTTCTCTGTGCTGCAATTCGATCGAGGATTGAAAAGTTCGTGTGTGAGAGGGAGAAGGTCGAATCACCGTGGATCGGTGAGGAGCGATCGATGACAGGATCGCTCTCGTTCGACGACGTTCACCGATGACAGTTCGAAAACGTCTCACAGGATACGAGGGCACAGAGTTCAATGTCCTTCGATCGAAAACACGACACACGATGCACTGAGAGTCTTTTTTACTCGAGATTACGTCAACTAGCTTTTCCTCTCCTTTTTCACGAGGCACAAGCGAAAGAACATACGCGTCGAAAAGTAATTCGTGGGAAAAACAGAAATGATTATTTCGTTCGCTCCGTTCCGTCGATCCGCACACGGCACGCACGCACACGGTTCGATGGTGTAACACGTTGCGTCTCGAGACTGTCCTGCCACGGCTATCACACACGTGTGTACGGTGCAAGAGGGAAAGTAAAGCGACACGAGAACTCTCGACTGAGCTTAGGGTAACGAGAAACACGTCTATACTCCTCGAGGTCTGGCGTGGTAATGATTCTGAACTTTCGTTTCAGCCGCACGTTCTGCCTCGCGGCGGCAACCGACTTCCCCCACTACGCTCGCTCGGCCGGTTGCTCGCGTAGTGGGGGGACCGTGTCTGCTTGCAGGGGAAACGATGCTCGCTTGGAGGGGAAGCGATATTGGCGTGGAGGGGGAACGATGCGCGCGCATCCGGACTCAGAACCGATGAGACGAGAGAAAAGGACTAGAGAAACAAGCTTTGGTGGGGCTGATTGTACGTGTGCCCGTGGTCGCGCTGTTGTAAATTTACCGGTTAGGGTCAAGTGGGGTAAAAAAAAAAGAGAGAGAGAGAGATGGAAGAAAAATCAAAAACTTTTAAAATCGCGCGGCACAATGTCCCCTCTTGTGGTGTCGATGAAACGATTCGATTTTTTGACAAACTGGAATTTTTACAAGGAAAAACCAGCCGCGTTCTTTCCGATTCGCAATGCACTTTTATACTGCGCTCCTTTTTTTTCTGTCTCCCTAATTAGGTTGTAGAATAAAATGGACAGTCTTTCGAGCATAAAAGATTTGTCTTTTAACCGTGTAACAAGAAATACGAAGGCGAAGCGTGTAGCATGTAGCAATGAGATCTCGACAGCAGAGAGAGTGAGAGGGAACTCACACAAGCGAGCGGCACGCTTGTATGCACTCCGAAGCGGTTCGTGGAGGCGCGTATGACACGACGGAACGACACCCGAGCGTAACTGCGTAGTTTCTGCGGACAACTCCACGGGGGTAGTTGAGGAGCGGTTTCGCCGATACGGCGCTTTTTACAAGCCGAATTATCGACTCCGAAAAGTCGTCGAGAACCCACTCGTAACCCCGTGATCGAGTAACTCGAGTGTCGTCGTTGCGTCATACGGGGAGGAGGCTACTCATTTTTTGTATCTTCGAATAGAATGCACGAACCGAGTGTCGCCGATGACTCGGCTCGATGTCGGCGCGAGCGATGTCGAGGATAAAAATAATCTTCCACCAAAACAATATTTTAATTTCGTCGTAATTTGCGGCGACGCGAACGATATTCATGGGATCGTGATACTTGGCCGAGTGACAATTTTTTCATCTGGCCAATGAATGGGTAAAGAGGTAAAGAAACGGGAATACACAGTGCGCTCCTACCGTGTCGCGCTGATTCACAATGCACACGATGCACCCAGTGCACACGATAGTCTTTTTGCACGATACGACCTCATGTAAATAAGTATCTGCATATTACTCTGTATTGAGGGCCTCGGGATTTAACAAAATGAAATAAAGAAAATCGAAAAACCATATATTGGAGTATTTTATACACCCAGTGTCATAAACCGTATTTCCCTCCTGTGTATCTGTTATATTTTTAATTTTTTTTTTTTTTTTTACAAACATATATATATAAATTAGGTTACAAGGTTATATAAACGAAAAAATTAAAATTTTCTTAGAGACATACAACTCTAAAAATTTCATATCCTTAAATAATAAAAGTCAACATTTATTCGAACATACTCCGCATACTCTCTATCGACTTGCATTCACCCGCACAGAAATGGTCAAAATTTTCAAAATCACGTATGCATATTGTACACAATCGGGCAGAAGCTCGGTAATACCATCGTTCAACGATCATCCTATTCGATTCGACTTGCAAATAGCCGCGAGACAAAGAGTCCAACGACGGGTGCACGAAATACGCGTGGCATTATGCGATGCACCGATTCCGAGCGAGTCATTCGAATCGACGAACGATCGAGGACTATCTGCATTCACCGGGTCAGGTTGACGACAAGCCAAGAGGAGAATAGATTAATGGCAGAAACGGCGTACGGAGACAATGTCATTGGATATCAATCGAGAGAGAGAGAGAGAGAGAGAGAGAGAGAGAGAGAGAGAGAAGTTAAAGGCCAGGTGAATCGTTCGGATATCGGGGATGGCGTTACATAGAGATGACATTAGCAGGACGAACGATAGAAACTGAAGTCCATCTCGACGGAGAATGCCGCATCGATATCGACAGATCGATGCTTAATGCCGAACCGGAGTCGATAGATCGCGGCAATTTCACGCGAGCAACAGTTCAGGCAGATGCACACGGCGCAGTTAATCAAATTCGCCCGAGCGCCGACGTAGAAAGATATTAATTGACTGGATGCGAAGAGCGTCGATCGTGAACATGCACGAGTGCACCGAACTACTTTTCCAACGTCGCTTTCCGTCTGTCCCGTGCCGGTGATTTATGGCCCGTGCGCCGATTACATTTCATTCGGGTCTTAATTAGCTGGTAATACCGAGCTACCGAGTTACCACCTTCGGTAACGCGATCGTTTCAATTTCTTTTCGCTATCAACGCAACCGGGGCGTATCGATTATCATCGATGAGAAAAGAAATATTTATTCTATCATCGAAGATAATAAAAGACTTGAAACATTTTGAGATTCGTTTTTCGTAATTAAAAATACTAACGTTTTCGTTGATGCCCCTTCACTCCATACGATGCGATACTTTCCTTTTCGAACGTACGATCTTCAACTACCACGATGCTGATGTAGACCGTTCGTCGCAGCGTGAACAGAATCGAGAGATTATTAGTACGTTTAACTACCGCGTTATGATATAATTTTACTGAGTTCCCGACAAATGTTTCTCTCTGTCCCGTGAAGGCTGCTTATCTTGAATGATTCTGTACTTATACGAGCCGAGGAACTACTGGACCCCTACTCCGCGCAACTTTTCTTTAAGTAACGGTGCTTATCTTACTTGGAAAGTCCACGATATAGAGGCACAGAAGAATTCATCGATCGAACGTTGTACCGGATTATTTTTAAAAATTATTTCACCGATGACTTCTAGTAATTGGTATTCTATGAATAGAGATCACCTTATAGTGGCACAATGCCGATGGGCAAATAAGAAAAATTCACTCGCTTCATCAGTAAAAAGTTATCTTCGTTTTCTCTGTGAATATTTAATCTTTCGACTGCGATAATGTAATTTTCATGCCAAGATTAGGAGTTTAACACTTTGGAGGAAACGTCTCGAACATCCTCGTGTTCTTTCTCCCGCGTACTCTCTACGAGTACCGGGCTACTTTCGTTTTATTTCCACGGAAAGTATTGAATCGGTTCCCGGTAGCGTGGCGAGATTTAAAACCGGTAGCACCGTATGCACGGACCGGATTGTACAGGGTGTAAAAAAATTAAATGTCACGACCTATATGGGGAGATTCTACACCTCTGGATTGGTGGAGATCTGTCAAAGAAAGCGACCGCGAAAATTGACCTTGACCCCTAATTTCAAGGTCAAATTTTTTTATTGGCTTATCGTATAGTGCTCATCGAGGGGATAAAAAGTCTGAAAGGAACCATGTGCCGGAAATCAACCCTTCTCCTAGATAAAAGCCGCCATGTTTTCATATACGTTAATGCATTAAACGTTGAGTCGCCCCGGTACCCCTCTCCAGTGATATTGGCGCGTCAGCCTCGCGTATCGCTCGAATTTCATGGTATAGGACAATTCTTGAATTTCAATCACAATGCCAGCATATAGGAAGGGTAAATTTTAAGAGAGCATATTTAAAAAGACAAAATAACTACTGCGTGTGAAAGAAAATAAAAATGAATTTAATTCACTGAAGTTTTGCACTTCGAATATAAACACAAGATAAATGTTTAGTTTTATCATTTCACAGTTCGTTAACACATCGCAGTTATGCAGTTAATGCATCAGTTAATTATTACGCAAAGGACTGCATCAAATAATTATTATCTTATTGTATTTATTATTATATTACTTATTATTATTATTATCTTATATTATATATTATTATTTTACGAATGTTTCGATTAAATTCATTTTTATTTTCATTTAAACGCAGTAGTTGTTTTGTCTTTTTAAATATGCTCTCTTAGAATTTACCCTTCCTCGAAATTCGAGTGATACGCAAGACTGACGCGCCAAGATCACTGGAGAGGGGTACCGGGCGACTCAATTTTTAATGCATTAACGTATATGGAAACTGTGACGGTTTTTTTCTAGGAGAAGGGTTTATTTCCGGCACATGGTTCCTTTCAGACTTTTTATCCCCTCGATCAGCACTATACGATAAACCAATAAAAAAATTTGACCTTGAAATTAGGGGTCAAGATCAATTTTGCGGTCGCTTTCTTTGACAGATCTCCACCGATCCAGAAGTGTAGAATCACCCCATATAGGTCGTGACATCTAATTTTTTTACACCCTGTATATTTTTAGAACGAGTAGCATCCTCGCGTGGGTGGATGCACTGGTCACCGGTCCAGGAACCTGCGCGCCACTTTGTTTCGAAGGTGTACAAATCATTTTTTCCGGGTGTCGATCGTGGATCAATGATCAGGATCACTGCTAATGACACGGCGAATTCCCTGATTCAGCGAACGAATTTTGTACAATTTAGATACAACTTTGATAAAAAACGACATTCCGCCTTCCATGATTACGGTAGCCGACGAAAACAATCGCGACGATATTTCGAAAAGGATAAAAAGAGAAGAAATTCGAAGTTTAAGGTCTCCCCGATTAACGAAGCGTCAGAAATTATCGCGTCCCATTATCGTGGTTGGAAAGAACGCGTTATCGCTCACGCGTTCATCGCTCACGCGTTCATCGCGAGCGAGTTCGAGCATGCTTCTCGTCCATTTCAGTATTATGGATACGCCGTTTGTTGTTGTTTACGAAGGTTAACGGCAAGAGCATCGTTATTAAACACGACGTTCGTACTGGGTGTCGAACGAAAACTACCGGAGAAATCGTGGACGGCTAACAGGGTCGCCGAACACCGAGCATTAACTTGTATTTTTAATTCTCGCCGCAAGGTACCTGACAGGGATCGTTCAATTAATACCGAGATAAAAGTAATAAATTAAATATGCAAATGTTGATAGAACAAAGAATAACAATCAGAGATTCTCTGTTCCTTAATTGCTTCAGGATTCGATGATCCTGCAGCAAGGTAGGCGAAGGACAAAAATCGGTTGAGAATCGCATCCGAAAGGTGACTCAACTTATCATGTCCGCGTTACGAATTGCATTTCTTATCATTTTTATCGGATCATCGGGTGCGTTCACCCCTGGGCTCGGTTCGTCGAACCAGATTTATTACTTGTTCTGTGCAAATGTCGGGGCGACCAACGTGTCGCGTCGGGAGAAATTATTAAAAAGTCACGGCCGATCGCGACCTTACCAAGGTGGACAGCGACAAACAGAATAGACGTCGAATAACAATAGCCGGAAAACTGTGGCCGTGTATTTTTCGAATCGTAGTTTGTAGAAATCAGTAATTGCTCGTGGAATTGACCTGGGTCTCTTTTTATCGGTTGTTTATTGAATTCTCGAAATAATATCTCGAGGAAATCACCGGACGAAATAATATCTCGAGCAAATAAGGAAGAAAAGCGGTTTTCTGCTTACTGGTGTCGAAACGCGGCCGGGTCTGCAAACATTCGATCGGAGGGGAATAAAAATCGCACGGATGTAATTGTTATCGACGAGAATGATTGGCATTGAAGAAAGCAAAGTCACGGATTTACACTGACACGTAATACTCGGATATGCAGTTTCCTTTTTCGTTCTTCATCGCAAACAAGTGCATTTACGACAACAATTTACGAACAAACTCTCTCTGTTATCGCTGATAAATGTAACAGAGAGAGATAAAAAGGGAGAGATAGGTTGGAGAAAACGATAAAGAAGCGAATAAGCGTCTGAATTGACAATGGATAAGGAGAGGTGGGAGCACGATTCAAAAATCGCTTTTACGAGAACGCAACTGTTATCGGCAATTTCGTAATTTTTCAAGTCGTCCATTCCGAGAGTGCGTAGTATTAAATGACCCGAGTGAAAGAACTCCGTTCCGAGAAGTGCAACCACGTCAGTCACGAAAGTCTATGGAACACGTGCACCGGGCACACGTAACGAGATGGGATTGCTCGATAAGTGAACACCTCAGTGTCAAAGGAAATCGTTTTTCTAAGACTTGTCAAGCCTTCCAACGATTTTCCTCTCGTCTTCCAGCTTGATCGTAATTACTTAATTCAACAAGATGGGTAATAAAAGATCAAGATAGCACGAATAATAAATTCTATAATTCAAAATAAGAAACGCGAAGCTGGTGTTAACGTATATGCGAGATGCAACCAATTGCGTAAGATAGAAGAAGATACTTGGCAGCTCTTCCGGGGAGGCGATTATATCAATCGTAGCTACGAAGGACGCGGGCTACTGTGCGTACGCGAGCCTGCAAACCGGAAACGGGAGAATTCGCGAGGGTGTTTGCGGATGCGATAACGAGCCGGCCGACAGAGCTTAGGCCGCAAAACATTGGTCTGCCTTGTCTGTCGCCTTCCGTGCGGCTTTCGCGACAAAACATCGTCGGCGTCGCCAAACGGAGCTGAACTTTCTGCGTAAAATCTATTTCCATCGTGATTTCATCCATCAATTTGTATTGACGACTAACAGCGATAAGATACAGTTGAAAATACCTGTATTAAAAAAATTTATCAAAATATAATTACGTAATAATATCAAAATAAATACCGGTACCGATATCGAAAATATATCGGTTTATAATTTAATTAAAAATTGCGATGGTCAGTATTTGCAGTTTTTCCTTCTCGATACTTAATTGATAAGTTAAGATAAAGTACTGTGTCGTTTAAGATTCAAACATTTCAAATTGTCACACGTGACAGCAGGTGTGACGAATCGTAAAATCAATGAATCGTTGGTTATCACGTTGACATTGATATATAAAAAAGATTGGAATACCCGTGAATAATCTTACTACCTCCACCAATACTTGCGATTAGAAAAATTAATGCTACATAAAAATTTTCCTTTCAATTATAAATTTATAGTATCGATCATCGGTGATTCCCACGGTTAGTCAACGTGTTAATTGTAACAAACAATTGAAAGAGGAGAAAAAACGCACGCTCGCGTCACGAGTGACTCCGTGCACTTTGCAGGTGCATGCACATGCATTCTCAGCTGCGAGGGCGTAATATGCAGGTATATACGCGGAAATCGCAGATAACCAGTCGACCCAAGGTGTATCATCAAGGTCTGATAGATGGGAGTATAGTTCGTTTAGGCAGAACAAAAAGAGTATCATCAGTCGAGCTAATCGCGGACATGGTTGCTTCTAACGATGACCTGGAGGAGACTAAGAAACCTATATCCGATTGTGTTTAAATAAAATATTAACAGTAATATTGCAACATAGTTGTACTTTAAAGGACGGCTAGTTCGCGGACAGATAACGAACTGTCCCTCGACCTTACCTAGAAGAATGCTACTGCGTTTCAGAATGAGCAATCCGTGACGCAGTTTCATTTAAAGCCATTCGACGGAATTTCGCTAGTCGTCCTTGAATTGCAGCTATCGTCTAAACCGCAGGCGACACGAAGCTCTGCTTCCCTGCCCACTGATGTGTCTTTACATTTTTAATTTAGTCTCTCGAAGGCCATGGAAAATTCCATTTATGAACTGTACCGTAAATTCAAGTGGAAAATTTGAATTAGAAAATGAAATGAACTACACATAATATTAATCAATTTATCGGTACAAGTATATCTATATAAATCCACTTCGATTAGCTGAAGATTCACAGCACTTCACACTCGATTTATCAGGAAATTCGAAATAATCGATCAAATAAATAAACCGTAACTATTTCGCGAGACGCGACGTGTCGTCGAACACGTACGCTATGTTGAACAAGGAAGAAATCATTATCACATGTGCACCGATAAGAGAGAAACAAGGTGACAATCAATTAAAAAAATAGAAAAGAGAAAAAAAAAACGCCACTTACCAGGATGAATTTCCAAAGAGTAGATTTTAGAGCACTTCGGGGTTCGTATTTTCAACAGATACGAACGGAGCGACGATTTAATACAACTGACCTTCTTCAGACTAATTTTCGAATTGTCTATCGCGTCTCACAGCCAGGCTAATCTGGAAAAGATTTATCGGGCTAGGAGGGGTCTTGGACACGCGCCTTCGCTTGTCTTCCGCCAATCGAAACACGTCGCTCCGGGTCTCGCTACTCTGCTTGGGCCAATCCTGGATGTTACCTGTACTTTGCCTCCGCCATCATTGGCAGATACCAGACCGGTGAATCATGACAGTTCAAGCCGATAAACTTCCACGGAAGATTTTTTTTTCTTTTTCATAGCTTTCCTTATCCGTTGTCGCGCGATCTTTTCCCTCCGCTGCGGGTGGCGACGAAACCCGCACGCGCGATTCCACGATCGCCGGGGGGTGATACCATCGCGTAAGAATTTCCTGATATAATTCGTCTATTAAAACATTTTCTCTCCCATAAACTCATCGTAAGAATATTTTGTTTGATTACGATGGACTTTGCCGTGGCATTTTTGTCGACGATTTTTCTACAGTTAGATATTTGCGAAGTTTGCCTTTCGATAGATAAAGCTGAATGCTGACGCGATGCGAGGAATATTTTTCTTGAGTAAATACATTGGATAATGTTAGATTTGATTTTGATTTTATGGAATGGAATTTCGAACGACCAGCCCCTCCGCGTTCTTATCGCAAACGTATCATCATCCTGGGTCGCGTTTACTGAAAATCGCAAATACGCGATCCTTCGGATTATACGCGAAGGAAAATGAAAAAAGAATGATGACAATGAACGACGAGGAACTTACGTAACAGCTCGAGGAGCGGTGTTAACCTGCTCCCATTTCGTTTATCATTCCCAACGATATCGCGGATCAAACACAGGTGACATGCCGTCTAACAACGGCGATCCCTGACGATACAGATATTCCCAGGTTGTACTGTTTGTGTGTACAGTGGCCGCTATCTGTGACCATTGACTCATCAAAGCGAAAGGTATCGCAGGGGGAGATTCAGCGAAATATCAGGCAGGTTAGTCAGAAGCGAGATGAATCACGTGATTTTTCGAAAGAACAGGTTCGTGCCTAGCAACCGTCCAATCCTGCACGGTTTTTCGAAACATCGAAACACGGTCCCAACCCGAGGGACCCTTCCGCCCTCCCGAACTTCCCTCCCCCGTCACGATGCTCGAAACCAGAACCATCGAGTTAACTCGAATATAGTGTGACGGACCTTCCAACAGCAGGAAACGAACCCGATGACTCACCGACTCAACCACGAGAATCGACTGAACGTATGCCAGGAGACGACGAACTCTTAACAGCACTTACGTGCATCGCGTAACCTCGTTACCGCGCTCGTTGCACGGGGTCGACGACAAAATTCATGTGCATCGATCTTCGTCGATCGCGTATCTCGATAGATTCTTTCTGTTTCTGGATGCTAGCTTTCTTATCAAGGTCGTTTCTGACTATCAGTTTCAATTAGATATTTTCATCTTAATTTCTCAATTTTGGACTAGGATAACGTTTACAGTTGTTGATCCCTGTACAATGATCGACCATTTTCCTAAAAAAGAAGGAAATATAATATAATGCATTTCTTGCATAATAAAATATTATTGTATTGGAATTTCCTGCTTTTTTAGAGAAAAGGTCAACAGCTGTATGATTTGAAATCTTTTATGGCGATGCAAATTTGCATCATATGCATATCGTGAAGATCGCAGTCAAGGTGGATCTGGAAGTGTCTGTCGAGAACGCGTTAAAAATTCCACAACTGAATGAATAAACTAGCAAAAAGCAACGTCCATCGACCTCGGATTTAATTCTCATCGCGGCTGGTTCCTCGCCCATGAATTTCGCTCGTCAGAAACAGAAGGCAATTTGCCACCGCTCCGCGGAAACGTGCGTCAGGTAGCGAAAATCTTTTCGCGCTAAGAGCAGGGCTTCGACCCTTTCGGCGTTTTTGCCCGACTTAACAAGCTCGCGAAACGGCCGGAAGTGTTTGTCCGCGAATAATTTCGCGATAAAACGTTTCTAATCGCAGGGGATCTAGTCTGGCTGTTATTTTCGTGCGGCGCCGCGTTGCAGGGTTCTCGATTAATCCGAACGGATTCGAGACGATCCAAACGGAGGAAACGGGGCCGGCCAGGAAACGAGGGAAGACAATTTTTCACGCGGTATGCCCGGACGAATCGGGCCACGATAAAACCGATAAACACGAACGGATACGCCGCTTCGACCGGGATTATAAATGCTTCGCGATAAATTCACCGGCACCGGGATCTTTTTTCCCTGAAACGAAGAGAATAAAGGGAGTGAAAGTGGCGGGCAACGCGCGTGCACGACACTTCGTTTAAATGGGAAGCCAGAAAATTTACTCGTTTATCAAGCGTTATGGGCATCGCGGTAACGCGTACGTTCTATTGTCCCCGCGCATGAGAAATTTCCTCGTATTATATGCGATCTCGCGTGTCCCGCCCGGCTCGATCCTTTTAATGGCAACCCTCTACAATTTAAATCCTTCGCGGTCACGGGCCTCGCTAAATATTACATCGGGACTCGAATTTATAAAGATCCTTGCTCTTGCGAAGATACTTACGTTCGATACAAAACCGATTCACGTTTCGTTTTTACGTCCACAATTTTCTTTATACTCCAAACATCGATGTTGTAAAGTAACACTAAACCCAGTCAATATCCTGTGAGTTATTCAGAAACTCCTAATTCTATGGGATCGGTATATCAGGCTCCACCTGAAACCATAAATCACCCCCGTGTACCGATTCGGTGCCAGCTGATGCAAAGAAGGAAGCAAACAAAGAAACGCGATCGTTCAAAGATTTTCAAAGTTTCCGAGGCAACCGCAGCAGCCTACTCGTCAATTACGTCGAAAGAGTAGCGAGTAGAGATCCATAAATCGCTGGGACAGCGGCACGGTTCGCAGGCCGGACAGGCATAGAGAGCCAGACAGTCGCCAGGCAGACAGACACCAGACGGAGACGGTGAGAGTGGTCTTTTTTTGCACCTCTTTAAGGCCAACCTTAATATTCTTATTGGCATTGGCATTGGCAGCGTTTCGTTTCGTTGTATCCTGTCGCTTCCTTTTTTATTTTCCACGGACAGACCTGAACCGATGGGGCCCGATTTCGAAATTGTACTTTTTATTGCCACCTATCTAAACGACGCAAAACTTTCGCGAGTGTTTACGACGAGTATCGTTGATTAAATTTCACCGTGGCCATACCTTCATAAATAATTCGAACCACGAAATTTCACCTCGATCGTATTTACCAAGAATCATCCGAAGAATCTAACGGTCTTTTATTAGATCTGCTTCCACCGGATCGAGGTTATCGCCGACGTACGGATAATCGGTTGATGGGTTTCGACAAACCAGGCGACAGCGGGGTGTCTCCGAACGGCGCAAAAGACGCGCCCACACCTCCTCCCTTTGTCCTTTTTCTCCCTCGACCTGTGCATTATTTTCCTCTACGAACCCGGGGGCCCGTACCAATGCACCTGCGAGCCGGAACAGGTCCCAACAGGTCCATCTGGTTCGGTTTCCCCCTACCCAGACGCTCTTTACCTGTCCTCGGGTTCATCGGTGTCTGCTTTCGAAGAGCAACACGTTTCCCGAAAACACGAAGGAAATTGGGACTAAAACGACCGCTGCGATTTTTATTCCTCCTTCGAGTTGCTGTCAACTCTGCGCATATAATATCAACCGCTACTATAACTTGTGTTAATTTCGTTATAAGGTGTAACTAAGAGATAAAATGATAAGGAAGATAAACTATGCCAACGTCCTTGAATGTCCAAACGATTTCGAACAAGATCCAAGGTGGAATACTTGCGATTATGATAAACTTCGCAGATTAATCATCACAAGTTTCCTCATATTTCTACAGAACAGATTGCATCGTTTAGAAAATCACAGCGAATATTTTTCCTGTTAGTAATCGATGCTTATCACTCGATTAACCTAGAACCATTTTCATAATCCCTGATATCGAATTGCATGCATGAATATCCGTTTCCTTGGCAGTATCGAAGAAAAAGCTGCGAAACGAATTCGCCAGGGATGATGAAACTTTAAGCAGTCGGCTCGAGTTCCCACAGTTTGGAAAAGCACGAGTACAAAGAGAAAATCGAGCAGTCGCGACGGTAGCTGCGGAAGGTCGTTCAGATAAAGCTAATCTACACCGATAAAGCAGTGTAAATTTGCGGCCGAGAGATTTATGGGAGTTGGATCGTAGCCAGCCAGAGGTAACCGTGTCGAAGAGGAGCTTATTGACCGGTAATCCTGCGTGGTTACAGCGAGGAAAGTCGATCCGACTCGTGACCTATCTGAAAAATCTCTTCTCGCCCTTGTCTTCCAATACGTAGAGACGGACAAATGTCCTGACTCGTTAGCAGACGGATAAACTCGCTTGGAAATATCCTGGCCACTGCGCAGGGGGCAGCTTCCAATTTTTCCTTTTCTCTCTTTATTTTTTTTTTTGCTGCTTTCGCGTAGCCAACGGAGAGAACACTTGTGTAAACGTGACCCAGAGAGGATGACCAGAGGGAAACGCGAGAGCACAGTGTCCTCTTGCAGATGAAGAAGGACAGTTGGAAATTTTGGAAGCCGTAAAAGAAGGATCCTTAAAGGAGCAGCAAACAAGCACTGATGGTGGTTCCACACATCTGGCCTTGCCTTTTCTCCTCCTTCGTTTTCGTAGCATCTCCTGTCCGTGAAAAGATCCTCGCCACGTCACGTAATAAATGGTATGGGACCCCGAAAACTGGTCCCCCTCCGCGTCCGTCGCCCCTATCTTTATGGGATCTCCTCGTGAAGGTGGACAAAAAGGGTCTCTCCCCACTCCGAACGTCGAGGAGACCCGAGTTCCTGGAATTCGTCCGGCTTTTCTGAGACTTTCAGGCCCCTTACCACGAAACTTAGGACCCCTCGAATATCCTCGTTTCTTTTCGAACATGGAAAAGTGTTTTCGAGCCGGGAGGCTGAATACCGGGCACCCTGACAGACGTTCGTTGTTATCCGTCAGAATAATCGCGACAGGTGTCAGAATTTCGTGGAAATATAGAACTGTAAAGATGATAATGATGATGCAGCGGAGAGAAACGGGAGACGAATTTGTGAACTCTGGCAAAGGTTTCGCTTTGTGGGTGCTCTTTGTGTAAACGGGCTGGCTACTCGTCTTTCCAAATGATTAATGAACTTTCGGGGATGGCTGGTTCGCGAGCAAACATTTTCCAGTTTATTTTTCGTCGCTCGTTAAAGCGTCGTTAGAGCGTAACACGGCTGACGCGATAGGGTGATTTAATCTTGATGTTATTCCGCGACACACGATGCGAGTTGTACGCATTATCTATCTTATCGGGGTACGGTTGGAATTCGTTAAAGTGCTCTTTGCGACCTCCCTATCGAAGCATTCTCGGGCCCATCTACTATTTTTAGTAAAAAAGAATCGGTAGAATTTTAAAACTCTTTCCATGAATACATGAATTTCTTTGCATTCTTATAATACATCTTTGCCTAAAAAATTCATCAAAAAAATGAATAGAAAAATTTGAAAATTAAATTAATTTCAAGTCTAATCACGGGGAAGCAGGTTACGTGCGAATCCTGAAAATGAAAGGATCCCTGAAGTGGTCTCGGTAAATTCCATAGACGGGGAGCAAAAATTAGGCCATTAGAGGAACCACTCTGGAGACGACACGAGAGCGTTCGCGTTCACGAACCGGTAACCTTGGCGCGTCGCGATCAAAAGGAAAACGCAAGGGGGCTGCGAGGGGGTAGAATTAGGGCAAGTTAGAACGGTGGTTAGCGTGGGAGGGCGAACGGCTAATCACAGTAATTTCGTTATGGGAGCCACCAGGAACGGGGTCCGCCTCGTAGCTCCTCCGCGTGGTGCATTTTAATAAACGCGAGAGGAGAGCGGCGGAAAGAGAGAAAGAAAGAGAGACGAGGCAATGAAATAAGAGAGGGAGCCCGATTTCTTTTTCTAGAGTAGAACAGTCGATGGAAGGGCAAAACAGCGAAGAAACGAGGGAGAATCGAGCCCCATGGTGTTGCCGTATGGGAAATCGCTCGCAGGCATGGTCAACGCGCGCATAATCGGTGGGCGTTGCACGGATTATTACGGGAAGCCAAAAAGTAATGATGAATTATTCTAACTCGACGCAGCACCCGCAACAAGGAAACCTTCGCGAACATCCCTCGATGGAAGAGCCCTACGGGAGACGTTCTTTGACCCCGAATTGCAACAGGGGAGACTCAGGTATAAATGCACGCCGAGAAATCGTTTACAGACCCTTTTCTCCTTCGTTTTCCCACTACTCGTCCCTGTAGGGGAGGGTGCACCCTTCGAAATTATGGGTTCGTGCTTCTTCGCTTTCCTTCCTTCCTTTTACCTACGTTCTCTTCCTTTCCTTTTTTCTTAAAGTCTAGTTTCCATGGGGCAAATTAAGTCCTCCTATCCTTTTATTTGTATATTAACTAAAAATGATATGAAAATCTATAACGTCTTGTCATTTAGTGGAGTCAATACCCTAAATCTTTCAAATCATCCAGCGAAGAAAAGTGATAATCCGTAGGAGCGTTCACTTGGCACGGAACGGAGACACGTTTCGAAGAGGAAAAAGAATTTAAGAGAGAAATAAAGTGCTCGTTAAACCGAACGTTCGTGGAATCCTCTTTGGATGAAAGTATTAGCGGAGAGGAAACGTTAGCAGACTCGGCCGGTTTTGTTTCTCTCGCTCGGACACGATGATGAATAATTAGAAAGTTGCTTGTCTTCTTTGTTCCGTTTTTTTCTTTTCGCCCGTCGCCACCCCCAGCTGAGAGCCGCGAGATACGAGCGCGAAACCGAAGCAGAAGCGGACCGACTCGCATAAGCCGCCTGCAGGGCTACGTGCACTCGTTATCTCCTTGTTCCGGGGGCCTGTTCGAGCAGAAAAAAAAATGTATACCGGGGAATTCGAGTGGCGAGGCCCGCGGGGACACCGGCGACCGCGATACAAGACGCACGAGGAAACCTTATCGCGGGCAAACAAGCTCGGCCGGGACATTATTTTCATGAAAGTACAACAACGAACCAGACCTTCTCTCCCCCCTGTTCCTCTACCTTTTTCTACCTTTTCTCTTCGGATCTCGAAAGCGCGTCGCAGCGTGTATTAAAAAGCTCAGAGACAGAGATCCACTTTGATTTTTAAACATTCATCCAGAATGATAGACATTTTGTTGAAGATTTTTGTAACCTTGCCAATAGTATATTCTCCACGAAATTCTGAATAAATGAAAATTATTCCCGACTCCTCCGGAAAATCCCTGTGAGCAAGGGTTACGAAGAAACGAGCGTAGCCGATAACCTCGATCGAGGTGTATAAATATTTAACCCGGTCCCGTTAAACTTGTCTTCCCGATTCGTAAACCGACTCGTGTGTCGACGACTGATAACGCCGCGTTTACGCGTCCCGATAAAAATAGCAATGTAAACAGGTTCGATGAGATACTCTTCCAGATGCAACCGAAAAAAATGAAATGAAAAAAAGGTGAAACGTAATGATAAACTGAAGCGCGACCTATATCGAGACAACTAGCTAACTATAGTTTCTTATCATTTTCCTCGGATAACAGTCGTGTGAATCAGCATCGATGAATCGTTTACTCTCTGTTTCTATTCCATCGCATTTAGATGCATAATGCATCTCCAACAGGTGCATATCACGCGATGTTCTATTCGTCACCGTTTAATTTTTCTTAATGAAATTTGTATTATCTTGAATATTAAATATAGTTAAATGAAATCTCGTCCCTTTAGTCAGCCTTGTATAACGAAGAACCAATACATCTATCCAGTGCAGTTCAGATTGCACAATTTCAGATGTTGGTTGCAGGATACCAAGGCCACGTAGCGCGAAAGCTGCGATTTTAATAATTGTGGTCGGACACCAGCGAATCATTCTGGAATTGTGTCACCTGAGACACCTAAATCAGAGACACCACTCTGGACGGTTTTATGCGTCACGATTCGGTTGTTCCGTCATGCCTTCGAGGGGCAACGTCTGATTGTGCAACGGTCCCGTTTTATTAAGAGGCTGGAGAGCGTGCTTTCGCCAAACGAACGGCGAGGCCTAGTAGCAGTCCCTCTACTCTTGTGTGTCGGCACTGAAAAGCAAGGGCAAAGAGGCAGGGAAAGGGGCAGACAAGTGGCGACGAACAGGAAGGATTGGATAGTGAATCATACCTTGCCACGGCAACCTCACAGCACCGCATTTTATTCTACTGCAACTTATGCATTGCTAATTCGGCTGGATATTCCAATTTTCAGTAATATTTGCACGGGGGCGAGAACGATGAGACCACTGGAAATTTTAAAATCTTGAGGATATTATGAAGATCGGGTTGATATACTAATGTTAAGGAAAGTTTTTTACATATGTTTATATATCTCGTTTTGAATAGAAATTCCAGAAGTAGTTTTCAAAGGAGATGAAAATAAGTTGTATTTTTGGTGAACTTTTTCCGGGATCAATTAACGATCTTGGATTAAACCCATTTATAAACTTTCGAAGCGATACACTATTAGAGGAAAAATGGTAGAAATGCGAATTTCCTGTTGTAGACGCGAAAGAAATCCGACGAAACGATAGACGCCAGCCTTCTGATTCATTCCCTCGTTCTTGTCGCGAAAAAGATATTAATTTGCCTCCGCTCGCTACTCGAAAGTGGCCGACTTCGTGGAACGGTACTTTCGATTAGTTTACTACTCGCGTTGGAGTACTTTTGCCCGGTTGTCGGACAAAAAAAAACCAAATTTTATCTTTACCACTGGCTTTTGACTCTCCGCGGGACCAGTGCAACCGATAAACACGATTAACCAATTAGCAGTGCCCTGTTAGGTTCTCCTTGTTCAGCGAATGGCAATTTTATCGACGTCCCTTTATTTTACGGCACGTTATTTGGGAAACCAGCGGTGGGAATTTAAACCGAGCTTAAATACACCTTTCTTCAACAGCATTTAAAACTAATATTTGAACGAGTAATTTAAATTTAGCCTCAGTGATCCAGAGAAAAATTGATCTTCCAATTATAGAATAAAAAGTTGCAGAACCATTGCACCGAGTATACACATTTCAGTGATTCATATCCGCAGGTAAATGCAGTATCACCTGACTGCATTCCAACCAACCAGAAAAAGTGTTTAGAACACTGATGAAAAAAGTCATCGACCTTCGCGCATAAATATATCATTTAAATATTCAACGAAACGCTTTCTATATAAACCCAATAAATCGTTAGCAAGGTGGAGCTGGTTTTCCCAAAACAGGAACCGGCCTTCTTCTTCGATAAAAATAAATAATTTAACCGAACTGAATATAAAACATTCAACAGTCATCTTGTTACGTAAGATTACGAACTTGATTTTAATGAAGTTAAGCGACCGAAGCGTTGGGTCGGAAGGGTTAAAATTCTAGTTGCGCCGACTTGGATGGTCCGATTCATCGATCGATCTTCTTCGAACCGCGATTCAAATCGAATCCAGAAAATAATGCAAGAAAATCGAACGTTCGTCGACCTCGACGATCAATCCGCATTCCGCGAACCGTATCCTGGCGAACGCGTGTACTCGCTCGCTGACTCACAAACCGATTTACAACGAATTTGTTCATTGTACGTCGAGCTAGACAACAACCACCGGTCTTTCTACCAGTCTACTCGACTATTTAACACGTGCATCGATCAGGTGAACCTACGGCTCGACGGCAACAGGCAGTGGGTACTCGTAAGGGCGAGGAAGAAAGAACGAAGGTGGAGTGGAGAATAAAAAGGAGAGGAAAAAAAAAAAGAGAAGAGAGGATGACTAAGAGAGGTGCACGTGGAGGAGCAGCACGATGCACCGTTAACGGGGTGGCTCTGGAAGGGGCTGGTAACCACCATCATCATCGTCGTCGTAGCCACCAGCAAGGCCCCGATGAGTCATCAGACCGACCGTTGGTCTCCCTAGTGAAGAAAACGACGGATGGATCCCGAACAGGGGCGCCTCCTTCAACGTTGGGCCCCCGCAGGGCAAACTAGCTAACCTTGTTAGAGCTGGCATACACCTTGCACGATGCTGCTAATTATTCCAGCGTACAAAGTGCACTGTGTGTCTTGGCTGGCTAGTGGACGCCGGTTACGAAGCTCGCGAACACATTGTCGAGAGAGAAGAAGCTTTTTGCGGATGATTGATAGTGAACGCGGTGGTGCATCTAATTTGTAAGTTGACCATCATAATTTATCAATTGCTTTTGATTTGATCTACATTTCATAGAAATTGTTTTTGCATGTCTAGAAGTTAAATAGTTTTAAGGGTAGGTTCATTTTAAGTGCATCATGCGATACAACAGACGATTGTTAAATGAAAAGTTTCTTCAGTAACCGGATAATGGATAGACGGTGAACGAAGCTGAATACCGCAACAGGTGAGATAAGGTAGGGACAAGATGCGATCTGGGGAAATTAGAAAGTACCTGATTAGGAGACCCGATAACTCGATAACGTATATCGTAATTATTTTTCTTCAACATTTCAAGCGCTACCACTCCGATAAATGCTAATGGCCGCGAAACATGACTCACTCTGTTTACCGTTCTATTATCAAGTAATGGATTGTAGATCTATCACTTTCCATTTGAAGCCGATTTGTATCTGTAGTGTGCACCGCTCGCGATACAGACTGCATGTTATCCGTTAACGACAAAATAAGTGGAAACTCGCCTTGAGACCAGATCAACGTACAAGATCGCTGAAACAGGAAGAAAGATTAGAAAAGAGAATCCAGAGATACTTGATACTTGTGATTCTATCGTTTACTGCATTCATAAATTTTGTTTTAGAAAATGATAACCAGCCCTGTTTCACGTGGAAGTAATAAATGATTCCAAGCATGATTCTATCTGATTACTTAACATCCTTAAGTTATACAATTTTTAGTGATTCTTAACTTGTCACAGGTATATAAACAAATAAATTTGCTTTTATTGCTCAGCTTTCAACTTTAAGTTCACAATAAAAAAGCTAAGAAATTATAAATCTGTTTCTTGTATGCATTTATCAGCGATGATATTAGCTTTTCTATACGAATGAATTTCTTTTCTGCTTCATCGAGACAACTAGCAAGTTCATAATCGACGTCTCGATGCACTTGCCAAGGGAGAAGGTTGCGTGAAAGGTGGACGAGGCAGAGTCGAGGGAAAAATCGGGGAAAAAGGAGGCCGCAGTCATTCAACAATGTCACCGAGGCCGGTCGGGAAATAAATGAAATGCATTTCCATGGAGTGCATACTTCGATACCCGCGGACTATTAATATCGCTATGACAGTTTGACTAATGATCCTCAATACCGAAGCACGGCTTTGACATTACCAGATTAAAATGCTACGGATGATGGAAAAAATGATCGGGGATGGGGGTGACAGAGCAAGGAACTTTTAGCATGTCGTGCAAACTTAATATGATTACCCACTGTCATTTATATCTATGAATCAATCTTCTGACTATCGATCACCGAAATTCACATTACTAACACGGAAGAATAAAAATGAAAAAAAAAATAAAAAGTAAGAAACGAGGTGATAGAAAATATAATGGATTTAACAGTATTCAGAGATCTTCGAAATATTAGATCATTTAATAAATCTTGAAACAAGTACCATAGTAAAACACAACGATTCATTGTCCCAAACAAACATCAAACTGACCCATTGTAACCGGTGAAATGACAGGCAAAAAGTGAACAAAATTACCCCTCGAGTCGATCAGAGCGCCAATAAGGGGTAGTTAGCCAGGAACCGACGAATTCACGGCTATCCGAGGGGGTGAGACAATCAGGGGTGGGCGGAATAACAATCTCGCAGAGTGTTTCTGGATATCAGCCTTAATGCGACCTGTCTGGTCAACCAGATGCCCCGATAGGTTTCGACGCGAATTTTTTATTCATGAGCCTCGTTCTGATGGGATTTTCATCGCGGCTTTTACCTGTCCAACCGTCGATCGTCGTGCAACGTACACGGATACGCGAAATCCACCGCGTTTGTTTATGCAAAACACGTTCCCGTCCAGCTTGTTTTCTACCATATCCACCATAAAAATCCACCGGTACGTAACAATTGGTACAACACCACGAGAAACACGATCCCTTTTTGCATACATGCTTTTTCGAGCTGGTTTATTGGTTTCAAGGTTTGTAGTTTTGTAATGGCTAACGGTACCGACACGGTGCCGTGTAATACTATTAACATGGGGTTCAAAAAAGCAAATTTCTACAAGGGTGATTCAAAAGCTTTTGGAGTATCTGTTTCAGAAGAAAATTTTTTTAATCATCCCCTTGCAGAAGGAAATAAATTTTAAAAAATATTGTATCTGAAGAAAAGGATTTGTAAATTGAACTATTCTATGGTATTTATACATGCTTCCTCTTATCATTCCTAATCTATGTTTTATCACAGACAGGCATACGTTAGCAGTGCCGAGTTTGGAAAGCCTTTTCGGGTCACTCCGCAAACAATCCTCCTATTTACTCAATAGGGTATCTTCATATAGACGACTTCCTTTATCTCTCGTTCAACAATGTTTTTCCTCCACGGCAAATAGAAATTAAAAAACTGTCTTACATTTACAGCACCCGATTGAATGATACGTACCTATAAATTCATTTGACAAAATTGTGAAAAATTCTTACACATATAAAAAAAGACACGTCATTCGTCACCGCGTGAAATACCAAAGATTTACGCCTTTCACTTAATTTTCATAGACACGCCTGAACATCTTCCAAAATGATACACAACAAGCATAAAAAGTAGTCTCATCCCAAGGTTCAAACGATTCGATGATTCACGCTGGTGGCTGGTCAGCAGGAAACCTGGTTTCCTGCCATCCTCGCCTACAATCTGACCCGTGAAGAAACGAGATATCGCAAGCGAGTCGCGAGAAATCGAATCGAGCGACGAAGTTAAGGGGTTGGCCAGTTGGTAAGAGCGAACGACGAAGCAAAAGGAGAGGAAGGGAATCTGCCGAAATT
Source organism: Osmia bicornis bicornis (assembly GCF_907164935.1). Lineage (NCBI taxonomy): Eukaryota > Metazoa > Arthropoda > Insecta > Hymenoptera > Megachilidae > Osmia > Osmia bicornis. The sequence goes on along the minus strand of NC_060216.1, from coordinate 8,976,068 downwards.
ATCGTTCATCAGCGGAGTGCTCGCGGTGCTCCCACGGGAATCTCCAGTTCATCCGCCCTTTGTTGCACAGCAATTAAAATTAGCGCTGTTAATTACGCGGTGCCGCGACGCTTGTTAGCGACCGGCGAGAACTGCCAAAATTGCACGAACAAAATGCAACGCGCCGCATCTAATGGCACGGCTGCTATAATCATCCGGTCCTCTCTCCTTTTTTTATTTTTATTTTTACCACCGGTTGATTTAGACAACAACGCACGAACAAAAATATTCTTTTTTTTTTTTTCGAAACCTGCTGGTTCTTTTTTCTAGCGCTACACTGGCCGGATTAATCGACCAGCTCGTTTCGCGAAATTTCCTCGCTAATTGTGTCGCGCGATTTTCCACTGTACCTCTATACGTGGTTCACAATGGGTCGGTATTTGTTATTTGTTTTTGGAATTGTTTCGTTGATTCAGCTGGTAAATTGCAGAGAAATAAAATTTATAAAATTTTGGAATAAAGAAATAAAAATAGTTTCAACTCTTTTTAACACGAAAATAAGGTAACAAATCCCCAACTCTCATAATTATTTCATCTAATGTTTCTGTAAAATTTCAGCATTGCAATTTTTACAAATTTCCTCACCAGTTTTCCTATAGGATCAACAGTGTTTCTCACTAAAAACACGAAAATTCTGCTGAAACATGGAAGTCAATTCCCATTTACACTTACACACGGAGGAAGAAAATCTTGCACGCTCGATTCAGCGGCAACGGGAACATTGTTTCCAACGAAATGCAGTTTCCTCCCGTCCCGATACAAACGGTCCATTTTACTTTCCGGTTGTAAAGCGGCGTCCGAAGAAGCAGAGGAAAATAACGGATCGTCGCCCATAGGAATTAGGTTTAAGTGTTCGAGTGGCGCCGTTGCTAGACATTGTTCCCCGCGTCTAGATTCTTCTCCCCAGCTTTCCTTGATCTTCGACTGGCATCAGTATCACGTAGGGTCCTCCTCGAAGACGTGTCGTGAAGACGACTTCAGGATTAACGTCGATCCTCTTTAGACCGACTGAGAAGTTACTGGTTGATCCGTGAACGACATCGTGTATTGACAGAAAGATTCAATGTATAACATTTGAAAATAATAAAAATTCTGTAATATCTTTCACCATGAATCACGTTATTCCACGCATCCAAATGAACTAATGAATCCAACGCAGTCAATGATTCACGTCAGTTCGCAAAAATTCCATTGTGTTCGCCCGGGTAATCCGGCGAATCCCATGGAAGATCACGAAACAAAACGAAGCGGAACGCACGCCCCCATGTATTTGTTAAACAGTTGTGTAAGTACCCACAAACTGCACGGTGATTGCGGTCACGTGGCGGCTCGCATCGCTCGAACGGAAAGTAAAACAGAGACTGTACACACCCCGGAGGGTGGTTTCTCTGAATGGCTGTTGATTGTAATCATCGGGTGTAAGTAATGCCCGCGCGACGCCCGTTCTGCGCACACGTAAATCCGTTCTCGATGAAGAATACCGTGTCGTCGCTTGGAAATATCGTCCGAGAAAAGGTCAGGAAAATTTGTTCGTCCCTTTTCTCCGCTCCTTTAAAGTGCATTTGCGTCGAAGGGCACGAGTGACTGGCCGCTCGACTTCGCTAATGGAGCGTTCAAATGTTGAACCGCCCGAAGCACCCTTTTCCTTTTTTTCTTTTTCATTGCCTCATCTGTATTATGTCGCGTAAAAAACAGCGATGGTAATGTGATAAATGATATGAAAAAATGTCAATTTTTGTTAATTACACGATATTAAGATCGATCATACGGAATTCCATTACTCCGGATGCAAACGTTTCGCTTCTCCGGTCGAGTGGCAAGGCACGCGAGACTGTTTTCACGCGGAATGACGTTTAATTAATAAAAGCCGGGGCGTCACCCTCGACCCGACACCCGGCGATATCAAACCGCGATGTTTGAAGAGAAGTGTCTGAGCGGGTTGAAAACGGATCGAAGCTGTTTGTCGGGTTAGAAACACGTTGTCAAACCGGCTACGAAATGGCCCTGGCAAAACGCACACAAACGCTGCATTCTAATTGGTTGCCGGCGATGCTGCGAGCTTCTGAACCACGCTCCGCTCCTTCTTGACGCTTCTCGCCAAATTGAACGTGTATGCTCGCGCGGCAAATTGAGGAATTGAATATTCATACGGTTCCAACCCTCTCTTGCACAAAGGTGAATTCAATTACGCATGATTGCCTGGCTCCCTCCCCCCTCTCGCCGCGCCTCAGCAACCACCAGGCTTCTCTTTCCGAGGATCCTCCACCCGCGTCTTTCCTGTCTCCTCTTCCTCGCTTATCTCTCTCTCACTTTGCTTCTCTTAACTCAACTTCCCTCCTCCAGGCTTGTCTCCCGGAGCAGTTAGGCCAATTTTACGCTTATTGGTACGTAAATACGGATCCACCTGGCGAGAGGATACTGGCCCTACGGAGGCGCAACTCTATGGCGAGAGAAAATCCCTTTCGCGTCGGTTTCCAGTAACGGTGAACGGCGATGGCTAAGCAATATCCACCTTCTCGTCCCTTCTTGTGCAATTAGCGTGAATACTGATAAAGGCGAGAATCCTCTTGCACGGTATTTTACGGGGATTTGTGTTTATCTAGCTGGGTACAGAGACATGTGTTCCTTGATACGTGTGTTTTCAAACCAGTCGTTGATACGTAGTATGCACAATTAACGCCTCAATCGACGGAAATATTCAGTTAACGAGAAAATAAAATGTATTTCTGGAAAAAATATTCGAACGAATTTTGTCTCTCGCTTGAATTTTCAGTGGGTAACATGAAAAAAAATACATTCGGGAAGTGTCTATCGGTCGATTGAAAAACAGAGCTCTCGATTCTCATCGTTACGATCCCAGCTAGGATCTCGTTGTCGAAAACCATCCCCTGTCAATCGCTCGCCCCTGCGCGTACACCCACTTCGATTTCGCGAACAATACCGGTAGCCGGATCGAAAATAACCGGACAGCCGGCTCGTTAACGGCCTAATAACTCGTTAGTTTTACGAACGCAAAGGTCGACGAGGGTCCTTGGATTTTAGGGTGACATGCATCGACGATGATGCAGGTGTCGTATAAAATATGAAATTAAAAAAGTCTGACTCCCTGAAGATATTAAAAAGTTCACAAAATATCAAGCGTAATAATTGAGTGCAAGTGAGGTAGTACGAAATTATATGGCTAAAATGAAACAAAGAGCTTGCGCGATTAATTAATTTGTTGAGTCAACGGGTCTTCTGACTTCACGAGAGAAAAAAAGAAAATAATGCAGAATCGAGTCATCGGGACAAAATTTTTACCGGTTTCAGAGGTAAGTAATTATGACGCATCGATACGTCACACGATGCCCTTGGCACACTTAATAAAGAAGCATCGTTGCAATTAATACATTGTTCGCTAATAAAAACAAGAGCATCGAACTTCTAAGAATAAAGTACCTGTATATTCGAATAATTAAAAGATCAATTATTTATCAAAGGTACTATGTAATATTGTCCCTTCTAATCATTATAGTGTCTCTATACAAAGATAATTGTGCATTTAAAATAACGTTGCATGTTCATGGAAGTAGAACTTACAAATCAGTACAGACATTAATCTACTTGGAGTTTTTGCAGGCGTTGCATAAATTATGACAGAAATCAGAAACCATGTTAGAACCTTGAACTCAAAATGTCCAACAAATTCATGCACGGCAATTAGACAATTATCTAAAAGGAAATCACAGACAGCAAAGTGAGTCATTGAACGAAACCGCAACGCGTGAACGATAAGATACACATCGCTAGATAACCCGTGTCTAACTACACGTGGACGAGCACGTGTAAATTGTGGTTAATTGACGAATTTAAAGCGCATTAACGGATCGTGAAAATAATCAATACTTACATGAAGAATGATTTACTTCCTACGCTTCGTTCAATACTTTTGCCACGATATTGTAGTTACTTTTGATAAGCTAACAAAAATATTCCAAAGAAAATTCATTGGTTTGAAATTACAGGCTTCTATGAAATTACGGTTGATTCGCGATGAGTGCAATTAAATATCACGATTCGTAACACTATAGTACAGCAAGTGTATAATATTCTAAACGTCGATCAACACGTTCGTTAGGAACAGGCGTATTTCGTATCAATAGGCATTCCAGGCCCGAAATAAAGGCGAAAGAATGACGTTGACCAGTCGGACGACTGGTCCCGGTCGAAATTCGAGGCATTTCCTCGTCGCGGACGAATTCCTATTACGGCGAACGAAAGACACGGTCAGAAGTCGATGGAGGAGGTGAGTGTAGGATGAGTAGAAACGGTAGACAAGAAGTTGGATAGTGTTTTGTTTTGTCCAGCGTGTAGGTGGACATCATGATGACAGGATAGAACATAAACGTGGGGCTCCCGAGGGAGTTACGGGACATAAAACCCCGCGTCGCCCCTTCCACGTTGGCGTCGAGATGTCGGAGCTTCCCCGGTTTTCCCATATAAAACGTGCCATCGCTACTTTACCCTGCCCTTCTTGGCCCTTCCTCATCAGCCACTGACAGTCGATCCTCCCTTTCCTCGAATTTCTCCCATCATCGGACCGACCAGATTGAATCGACTTCTTTCCTCCTCGATTTCGGAACAATCGAATTTTCATTCTTCCTCCCTATAAGCGAGTTTTCTCTTCTCTCTATCCTCCGAGCGTTTTGCATTCGTCATTGAGAGAAGAGGAAGTCTGCGTTCGCTAGAAGTTGGCAGTTGTTCGAGGCTGACTCGAGCAGCTGGTGAAAGGTTGGCTGGTGAAATTTCTTGCGTAAGGTGGCGGCGAGGATTACGCACTCTCGACGCTTCGATTATTTATCTTATCGACGGCACACTGACCAACTAAGACCGCTCGACGCCGTGATGCAATCGGGCCTGTAATAAGCATCGGTAATGCGTTGTATTCGTAAAACGCTAATTGCTTGATTTCAGTTTCAATTTCCCTCGCTTTGACAAATAGGGAGAAATCTGTCAGATATGTTGAAGTATATTTATATTGTCTTACGATTCTGTTAGACGAAGCTAGAAAAGGACTTAGCCCCGGGTGATTATGAAAAAAGTTTTATATATTATTCACCACTCGAAAATGTCCGAAACAAATGACACCGGTTCGCGCCCCTAGTCATAAATCAAGGAAACAGGTCACGGCAATTAGAGCAGTCGCGTCGATTGCAGCGAGGGTTAAACAATTCTGAACCCTGATTTCATTTTCCATCAACCTTATGCTCACCGGGCCCTCGATATATAATACGTAATGACTTTGTTTATCGTGTCATAAGGCGTCCAGGTGAAATATTGCATCGGATTGGCGGTGACCGGGCTTAATCGAACCGCTCCGCTCCGCGTCGTTTCCAAACGACTTTACGCAATAACGATCATCGGTCCCGGTGCACAGGTGTACGCGCGTGAACGCATGAAATTACGTAGTAATACGTGTTTCCGCGTCCCCCGTCTTCTCTTCAAAGCAAATCGAGATGACTCACGTGTTCCCGTTATATCAAACCGACCGATCTTCGATTCTTTTATTTTTAGGACGATACTAGTCGTTCCTTTTCCTCTTCGTTCGCTGGTCGATAGAAAACTTGATCGAGGATGATTCAGAAACGTACCGATCGCGTTGAGGAAGTAATCGAAGAAGAGAATTAGAAGAGGTTAAAAAAGACGATCGGTTTCGATCGACGAAGCAACGCGAGTCAGAAGTATCCTTGACGCTGGACATCTCGCATGGTTTCCTTGTGCATGCGCGAAATCGTATTCGTCGATCGAGACACGCCGTGAAAGGATCCTAGGATCGTGGATCACGAGCAGGATCGCTCGATTACACGGTAGCTCTACGGAGCAATTGATCGACCCTTTCTTCGCCAGGATTTCTGCTCAACGATCCGTTTTATGAGTCAGCTTGACTGGCTTCGCGGAAGGGAGCTGCACCAGCAGATTCGCGACTGCGAAGGATCGCTTGAAAATAGGGAGGACTCGAATCGATCGGTTCGAATGATCGGCAAAGAAACGATCGTGGCTTCGTTCCGGCCTGATAAACGATCTCTATACACCGTCGTCCCGATGTTTATGCCTTTTTAAACTAGACCGCGCGAAAAAGTGGAACACAACTTAAGGTGATAATAAAAATGATCCGAAGCGAAGTTTCGCAAGTGGACTCTAAATTACTCGATCCGTGGAGCTCGTGTTTATGTTTCTTTTAAGACTGGACACGGTTCACTTGGAGCGTGGAGAAAGGGGGACCGTGGACGCTCCTGACATAGCCACCTCGTAAAAATTTGTATCGAAAGTCTTACGGCATCGAGCATGCCTGGATTTTAAGCTCCCGTCTCGTTTCACGGACACGATCGTCCGAGATGCAAATCGAGGACGACGAGAAAATCGGCTCGCGAATCGGACCACGTGTGCAACCGATCCGGTTACTCATACACGAATTTATGCGTACGTACTCCCTTTCCGATACGCTGACACACGATGGATCTATGCTAATGGAAATCATTAATGCGTCCACGAAGATCCTAATCGACGCTGATAATCTATCGGCGAAATTAAAATTCACGCCCGCACAGGTGGGCACATCGCGTGTTCCGTCGACGTTACGTCATCGAAACAGGAGCGCGCATAGCATTTCCGGATTTTGTTCATTCTGTTATTTATTTGAGCGATAACTGTTTACAATTTTCCTTTATTTCGTTCTGTTGCTCGTCGAAATGAAACGTGGATTGATAAAACGAGAAACCAGACGAGAACCACTCGTTCGTGATCGAACGGAATACGGCTGTGAACCCGGAAAAATTATGTTCCGGAAAATTGAAAGTTAATCTGCTCCGGACGGAGCAAAAATGGGGAAAATTGGAGGGTCGTTTCGGCGAAACTCGACTAAAATCAAGCGGAACGATACGTATCTGCGATGGAAACGAACCTGTGCTTCGACAATTCGATTGAGGAGCGGAGAGATTCAGAGTGAAAAAGCTCGAATTGGACACTCAACGGTCCGCAAATCAAATCTACAGATACCGATATGAAAACAGTTAAAAATTCAGATGGGAATTTCAAAAGTTCGACCGTGTTCCAGGCTTCGAAGTTCGCTGTTCGCAGTCAAATTACAAGGCGTCGATATTCGAGGTTTCGCATCGAAAGTTCAAGGTTCAAGAATCAAGATGAAAGCTTCAGGTTTTAAGATTCAGCTTCATTACGAAAGTGTCATCATCCATCGGCCTAGACTCGGTCAACAGCCACCGTTCTAACGCAGACCGGCGCCAGGTAGGCAATCACTATAGTCTGTCGTCTACCTGTTCCCGAAACCGTCGAATCATGCTCGAAATAATAAATCCGGTAAACGACGTAAATCCTGCCACGCATTAATGTAAATTCATGCGTAGTGGCTCCTAATCGGCTCCGTGTACACCTGCACGCACCATATGGTGTTTTCTATTCCAGGACCACGGTGTTGTCGGTCGAATAATGCGTATTCTACGGGGTGGTAGGGACACGACCCCTTGGTAGGTGAGCTAGGAAGCGACTGCGAACCCTCAACCCCGATTATTATGTGCCACAGCGCTACGGATTACGAGCTATTATCATTCCAAAGTGGAGAGGGGTCTTTTTCGGTGCGGTGATCTACGAAAAACAGCAGCATATGTTTAATAAGTTCGTATGCCGGCTTCGTTTCTCGCCCTCCATGGTCAACCACCACCCATCACGCGACGAATGTTGACACACGCGGTAATTAAATTTCAATGGGAATAATTGGAAAATGTGTGTCTCTGTAATTGCTGTTTGATCGGCCGGTGGCGATTAAACGAGCCGTGGTGAACGAAATTAATTGCGAGACTGGAGATTGGACAAGGGGTTCCTTAAGTAGTCTCTCGTTGTTACTTTTTCCAAACGACACGTCACGAAATTGTGTTCTTGGCTCACATGGGCCACTAACACATATAAATTCAACTCAAAAATAATAACTCAAAAAAAAATTCACGGTAATCCAGAAATAATTTGGAATACTTCGAACTAAAAGGAACCGGACCTACGTTTCTCATTTCACTCCTGTCGCTTCACGGATCTCAAACGATCAAACGTAAACTCCAGAAGCCTTCCATATTTCTCCGTTTCATCTTATGCGTGACAGAAGAAACTAAACTACCCGATAAGGGAGCGAGCAGTACGCTTTTCACATCTCACCTCTATCTGCACCGTTTCTTCCTTTTGGTCGCCAGAGAGACTTTTTCATCAAAGGAATTTCTATTTTCGTTCAGGCTTGTCTCGCCGTGTTTGAAAGAAGACAAGGGACGGAGAAACGGCTGGAAGCTCGAGCTGAAGATTTTAGAACGCATTACGGCCAGCGACAGTTTATTATCGCACATGTGGGTTTAGTCTGAGAGTTGTCTCCAACTCGGCGAGAGCGAGCCGGCAAAGAAGCTTTCTCGGCCTCTCGATGCTCGGACCATCTTCCTCGCGGGCCGACCGAATGAAATGAGTTTCTTCTGGCCAGAAGAGCAACAGAGGGGAGAGAATCGAGAAAGAAGAAGGGAAGGAGTACAGATTTGACCTGCTACGCTCGGATCAACGTACCTGTTTTCACAGCACGTGAGATCTTAGAAAAAAAGAAAAAAGAATCAAGAGTTCCTCTCATAAAAAGAATTTACCACTGTTTCAACATTTTCTACAACTTTGTACGCTGTTATCTTTCAAGAAAAAAATTTCTCACCGAAAATAAATCCTTATCACCATTAATTTGCAAGACTCATTAAAATTTCGTGAAATATTTTAATAATAATAATAAAAAAGAAAAAAAAAGAAATTGAAAAAACAATGGGTTCCTATTTTCTAGAGCGATCGAACGCAAAATACGATTATTTTGACCCAGAATGAAGAAGAGGAAGAATGAGGGGAGAAGGAAATCTCCGCTTTCGAAATTTACATCAGAAACGATTTCGTACGTGGATTAACGCGCGAGAGAGGCGTTTCTAGAATAAGTCTTTAGAAATTCTGATCGTTGCCAGCACGATAAATAAAACGAAAGTCCTCCGAGTATATCTTTCGAAAGATCAGGTTGGGATAATGAGAGGCAGGGGCTGACCTGTGCAGGTGTGGGATGGGGACCTGCTACCGGGCTACGCGTCATTGGCGTAGCCACCAAAAAATCGTTTCCTGTCCGACCGCTTACCTACCGCTCTGTCTGGAAAGTCTCCTCAATCCCATTATCTTTTTTTTTTTTTTTTTTCACCGGAAATTTTGATTTGCTGCCACAGCTATAAAAACATCGTTCCTCAATATTCGATCCTCCATTATACCATTGAAGCAACGGCGCAAAAAGCGCGACGACTATTTCTGCTGGCCATCCAAGATGTCCAGACAAAAAGAGAAAGAAAGCAACTGCGGTAAAAGAGAAAAAAAGAAACAGCAACAAAATCCTGCGAACATTTATTGAACACGAATGAAATTATAGGTACTCGGTACCTACGTGTGATTTTATCGTTTCTGTATTTTCAGGTGTTAAATTAAATTAAAATTTTGTTTTATTGCAAAACAAATTTCTATGCATAATAATCGGATAATTTTTTTAATTAGTTATCCTTCGTTTCCTTTCCTCACGGGATAAGATACAGCGAGTCTTTATCGCCGCTTATACCTGTTTCCAGCTGTTGTAAATTAATCGCATAGAAGTAGCTCAAGGATATGGTGTAGACGCGAGATGTTGAAATCGTGGTGTAAAGTATTTCATGAATATCGTTGCGCCGAGAGATTTTATTGGCTTGATCATGGATGATCGGTGCCGAGTTATACATGAATTCGTAGCATCATCCGTGCCATTAGTATTGAATCATTGATTTACAGGTCACCGTTGGTGAAACCTAAGTCATTCGTTTCAACTGCTGATAATAAATGCGATAAATGGTAAAATTATATGATATCACGGTGACAGGATGACAATGACTTTAACACGTAAGTGTTGTAAGACGGGTTGACATATTTAGACTCGTTCAAAGAGCGACTATTTGTAAGCGAACACGACACGAAGAATGCACTCGTTGCATCAGCACCTCATCTTCTGGTAACACGAGCCATTGTACAAGATTAATGAATAAAGATAAAAGAAGCTAGTCGACACTGATCCCTAGAAATATGTCGTTTAAATGCCTAACTTACAGTACCTATCTATAGAAAAATGATTAACATTTGAAAACAAAAGTGGCTATTAGCTGGATTTCAAAGAGAAAATTATACGTCCCTTCTATATATTACACTCTCCATTCACATAACCCTGAACCCTATTTCAGATACAATTATCAGGCTAATAAACTATCAAACGGGTATCTGAATTCCTTGAAAATCGATGAGATTCGCAATTGAAGCCGTCCAGGGATGTTCACCCCGGAGCTGGGATCACGATTTACAGCAGGAGTCGTTCGCGGCATTCGAATAAATTTCCCGCTGCCGCGTGCCGCTTCCGGAGAACGAAGAGAGAAAGAGAGAGACGGGAAATAAATTTCCGGGATCGACGAGGCTCGCCGCGACGTCGAGGAAAATCGAGTTGGCTAATTGCGGCTTCCCCGTGCCAGCTGGAAAATCCTCGTCCACATTCCGCGTGGACGTCTATCCCTCCCCTTTGCCCCGCGACCAGGACGAAACGCGTCCGGAAGCCATCGACGGATGGCGGAATGTAATTTCGTCTTGGCTGAAATTCTGCCGGCAAGAGACGTAGACCGTCTTATTGGCCCTTATGTGCTGGCACGACCGCCATCCGTCGACTGCTGCACCTATAAAACTCGCTTGCCCATTATTACGAACCCTGCCACCTATCCGCCTCCAAATCTGCCACAGGCTATGACCACGAGATTCTGTTTCCTTTTATACGACCCGGATGGACAGCCAAAGGAAAAATTAAGAAGATCAATTTTTTAGGAACGAACAAGGGGACTCTGATGATTTACGAGACATTGGGGCAGGTTTTGTTGGGATATTGCGAATTTATTGTGAACCAAGTGGCGACAGGTGGTGGAATTCTTGTGTTTTCTGTTCGCTTTTTTCTTTACTAAGGTAAATGTCAGAGACACGAATCGCGAGGAAACGCGTAGGGGAACGAGTTTTCTGACCATTGAATTTCAGGGTGATAGATCGTCGAACGACGACCCTCGACGACGACCTTTTAAGCGACATGCACAAGCTACACGCTGCTCTCTCGCCTGTTTACCCGCTCGACCCAGCGAATATCCGCGCAGGTTTGGTCATTTCATCAGACAAATGTCGGGGGGGGCCGCGATGACGGCCGATGACTTTGATTCGCAAACACGAACCCCAATTACAGCGAGGTTCTCTGCTGTCCGTGGTCAGCACGCTAGCTGACCGTGCATTAGCTGCACCAACAATGCATTATTCAGTGCATACACAATTCTGCCGACGTATTTGCCTGTTTCGTAATATGATTGCCATGATATTATTCCATGTGTAGGTATTACCATCAGGCCAGACCGTAAGTTGCCATTTTACAGATAGTATTCGCAGTAAATGTTAATTCGACGATTTCTTGTTGAATCGACCTCACTGGGCGCATTAATCTAAGTTTGAAATAAATGAAAAGAATACGATGAAAAGATCAACTTGAACTTCCTTTTCTAAATTTTCTTTCCAAAAGATCCCGGTAACATCCTGAAGACTAGTGTTTCAACAACCACTTAACTTAAACAGACCCGTGTATTCGTCATTTAAATGTCTATGCAAGTGGTTAGCGCTCTCTTCCGCTAAACGGTTTCTCGCGCGTGGCATCGCCAGAAAGAGCACCGTGAGAAAACGATCGGTTGAAAAACGATCGGACGTCGTACCGCTCGAAAACGACCCACCACCAGAATTTCTATAACGCCACCAGTAGCCGCGAGCGAACGAGCGAACGTGAAACCAGCGTTTCGCACGTATAAGATCCGTGACCGTTGTACCGATGCACATGTCTCCATTGTATTTTTGCTGCATGTGCCATTTAGCTTGCTATTCCTGGCTGAACTTCCGCGTACCTGCCTTGATTGACGGCGGAGGCGAGAGCGCGGTGTGTCTTCGCGAGCACGCGCGCCGATTCGCACTGACTCCTCGAGGGACCGACCGATCGAGACTTCTCCTCGACCCTTTTCGACGTCGATTAAACGACCGTCGTGTCGAGTCGTCGGTCAGATTGACACCCTTTCCGTGATTAAGGGCTAATAATTGATTGGTACAAATCAACCCTTTCGGTATTAAACATTTTTGACAAATAATATTGAATCAACTGAAGAGAAAATTTGAAGCTCAATTGAAATCTACGACCAAGGGGTGTTCCCTGGAAAAAAAGAGAAGCTCGCCGTCTTGGCTCCGAGCGACGTAACTGGCGCACCTGTTCGGAATCGCATGGCGCGTTTAACAGTGTTAAAAACTCAGGAACGGCCGTGTACGACCTTAATAGGAAGGGCGTATTCCCGGCTTGTCACGCGAATGCATAACCAAAGCAAAGTTCCAGCCGTCCTCTCTATTTTCCTTTGTTATTACCGAGGACAGCACTCTGCAATGCAAATATTTACCGGCCGGCCAGCCCCGATGCGCTCTCGCATCACCGTCGATATTTTTGTTTAACGTTTTTGCATTTGTTTACTTGTATCGCGGACACGCGACAAATTCCCTCACCGAAAGCTCGTCGACTCGCCGCACTCCCCGTAGAAATTCTCTGATATTCTAATTTCTTTTTACATCCTTTCGTAGATTCTAAAATAATTATTAGAAAAACGAAGACTCGAAACACGGTTTTTACACTTTAAAATCTTAAGAATCCTCCTCTTTTTTAACGACCTCAAAGCGGTAGGGTTCAAGTGGACGCGCGTTTCGAAGCGAGCGCGGTCGATTTAAATTAATAAAGCTAATCAAGCTGTAATCTATCGGATAGAGCGCCTAAAGCAGCGGAGTGCCGACCCATTGTTGACGGGGCGCTTCAAAATATGCAAATGAACGAGGCTGGGGTGAAAGCGCCCCGATACCGTCCGGTCGTCATCACTCAGGTGGTCGCGAGCGACACCAGGGCTTTCCCTGTGTGCGAACAAGCCGGTGATAATGAAAATACCGCGATGCCAGCGGGCTCGACGATCATTACGGTCATCAGCGAGATGACCGGCTCGATAGTCGATCAATTAAATGAGCCTGCCGGCCGAAATCGATGCTCGTTCCCTTCGATTCAACCCTCTACGCGGTGGGTTTCGTTCGCTTGCCAAAACGTTTCCTGTCCTTCTGCATTTGGATCGAATAAGAGGTAAAATTGTTTTGGAAAAATTGATGGAAAAATTGAATTTTCAACAGGGCCGACCTTCGCTTTCGGTTAACGCATTTATCGAGGCACAAAGATAATTTAGTTAGATAATTAAAAAATATTTTAGGTGCCTTTGATAGTGGACCTGCAACACGAAGCAGCGGACTAAAAAATTAAATTGTACAGTTCGTGTGGTCATTTTTATTATGCTAACAAATACGTTGAAAATAAAGATTTATCCACTTCTTTCATAAAATACATATAACACAGTATCTCATCATAATTACACATGTTCCTCTCAGCCAATTAACACTCGCCGAGCAGGATAACCCATTTCGCAGTTAATACAGTTTTCATCCGGTCAGAGGATCATTCCTTTCCTCCTCGTTAGAGCAAAACCGACAGGAACGGCGGTACTTTTTGCAATAAGATGTTTTTCTAATCGAAAGACGAGTCTGCCCAGTATGTCCACGGATTGCTTGATTTTTATTTAACGACTGGTTGCGAAACCGTGTTGAGCGACGATAAATTGCCGAGTGAACCGAGCTTCCAGTAAATAATGTTTCCCCGAATGGTTTCCATTACGAGGGGCTCGCGCGCGAGCTACAAGCGAACAGCCTGTACTTTTTCGGTGTAAATTATTACAGTCTCGAACATGGATCCTAGGCCATCTCGCGATTGTAAAAACAGGCAATAAGGGGCTGGCCACAACTATCGCTCGTTTCTATGCAACTTCTTCGGTATTACCTTGAAATACGAGCAACCAGCAGAGGTCAGCCCGCTGTTCCAACGCGATTGTAACGGGCCACGTGGTCACTTCCTCGTAAATATTACACCGCGTTGCGAACGCTTCTAGCTTCCTTCCGGGAATTCGACGAACGCTTGAAAACACATTCTAAACGTAAATTCATGACCTACTCTGTTCGTCCGTAGATTTCTCACAACCTCTTGCTGATTTCAAAAAACATCGAACACCGTAAATAAAAGTCTCAAATTCACAGAATCTATTCTCTTCCCTAAGCTCCGTCTGTCTCCGAAACACCCGGAACGAACCCCAATTTCTCACCCTTTCAGCAGAGAAGGCTAAAAAGCGGCGAATTCTTTCCGGGATAGAGAAGGGGGTGGTAATCGTAGCGCGAGGAAATCAGCGGACCCGCGTAGCGACGAGCGAATCGTTATCTGTGCGACGATCGTGATCCATTTCCTCGGTCGAAGGGCGTTTTATCGCGATCGTTCGTCGCCAGCGTCGACCAGACGTGACGCAGGATATAGTCGCAATTACCGGCAAGGGTAGGGACTTATCCGGACGAGTTGAGGACGAGCGATTCGATAGTAGCAGAGGCATCATAGTCGTTTCCGTGAAAATCGTCCGCGACGCGTCTCTTGTCCGTGCCATATTCATCCTGGTCTAACACATACGAACGAAACGCGCTTCCTTCAACAGTTTTATTCGCCTAATTTAAATAACGGCGTACAAGGTGGGGCGCTATCACGCGTCTGAGCCTCTTCGGGTTCGCTTTTCATTCGACAGGCCGAACATCGTGTCGCCTCTTCTCTTTGTCTCGTCTACTCGAGACTCTCTTGGTCTCCTCGTGGCTCGATGATTGAAGGATTTACGGACTTTTATTGCGTCGAGCATTTATCCGAAGCGGCGCGGGATCATGCAAATTAAGATCTCGCTGCTCTCCGAGCTGGTAGACACGTTCCACGACAAGGATAATGCCGATGGAGAGGAGAAAAGAAGCTTTTGTCTTAGAAGCGAGCGGCCTGCGCTTCGCATAATGCCCGCCTTTGTGGTGTTTTGCTAGCGGGGCTCGTTTCGTTCGTTCGTTTTCTTCGTATCGCTCCTTTTCAACCCTCCTTACTCTGCTTCGGCTTTCCTGATCGTGATACGCTGTTCATTTTCCTCGCTTTGCAGCTTTCGGCGAGTCGATTTGTCTTAACCCTTTTGCGCTCGATGAATTTTAATTATTATACTATATTCTAAGCAGTCGGCTCGTAGAAGCTGTATAAAATTTTATAGTAATCATGAATATTTCGGTGCAAATCTTCTTCGTTCGTACAAAGCCGCTCTAAAGGGATACACGAGACGAGCAAAGCGAATAATTCATTGGCAATTTTCAGCTCGAGCGAGCCAGCCAATAAACCAGTTTATACGGGCAGTAAAGCCACGCTTTTCCATTCTCGGACTAGAAGAATCGTAGTATGATAATTACTTGAAACAAGAGGCGTGTTCGCGTTTACCCGACTAGCCTACTTTCTAATCTCTTAGCAGCCGTGAACTTTGTCCGGCCCGAGTAATCTCGTTTCCTCGAGGCTCGAACACTTTTTCCAGATAGATCGCCTTCCCTGAACTCTCGCGGACCTTCCTAATCCCTTGACCCAAGCGGAGGAAAGGAAAATTGCGGAATTATTGCGGAGACGCGAGATCAAAGGAGACATTGCATTAGGAAGAAATTGAAGGTTAAAAATGTAGAAATCTCGGGGTGAAGATTGAAAGATCCGGGGCAGATTAAAATGTCGAGGGAAAAGGAGTCTGCAGGAAGAAAGGAAGAGATGCTCAAAGAGAGATAAAACTGGCGGAAGTTGAAGATGCCACAAGATGCTCCAAGAGGAAGGAAGATTAAAAAATTTCTTCGAGAAGAATGAAGAAAATTGTTCATCCCCTAGAATGTTTCGAACGGTAAACAAAGGAAAATAGATGAAATATTGTGGGCTGAAAAATGTGAAGAATTTTTCTCAAGAAAAAATGGAACGAAGGGACAAAATCGAGACAATTACTTAGCCATTTCTAATTTGATCGATACCTTATGCTACTTCTACCGAGGTAAATGTCCATGTGACAGAAATAGACTCGTATGACGATCGTAATGTATGCATCATAGTTTTCCGTGACGGTATCGTCATGTGTTCGGTAGGCGGTTTTCACTATAATTCGCAAAGCGTACAACATATGACGAGGAGGATAGCAGGACAACAAGGTTCGAGGGTGGTATCGTGAACCGCCCCCGTCGAAGGAATGTTTTCCACGTGGCACGAGCTCTTGCGGCCTCGGCTAATCGCCGTCCGCATATGGACGAAAGGATTGGCGAACGCTCATCATGGAGAAAATGAAATGCAACTGTCGAGAGGGGTCTGGAATTGGAGAGCATCGAGGTAATTCACAGTCCTGGCGGTGGGCTCTGCGAACGACGACGTCAGTTTGCTGCTTTTTCGAAGGGTAGTAAACGCATCATACGGCTACGAGGATAAATACTGGCGTTCGCGAAAGGGGTGTCGGCGACGATTGGGGATCGAAACGAATGTGTCATCCGGATCGGTCGTGCCCGGAAAGCTACCGAGGGATTCTCGACGCTGACCGATCGCTCTTCATGCCCGGATAATCCCGAAATGTTCCGTGCGGGGGTTGAATCGCGTGCTATCCGCCTCGATTAATACGTTTCCCCGCTACCGTTGTAATTCCTCGCGACTTAAACTCGTCAAACATCGGCCGCCGTTTAATTAACGGGTTATCGGTACACCGTTCGGCTGGACTCTTGTCCGGGGAAATAGTTTCAACCCCGATATCGAATCGGAGGGTGAAACAACATACAAAGGGGAGTGACGATCTAGAAGTAGTAGTTTAAAAATGATACACTTAATAATCTGATGAAGACGAAAATAATCATTTTCATAATCATTTTGAAGATTCTCAGGACTTACGCAAACACAATTATCGAATTACTATTCATCGTCATCGTCATGAACCGGAATTTCTTTGGCTCCTAGACAATTTGGGCGCGACAATTTCGCGGACGTTGGTCTCGAACGTGCAATTATCGCGATCGTCGCGGAATTAATACGCTAGTGCGTCCCTCCGTGACGTTCGCGATTAACGGGCTCGATTCTTGCGAAACGCGGCGCGATCGTAAGAAGGTGGAAGCTACGACGTGGTTCTGTAACGGTTCCAGGAAATTCATTAGTTAGCCAGTGAGCGTGCTAACCACTTTAATCCCGAGGACGGGGATTATTGCGCGTAGGTAGCCGCAGAAAGTAACCGAGAGGAGCGTGATGCTGTTGCAACGATTGCCGCGGATCGGACGTTAACTGATGACAATTAACGTCACCGTGTTGGCACGCCTGGCGAATCGAGCGGACCGCGAGCGTTTCACGACGATCTGCTGAAGTAAACAGCGAAAATGATTGCGGGAAAGCGAAGGAAAATGAACGTGCGGTGTCGACTTCTTAGAAATTTCATGAAAATTAGCGTTTGCAAAATTCATGACGATGGCGATGGAAAAGCTTCGACACGAAATTGCTTAACTGAAAATTACTTCAACATTGTGAAAAATTTTTAATTAAAATTCCCCTCCTGACCAAACGCAACAAATCGTGAATATATATTCATCAGATACAAATTGAATATTGCGTTATCCCGCGAGGGGAAGGAACATCCCCTAAAGGCCGTTCTCGTCACCCCGTTTGCACGGACCATCGCGTGAGATTTTCGCATTATCTAGGAGCAAAGAGATCCATCGAGCTGACGAATAGACCGTGTCGCGACGATAATACTTTTTCACCGACACCCAACGTCAACCTCTTATCAATAACACGGCATCTAAATTGCCGCGATAAAGCAAAGACAATCTGACGAAATTGGTGTTGAAAAAAATCGTTGAGTTACTTTTTATGGCCACTCATAACGATGCCTATCATCGCGAAACTTTCAGAAAGCTTGAAACGATAGACATTTGTCCCCATCGTGTATGCTGCTGACTTTTTCTACAGCTATTATTCCCCTGAGAGAACAGAAGGTCGAGCATGCCGTTGAAAAACTGTCGATTCACTTCATTCTTTACCCTAATGATATCCTTTATGTCTTTTTTTATATATGAAACATTTCTGTATCTATAATAAATAGTTTCATAGATCATCATGAAAGATATTTTTTCTTACGTACATCTTACCAAAGTACGATAATTTTCAAAATTTTCAATGTTGTCCGAAGATTTCTAAAAATTCCAAGAATCTGAATCTCAGAATGATAGTTTTAAAAATGATACATTTCAATAGCATTCAACTTGAAAGGTAATCGAAATTCTGTTTAAGTTCCACGCGCGAGAGGCGAACAACGTGGGAAAAGAGTAAAAGAAGAAGGTGGACGAATTGCTCGCGCAAAATGCGTTCTCGATGCTATCAGCCACTGACCCGAGTATCGCGGTTCGTTTGATTATACGTTCGAGCAGAGACTGTTCGAGGGGCGTCCGTCTCCTGCTGTTGGTCCCTTGGTAGAGTGAAAATTATGGCAATATACGAGAGACCTAACCCCTCCTTTTGTTAGCGTGGCCTCTGCTCGAAGAAAGACGGTTCTTTAACGTTGAGCATAGGTTGCATCGTTTCCCGGATAATTTCAGCCCTTTTGTGTGCCGTACATTAGACTCGTGGGCGTGTGTCACCCTGCGAAGTAGCCACCACGCGAACAGACGCGGTCGTCGTCTTCTTCGTGGTCGCGTGTGCAACGTGCGTGCGTTCCTTGCAACGTGTTATGAAATGCGAACGTCTCTGCTCTCGTGGACTACCTTGCTAATGAGGGGTTCTTCCGTCTCCTCCTCGACTCTCGTCTTTCCTCGCTACACTCTCGCGTCCCGCCTCTGTCCACAGCGTTTCTTTCCATCTTTTTATTCCAGCAAGGATTCGAGTTGCGTTGCGAGCTTCGCGGAACACGGTGGCCACTTCGTGGAAAAGAAGAGCAGTTGGGGTGAAAATTGGGTCGAGAGCTGATGTTGTTACTTCGAAGACCCTCTTTTTTTCCAAAGAAACGAAAAGATTTGTTGCAGTCTTTTTATTCTTCTTCTTCTCCTTCTTGTTCAGTTTACTCGACTTTAGTTTACTTTCGATAAGATAAAAAGGTTTGATGCGTTTGGAGGCGATCGGTCAGATCTGAACGCGAATGAAGACACTCGTATTATTTCTCCAGGGAACGAATGTTAAATTCCAGTTTCCCGTTTTCTAAAGGACAGAAAGAACTGATACTTCAAAGAATCTTCAGTGCCTTTAGCGAAGGCAATACCCCTTTTGTTCTGGTTTCGTTCCATTCAACAAGGGTCGATGAAAGGATTGAAAAAAAGGGTCCAACAAAGGTGGTGGGCGTTCACCGGCCGTATCCGCGTCTTCCTTTTCAATAAGACGTAATCAACATTCGTAAACATGCAATCAAAATGAACACATCCTGATTCATTTCGCGGTCAATGTCCTGGGACACCGAAAATCGGACTTGCAACCGGCGATCTTCAAGAATGAACCATTCTTAAAAATACCACACCTTCGAAACTGGAATTTGAAAAAAATCTGAGGAAAAATATTGCCGATTCGAAGTCAGGAATTCGATTCAAATAACAGGAAAACGGAAGCATTCGACTCTCGAATTTCGAATAACAGAATAAAGAAGCATCGAATTTATGAGATCGTCGAAGAATTTCGACAGCCAAGGGTCAGAGTGTTGTTCAACTTTATTTGTATCACCAAAGAACAACTTACTTTAATCCAGATCCCACACGATCATCGTTTCTAATTAACGTCTGCTGGCTCGGCCGAAAAAAGAGCGGAGGATCAGCAGAAGAAGACGTAGAAAGAGGAGCGATTGGTTCGATAAAGGAAAAAGCTTTCGCCTCGAATGCTTAGAGAAGGTTTACCCAGGTGGCTGGCCGACCTCGAGGCAACCCTAATTGAAGGGAAGTTGCAACCATTGCAGAAATGATTAAACTCTTACCGGGAGGGACCGAGCGGAGAGTGGAAATACGTGCCACTCGGCTTAATGGAGCCACGATGACGTGTCTCCACCTATTCTCTGTAATAATTATCCAGCATTACCAGCTTGATGATACCTGTACTCGTCACGCGTTATACTACACTCTGCTCTACCTCTAACTTGATTGCGATACAACCGGCCAGTTTACCGCCTTTAAAATGCTAAACTGTGTATTAGCCAAGTATGTTGATCGTAAGTTTCTTAACATTCGTTTATTGCAATTGGTGAAACACTTATCGCGTGGTTGAACAAGTGTACAAAATCTATAAGTACAAAAGAATGTCTCGAGCAAGCAGATCTATGGATGTTTCTTTTTAACAAACGAGCATTGTACTTTCCATTATTCCACAAGTTAGAAAATCGAGAGAGGAGAAAGGAGAGTTTTGAGCCGACACGCCCTATCGTGTTACGATACCAGGTAACGAGATCATCCTTGATCTCGGATCAACAGCTCGCAGAGAAAAGGCCGCAGGCGTCGTGGAGCTCCAGTTGCTCGCGTCGAAGACGAACGACCCCCTCGGGAGGGCTGCAATTTCTCCGGATCCGGGGCTGGAAAATGTTACTAATTATAATCGCATTAGGATCGTTGGCGCCGGTTCTCCATCGAGTTGATTCGAATCCTTGCTCCTTGCCCGTTTCGTGGCTAAATACGATGTTTACTTTATCCGTTTTCCTTCCTTTCTCCACTCTCTTACCCGTCTCCCTTTCTTCCGCCTACTAATTATGTATCTTCGATGCCTGTTTAGTTCTCTTCTTGCTTGAATTAACGCCGTAATATCAGGCAGAGTTCGATGCTTGATTTGTTTACGTATTGTAATGAGCACCTCGGGGCTCAGACGAAACTTGCGTAAGCAAATTCAATCGATCATCCTGAATGCACGGAGTTTCGTAAGCAACTGGCGAACGTGGAGAGAGAAAATTCACGGTGAAGTTATTTATTATTCAAAAATTGACCTATGTCAATTCCGATGCTCCTTCAGCCATGTCTTTCGCTATCCCTTACATCAAAGTCAAGCAGAACTGGTGAACCGCTCTATCGTCTAGCGATATCGTTTCACCTGTACAGGTGAAACTCAATCTGGACGTGGCCAATCGAAATCGAAGAAGCTCGCGGCCGATCCTGGAGGCGCTCCGTTTACAGGAGCAACCGAACCGTGTCCCGTTCCTCCTGGTCGTTGGTGTTTCGCGTGCGCTTTGACCGTGACCACGAAGCGTGGCAGTCGTGCGTGTGTCACTCGATGACTCCTGGCCCTGCGGATCGTTCTCCTACTCCGCCCAGAACGTGCACGCGTTGCACTCCAGCTTTGTTCCTCGCCGATTGGCGAAGCTTACGCTCGCTGCGACCACGTCAATTGCAGACCACCGGGTCCCTCTCCTTTCTCTTTGTCTTTGTCCATGCGAGGTAGCCGAGACAGGTCAGTGGAACGGTGCTCTAGTGCCTAGAGCTTAGAGAGAGCAAGTCTCTATAATTTCCCTTTGCTCTTTTCCCGATCAAATTAGAGGGTAAGGCCTTCGATGAACTACCGAACGATCACCTGTCGCCAGGCTCGTGTCTCGCCGAGATTTCTGATGTAAAAATCTGTTAAGTTCACCCGGTGCAACTTAGGCTTTCTCTCCAAGCGTCGAAGAGCGGAAAGAAAATTAGCCACCGATTTGTGCTCCCGTTCTTGCGGCACCCAATGTTTCTCTTTCGCGAGCCTGCTACCACGCTTTCGCCCCTCTCTCCCTTTCTTTTCCTTTTGTTTCTGCGTGCTGTTGCTCGTGTGCGTACGGTACATCAGCTGCACCACCAACCGAGTAGCTTTACAGCGTAGCGGTACTGCTAACAGCTACCAACGATTTATTCAAGAGTGAAAATTAGGGTCGGCTCCCTTGACCATTACCTCCGACGACCTCAGCCACCGGTCATCGTTAAACCATCACGCTTCAAGCGACCAACTTTTCGCAAAGTCTCCGTCTAACTAACCGTCCCAAGACGGTCGTATCGAGATTTGCAAATGGACACGCGTCAGGGATCAGGATATACCGATGTCGTTAACTACTAAATTAGTATCGCTGCTTGGCGCTTCGAAACTAAGAGTAATTAGCTTAGTATCCACTCTCTGAGATAGCATCTAACATTAAGAAAGGCAATCGTAAAGGATGTCCGTATCTCGATTCTCTTATCTATACTTTTCTACATCTCAATCTTGGTAGGAGAAAAAATCCAACAAATCTGTGCTTCGATGGTAGACGAAAAACAGCAGGACACACGGCTATAATTTCACCGTCGATCTATCGAGCGTAACGCAAGAAAATAATACTGTACGAACGAGCCATGGTTCGAGGAGATCGAATTAAAAACGGAGCAACGAGAGATTAGATCTCAACGAGAAACCTCCTAACCGAGCGGTCGCCTATCATTTAATTTACCATCCAATCCCCTCTGCAAAGTCGCGGCGTTTAACAACCGGTGCATCGACCACGATGACAAAGACACGTATAGGAGAATGAGAAAGAAGAGCAGAGACAGAGACGTGGTATGTGGAAAGAGCTAGTTGCAAGACAAAGACGGTAGCCTGCAACATTTACCGTCTCTACTTCAGGGGTGGATGACTCGAGAGGTCGGCTTCCCTCTCGTGGGCCTCGACACACAACTACTGTTCGCCACATGGCCTTCTCTCCTCGCTTCTTCTTCTTCTTTCCACGTATTTACTTTCAACTCTTGCATCTCGTTCGCTGCCGCGAGCCGCGATTATTGCACCAGTATTCCGGGCTGACATGACGTGACACGCTCGGCTTATACGACCAGGGTCAGGCTATGGGGTTAGCTGAAATTATGGGAGGCAGGCGCCTTCGTGGTGGAGCGAGTTACATGTACGCGTGCCGCGTTTCCCTGCTTCTTGCCCGTGTGCAACGATGCACACGAATCTCTTCGATCTTTGTCGCTCCTTCTTCGTTGGTACATTTTCTTATTCACCAGTGTTCGATGATAGATCGAGTGGGTGGATTCGAAAGGGGCGTGGATGATTCGTTTCGATTTGATGATGATTTAGGTTCATTTAGGAGAACTTCTATCCTCTTCCTGTTATCGTTAACATCGGCTGAATTAAGACTGATTTATACAGAGTGTTAAAAAATACCCTGAAGACCTCTACACCGCTGGATAGATCATGAAAAATCGAAGTGAAAAGTTCTGTAGCATTTTTTGATGGTATCAGTAGTTTAGCCAGATTTCGTTGTTGAAAATTGAAAAATTGACCAGTCAAGCAAGTGGTTGAGTTATTTATATTAGTATATTTTTCATGAAAGTAAACTGAACTTTAAGAAAGTTGCGATCAGATCTTGAGAGCCAGAAGATTCTTGACAAATATTTAAATATAACTGTTGCAAGATCAAAGAAACTCTCAGGCTTGAACTCTTTCAAATTCTGAAGAACTTTACGAGCATCAAAGCGAAAAAAAAACTGTCTCCCTCAAAAATACACGAGGTACATAGAAAAACTCTGAGAGGTCATCCTTCATTACTGTTTCTTCTCGCGATTAAGCGGGCTGAAAGCGCGTTTGCGCGTCAAGACGGGGAACTGTTGAAAACTCGGCTGGTCGTGAGTGCAAAAACGCGACGAGCTTCAAAACGAGCGGGTAGAAGAAGATATTGCAACGCGGCTAAGAAAGGACGAGGGCCAAACGACGTTCAGAAAGCAGATTCGAGCGGGGTTTACGTTCGACGAGTCGGTCGAAGCAAGTACGGTCAAGGTGGAAGAAGAAGAAAAACGTAGAGGAGAGATGGAGCGTTAAAGAAAGAGGAAGAAGAGGAGTATGTCGAGAGGGGTAGAGGACCGTGAGTCGGCCGTGATATCGCGATTACGCTCGCACACCTGTGCCCGACTCAGCTTCGACTTAAGTCAGCCACTTACTTTAGCACTCGTCACGTGCTACAAGAATCAACTCACTTACCCATCGAAAATGTAGTTTCAATGAATTTTATTAAATATTATTTTGCATCGAGGCGATAGCCATATTTGAGTCTGAAGGGTTGAGAAAGGAAAACACGATTGCCGTCCACTTATTAAGGAATAATTATAATTACAGCTCCATAAGTCCAGCTGAATTCAAAGGGGTTAACTCGTCCGTCCTCTAATGAGTTTATCGACGCAAGAACAGGGAGTAAAAGTAGATTAATTCATAAATGAGTACGATCCGATGGCATCGCGAGCGCACGAGGAATGTGTGGCCGTTTTGCAGCGGGTCTAGGGCTTCCATAACGCAATACGTGGTGCGTAACGCGTGGTAACATTAAACCGGTCGACGTAGAGAAGAGGAGTGCCAGGTTGTAACCCAATAGGAGCCGGTGCTGGGCACACTTGTGGCATGCGCCAGCTTCGCTAGCTTTCCTCTCTTCCCTGTTCCCTGCATCCCTGTTTTTTCCCCCTTTCCTCACCCCGATGCTCCGTCAGGTCGCGCCTTTTAATTAGAAACGAAACCGCGCGCAGGGATTCAACGAGGAATTTACGCCGACGTTAACGCCGATTTATCGTCAAGGATCAAGCGATCTCGTCGCTTCCGTATCTTTCCTCGTCGCGATCGGTGAAGTTCGCAGGTGGCTAGTTTTCAAGATTACCTCAGAAACATTTTCAATAAGTAAATCAAACCTCTGCGTATCTATCGCATATCAAACTGAATTTGTTGAAACGTTTTCGTGCAAGGAACATGATACTGTGAGTTACGTGGAGTTGGTTAAGAATTTGGTGACCCAAATTCCATGAAATACATAAAGTAACTCGAGAGGGACAGGAATGCTTGCTCGATGACTGTCACAACTACTTTAAGCATAGTATCAACATAAATCTGATTTTCATAATAAGTGATCACGATATCGCGTGCATTTCGACGTTTGATTCGACGAACAATGAATAACGAGCAAAATCATTTACCGATCATTGAATCAGATACACGCAAATTGTGTCTGAATGTTTCTGAAATGATTAAACCGTTCTTGCGGGACCTCGTTAAGGAATTCCTTCAATATAATAAGATATTTATTTACTGAGAATTATTTCATCATCAATATATTCAAAGCAATTTAACTGGAAACAGTTTTGCGTTGAACGAGATTTCATGAAAAATCGTCGCGCGGTTACGCCACTCTCCTTTTCAAAGCGCGGTTCATTTCGCGGCGTAACCGTATTATTTGGTCCGCTTAATGCCAGCATCCGTACAATATGACCGGTTAGGTTACGTAACCGACAAAGAGATAAGAAATCCCGTAGGGTAGTAAAACTCGTAACGCGGCCGATTGCTTTTAGTTTTCCATCTCGTTCGCTTTCGGGCTTCTGCTTCTCTCTGGCTGCTCGTTACCTCGCGAGCACGTTCGATTTCTCGAGGATTTCTCGAGGAAAAAGGGACGCTTACCGTTGCGATACGTTTACTACGAACAAAGAAGGGATGGAGAACAATGAGAGAGAAAAGATCAACGAGTTCAGGGGAGAAAAAGGCGGGTTTGTCGCGTTCTATCAGATCGTGTCCTAAGTCCAGCCTCGCCTCGTAAAAGGATAACAGATAATAGCTGCCGGCAAAAGAGATCTACGCGAGATGAAAGGCGAAAATTCGATACAATTCGCGAGTCGAATTGTAAGAAAATTTCATGTCTACCAGGAGCATGACGAGAATTGTGATTTAAGTAGAGAAGACCAAGACGAAGGGAAAGACCGACCAAATAAGTATAGACTTTGCATCGATACCATTAGGTGTACAAATTAATTCCATACCTTTTCTTCTTTTCAATTAAAGATTTATTTTTAAGAAGTCATGGCTCCATTTTCTAAATAATTAGAAGCGTGGAAAAATATAAAAATTTAAAACAGTAATTAAAGTGTAATGCTAAAAGTGCCGAATTTATTTGTACACCTAATACTTTGTCATCTGTGAAATTGACAGAATTTTTATAAAAATCAATATTTTAATCTCTACTGAAAACCCAAACTTTTCAACAAAATTATGAGAAATTTATTCTTTGGACAGATAAATAGACTGCAGCCTGAAATTGTATTATAATAATTATCTAAATGACAACGTTACGATAATAAATTGAAACATTTATCAATAACTTTTTACACGAGCAAAAGAAAGATCAGAGTTTGATCAGCTAGGATGGTGCGTCCCGTTCAATTGTTGTCGAAGAGAGAGAGGCTGCCCTGACCAGAATCGGATCCAATGAAGCCAATACGGACAATAGCCCGATAAGTAGATAATAATGCATAATATAATAAGAGAGGACCGATTGTACGTAGCGTACGCGAGCCGTAGTGTGTTGGTAGCACGCGCCACATTGAGCCGCCAATTCAACTGGTTGAGAGCGGTCTTTAACGACTCCTTTCTACGCGCGACTTGGCTACGACTCGCCGCACAATGCCGTTTCTTAAATTTTATCGTTACTCGTTGACCGACCGGCTACCGTTGAATTTATGTTACGCGCGCGCTTAACTGCGTCTGATAAGCCTAAACGAGTCGGCCAGGGTGAACAGGGGGCAGGATCTCGTCACCTTTTTTCATTTTCTATTCTACTCTTTGTTTTCCATTTGACACGTTTCGCTCGGCGACACGTGTACCGTCTTAGAAAGCAATTTTACCGTACAATTCGGTAATTTTAATTATAAAAAAAAATTATATCTCAAAATAAAGTACAAGATTCATCGACTTCGTAAAATACAAAAGTATCAAAATCTTCTTCACCTCAACGTTGCCAACTCGTCTTTTTTCCTTCGGACACACATGGAGTGTCTCCTGTTTTCAGTGGATATAATAAAATTCAGCAAGTTTTGCGAAGAGAACGGATCCGATTTCGTTGCTCGCAAACGGGTCACGCCGTTATTCTCACCCTCTTTACGAGCAAAACACGTCTTGGTAGACAGCTAGAGCTGTTTCGTCGGACACGACGCACTGTTTACTCGCTTGCTTAACGATCTCGTAAAGTCGACGAAACAAAATTGAATGAAAATTGATTGCAACGTGGTGCAACGAATCTGCTAATCACGCATTGGCTTAACCAGGTAAAAATTAAATAGAAAAGTATTAATCAATATAATTACACATGGGCCACTCCAAACATCCCGAGTAGAAATTAATCGATATCGAACTGAATATCTGATTCCATATGGACAGAAATATCCCGTAAGAAGTAGAGCGAAGAATCGTATCCAAATGAGGGGAAAAAGCGAATAAAATCAAAGTGCGAAGAAAATAACGAAAGGGTGTACGAAGGAGAGCGTACAGTTAGCCGAAGAAAAAGGGAAGGGTGGAAATGGAGGAAAAAACGCGGAAACGAATAGGAGAGCAGTGCGTGGGGATAAGAAGGAAACGTCGGCCAGGTAAAAGCGAGAGAGTGCAATTACCTACTGGCAATGGAAAAGAAACTAAAGGGAAAAGAGAGCGACGAGGAGGAGGGATGCGAAAGAGGTGCAAGGGAGGTTAGTATGCTTCGGCAAGTCAACGAGGGAAACAGAGATAAGTTAGCAGAAAAACAGTTGGAACGACGAGACAGAGCCGATAGGAGAGATCGAGAAACGAATAGACACAGAGAAACCAGTTGGGAGGAACGAGAAGAGCCTAGAAAGGTGGAAGTGGGAAGGAAAGAAGGAGATGCAGAGATTACCATATAATGGTGCCCTGAGGGCGCATAAGCTGCGCCACAACGTAATTTCTTCGTCCCTTTTCAACGAACGGTAGCAACCGTACGTACACAAACACACATACAGATAAATGTAATCTTTCTTTCTGTCTTTGATACTTTCTCTCTGTTGCTCGCTCGGCTACCCTCACCAAAGGTCCCTGGAGAACTTGTTGCAAGCAGCGCGCATTGCGTTGTCAAGTCAGTCAAACGTAATCCACCTACTTATCGTGGCCCCTCTACCCCTTTTCTCGTCGACCGACAGATATCATTTTCTGCGTAGGCCATCGAAAGCCGGAACGGAACGCGCGAGATTTCGCGCGGAGGTGTCCAGGCTATTACCCGTGCACCGAGCACCGGTTACATTCAGATTGATAACGATAACGCTCGTTACGCATCGGATGGGATCGCGGAGGATTTCGCGTAAGCCGCGTGCTCGTTGCACACTTGATTAGCTGCTCTTGCCACGAGTAACGGAATAAAATGACGAGCAGTCAAGGCAGGATAAGACACGGTTCCGTTTCTTTTCTTCTTGCTACCCCACTGCTTTCCGATTGAAACCGAATTCGTACATTAGGATCATTTAACACACTGGAAATAAATATAATTAAATAATATTAAATTCGTAGAGGCGGTATATTTTAATTGACGCAGGGATCGATGTATTATTTTTCAAACTTATGCTCCTCAATTTTATGAATATTAACGCTACTCGAAACTTGGAATTCCAAAATTTCCTTAAGAATAAAACCCGATCGAATTAGCAGAATGGCAGCAGGTTCCGAAGTAACCGGTGCACCGATCGCGATCGCGTGGGAGTCGTCGCCTGTTCCGCGGCTTGAGTTACGTCTCACATTTTGACGTCTTCAGGCAGCACGTGACTCGTGTATTTACGAGCGACACATATAAACGGATGGGAGCAGGGTGTAGAGGGGTGGTACGGTGCACAACTCACGTGCACGCACATGGTCGCGAAACGCGTGTGCAGCAGTGGCCAGTGTGAGCAACGCATACGAGGAGGCAATGAACTTCACCTCTCGTACACGAACGAGCCGTGACGACGACGACGAAGACGACGATGCGGCTTTTACGTGTATATAATGGGCCATGTTTATGTCCTCTCTTCTGCTATACACGACCGGTGCGTATACACGCGTGCACTTGCGTGTCCTGCGTGTCGTACACGCGCGTCTTTTATTCGTTTAAGCTGCGGCCAGCGTACGGGACCGGGACCATGGAAAGCGGCGATAATGTTCCGCTCGCGATAGCATCTACGGAGGACCGAGTCGAGACGGTTGCTTCTTGACGTTTTGGTAGACAGGTTTCAGAACGACGGGATGTGGAGCATCGTCGTGATTCTATTGAAGCTTTTTTGGGAATATTGTATTGTTTGCCGGAGATTTTTGAATTCTATCGAACTAAAACTGTAGCCCGAAGACATGGAAGCGATATCGTTGCTGGTACCGTTAGCTATTGTTGGAGGAGCTTGGAGGTTCTAACTCGTCACGCGTGGAAGTGAGACATTTAAATCCCTTCTTAACTCATAAAATCTATTTTATAATCAATGAATTTTAAAAGGAAAAAAGAAATTAGAACATGTGTATGATATAGCGTGTGAATAAACTACTACGAACACATCCTCATGAATTTCAATGTACCTTCAATAATCCTTTTCGTAGCACGCGTTGCTTTTGTTTTATAATTAAATAAGTCTCTTGCGATATAATGATACCACGTTTATCGAAATCCGACAAGCGATAGCGTAGATTTTGTAAATCAAATCAGTGCATCCCGCAGACCATTCATTATCTAATCCGCAAAACGTGGCTTGCCCAACTCGCGGTACGTTAACTGGGTTGAGTGTAAGGAACAAATGGAAAACCGGGGGCGTCGATCGATCGATAACAAAAACAATCGATCTACGGGTAACGTCATCCACTGCAACGGTCAGTGGAGCGCGAGGGAGCGAGCCAACGTAGCCGCAGCGCGCACGGTCACAGTGTACCGTGCAATTTTCTTAAGTCCAGCCACTTATTCTCATTTACGTTCACGTTTACATCATCGAGGCAGTAAAGTGTTACTGCTAGTGCACAGGTGCGCCCTGGTTTTTCTTTTTATCCTCTCCGTTCGTTGGTCGGTCGGTGGTTGCTCGGCTCGGTTGGATCGGTCGTACGCCTTTTTGTTCGTGGTCTACGGGCACCTAACGAGTCAGGGCCTGTCATTATCCGCTCTTGCTACCTCCTTGCTCCTAGCTGCTCCATCTACGCGCAGATTATCCTGGAAACTTATTGCGGTAAACTTGGACAATAACGACGGAATCGAATGCGTTTGCTGAACGCGCAGGCCACTGCCCTCGGCTTCGTAAGTTTACTTTCGTGCCGAATCACCCGTTCTTTCGATCAGTCGCGTGGCTTCGTTCTCCAACGAAGCTTACGATAGTGGGAGTGGCCTAACTCTAAATCCAGCTCCCTTAAAAGCTTTAGCTACCATGATTTTTCAACGAGACAGTTCTATCCGATCCCGAGCAATCAATTTCGTTATGCTCTTCTTTAATACCAGAAAAAAACACCATGTTTTTTCTTCGAGACAAGGATGATAGGATACTCGCGTGGCGGGGATATAAGGAAAGTCATTGCTTAAGTAATTTCACGCGCCTCCTTTGATTAGAAGGATTACCCCGAGCAAAAATATCATAGGATCGTGGATGTTTTGGTTCTGTTCACGTAACGAGACCCGTTTTTGAGACGCGATCGCAACCACGGCGAACTTGGTACGAGGAAATAATTATATCCCGATTCGATAAAACGCCGCGATAAAAATCGACGGTAATAGCGCCAGTCATCTCTAACGGGAACTAGTTTATCGAGGTGTATCTGCCCGTGACCGCATTAATATCCGCGAAACAGCTTTATGGAAGTAACCGATCATGCCGCCGCATTTAACCTCGCGGAATTCATTCCTTACCGATCACTCGGTGTCATCGTGCACAACGAAAATCGACGAATTCCACGCCCGTCCGGGCCCGTTAACGATCCATTAACGTTCGCTTACCGGGATCATTGGTAGCAGGTTATTTCACGGAAAATTACATTCTATAGCACGACTCGCCTCTTCCGCGTGCGAGGAGCTTACGCAACGCGCGTTAACAGTCGTAAATTCAAGCGAATTGCGTCGAATATCCCTCAGTCAGCCGGGGTGAGAGTAGGAACGAAGAAAAAGTCCAATTACTAATCACAGCTTCGAACCTTCTGCAGGACGCACACGTCCGGGCGGCTAATTGTAAATATCATTATCGAGTTCTCCTATTTCAACGTGGCCGGTATCCCGTGCCGTTTCGAGCGACCGCAACAAACATCGTGAAAAAGAACGGTGCACCGGCTTGAATGGGCTCGTAATTTCGAAAAGTCAGCCCACCGCTTCCATTACCGAGCGGTTGCCGCGCGTACGCGCCACCAGCGAACAAATCATGCTCTCGTTCCGAGTCTCGGCCCTCGAGTCGTCCAATTATCGCGACCGAGCGCCAACCGCTGACCACTTCGCGACGAATAGTAAATAATAGTAAATAATGGTAACGGAGTTCGGAGCATGGCAGTTTCCACGTGCCGTGGCAACGCGGCAACACGTGCTTGGAACACGTTGAAAAGCAAGCCTGAGAGTGACACGTTATCGGTAGCACCGACAACGCAGACGGTGCGACTGCCTTTTCCATCGGCTCTGCGCCTCGTCGTTGAACCTCGAACGCGATAAAAAAGCACGGTAATGGGTCGACGTTTTAAGATTTAAACGAGATCCAGAGCCGTGTTAAGAACATCCTGAAACGACTGTTGACACTGGTCGCGTTGAAACGCCAGCTTATTTAGGGACGTCAGTTGGGAAGGGATCAGCCGATGGGTGCAAATTGGTCCGAGTCGTCTTCTCTGCACGTGTTACGCTTGCCTCGAATGACAATGCAAAAAGTGGATGGAAATAAAAAGTAAGTGGGTCGTTGGGCAAGGAAGTGCGACCGAAGGTTGCTTGCTTCAGGGACTGGGTTCTTCGAGAAAAAGCTTAATCAATCATTTTTGAAAATTCTTCACGCAAGAGTATGAAACATACAACTAATAATAATTGCCCCGCGGCATTAAATATTGCAGAAAGATCCGTATGAAACGTTTAAATAAAATTCCTCTGAAGAGATAGATGATTTCTTAACTACCAGAATACGAAACGCTCGAAGGAGCGTCCGCTCTGCGGAATATTTTTCCAAAAAAAAAAGGAAGAGATGCGAAGAAACGCGGAGAATCTCGACGAGTACCGCGCATTTTTCCGCGGATGGACGCATCAGAAGGACGATTATCGGGGGACATCCGAGAATCCTGGGCATTCGTTTCCATCCGCGTGTCGCTCGGCCCATAAATATCGCTCGAGTACGCAGCGATGCATGCACGTGTACGTGCGTGAACCGTGCACCCACGTCGCATCGTCTCTTTTTCTCTTTGCGGTGCGGTGCGGTTCCCGTGCGGTTACGTCAGGTATTAAGAGGCCGTGCCCCCCGGTGACGAAAGTCTCAAGGCTGTATCGTGTTCTGCAGTTCGATGACTCGCACGATTTTCGCGTAAAAATACCTGGCTCATCGAGCTGCTCCACTTTGCCAGCAAGTTTTGCGGCTTTTTTGGGAGAGGAGGGGATCTCGTCACGATCTCGTCGCTTTCGAGACTTTTTGTGGGACGCAACGATGTAACTCACCAGGCTTGTGCAATTTCTATCGAATTCACTTTTCCTCAGAAATAAACATTGACCCGAAGCAAGATAACAGCTTCGGGTGATTCATCCCATACACAAACTCCATGCACCGCTAAACAGCATCCCGTTAAGTTCATACGGTAACTACATATTTCAACCTTACATTACCATACCGCAGGAAAGTCAACCCGCTAACGCCTAACTTGACAATCGAATCTCTACCCAACTAAAGAAAATTGTTCGATTCATTTTCCAGACGAGTTCGATTCAAATCTCAGCTCGCCTGATACGTTTCAACCTACTCCCAATCCCGTAAGCGACAAAACGTGGCAGTCTCCAATTCAGGAAATGCTAATCAACTTTCCAGCTGTCCATCGACCGGCACCTCGAGGTCGATGGGTGTGTAACCTCGGCAGTAAGCGTGGTTTGATGATCGCGCGTAACCCTGTCGCCGGTGCAAAGGGCCCAACTCGTGAACCTGAACGAGCGAGAGACGAGAAGAAGATGGTGTTCCGCGAGGGCCCCGTTTCGTTGTTCGAGTTGGTGGTGTGCCATGTTGGTGTTGGTGTCGAACGAGCCGCGTGGATAACCGGTTTGGCGGGTCCTGCAGTTGCAACGCACGCATCTGTACAGGCGTGTGCACGCGCACCTACACCACCTAACCCACAGCTAACTCTTCAAGGTACGTACGTACACACCTGTGGCCGTGTGTCCAGCGAGCGGAGGATCCTCTTGGACGAACGTATTATACACCCGAGATACCGGTCTAAATATAGCATCGCATTTACATGCGAGTCCTAAAGACCAGGGCTGAATTAATGTGTAGGCGAAACAGACAGCCCCCCTTTACCGCCTCTTCTCACCTGGTCCCGTCGGTTCAACCCCCTCCGACAATCGAACGATTTTCGAAGCTGCCGACAAGTAACGCTAGAAGAACGATAACGTTGATCCTGCAACGGCAGAGATGCAAGATGTCTATTTCAACTTTGAAAACTTTTCTTAATTAATTAATACATCCATTCCTACCCCTTTTGAATAAATATCTATTTTCATGGATTTGCTCGTTTATTTAACCCAACACCTCGTTAGACGCAAGATTAAACTTAATCGTCGTTGGTTTTTGATAGCAGGAAAAGGATTTTATATTATATCCTTGAGTGGTTCTTTATACGCCGGTGTCTTTATACGATCGCAGTATCCAATCTTCGTTTAATTGCGACAGCAAGAAGGGAGCCTATTAATTATACTTTATGAACTACTATCTTCCTTGATCCCAGTTATTAAATTTTAATGACGTTACTAAATTACGTCCAATTACGTTATCTTGTCGGTTCAGAAAAATCCAACGTTTGCATAAAATTCACGATTTCAAAGGATTCAGAGAGTACAGAAATGAAGGCGGACCAATTCACGACAGTTCAAAGATTGAAGTCGACGTTCTCGCGTTTCAGGACGACCGATCCTTGTATGAACTTTGGATTTTTTTAAATGATCCAGGAATCGCGATTGTACGCTGCAAAATAATTGCAACGCAAGAAATCGTATTTCGAAAAAAGAAAACGCTATGAACTTCCATTACGACCTAATAAATACATACATTACTAGGAGTGAAAGAGATTTTTATATTCCGTTGATACTTTCTCTGAAAGCTTACGTAAACGTACGCATTTATTAAGTTTTACGCTTTTACGGTAACATACGCATACATATACCAAGAGTAGTAATCATTTTAATATTCAATTGATACGTTGCACTCGAGTGAACATTTCAAAGAAGATTCAATCCTTTCTCTAAATCTATGCCTACGTTATTATCGGATAAATTGTTTCTACGATACCTTAGGAAAACAAGGGTGAAAAAGGATCACCCCTTTCCAGGGAGCCTCGACTTTTCCATTAACGCGTAACAGCGAACCGTGACTCGTATGTTTTCCCTGATATCCAGATTCATTGGCCACGAGACAGAAGTCTTTGGAAGCGGAGTAAGGATTCACTTTCTCGGCCCTCGAGTCGGGAAATAAATGATGGAGTTGACAGGTCCGTTCGTAGCGTAGGTAGGTAAAAAGAGAAAGGAGAAGAGAGGACGATGGAAGAAGAAGAAGAAGAAGAAGAAGAAGAAGGAAGGAAGGATCCATCGATGTGGATGAACGACGGAGGAGGTCAGAGCTTCTTTTCTCTTCTTTCTCGGCTTCTTTCGAAACAAATTATCAACGCATCAAATATAACTTAGCTCGGCTACCGTATTCTTAAGCCGTCGTCCGCTTCGAGCCTGTCTTTATTATTTCTTATTTACTCGGTTCGTTTTATTGCGGGACCCGGTCGGGCCCGCCACTTTTAATTGGCCGCTCGTACGTGCCACCGATGATTCGGTGCTTCAACGAGTTTACACGCGACTCGATCGTTAACGACACCCGTGTATATTCTCCTCCCGGACTAGCATTCGTCTGCTATTTCTGACGCCTTTCCAAGAGAACCAAACCGTTTCGTGATCGAGAGAATATTCTATTAGCCCCATGACCCTTTCGTGCCAGTCGACTTCTTGGAACATTGAATTTTTCGTCGTTTTCGCTCGGCTTGCACGGCATCGCGTACCACAGTCAATGACTTCTCCTAATTGTACGAGACTGATAAATGTACCTGTTCCTTCTTTCTCGTTAGCAAGTCTTCAGATAAACGAGCTACGATTTCATTAACCGAATCAAGAAGTAATTCATTATTTTTTAACCCTCGTCTTATGAAATATGTGCTCTCGACGTTTCGCGAATAACAGAGAAATAAAGACCTTCAGATTTTCCAGGAAAATTCGCTTTTCTATTCAGCAGCATCACAAAAGTCGCGTCTCTTATTATCGAACGATAACCCTTTCCAACGCCGTTTTACAATCGATCATCGACGATAATCCATTCCATCCACTCTCCCAAACCATCGTTTCGGATATCACCCCGTCCCAATCTCTGCAACGAAACTTTCCCTCCAAGTACCGCGTCTCCGGACGCGGCCGCTGCCTTCAGACAGCGATTTCCGCGCTAGTAAAAAGCTCTCTCGCGCATAATTTAGCGCTCTGTAGGGTAATACCCTTCCACCCGGCTACGAGGCCAGAACCCGCAACCCCATACATACTCGATTGCGTCCGCTGAAACGCGGACGGGAACACCGGGGGATAAATGCTAACTCTGGATATCCTGGAACGGTGCCAGCCCAGCTCCGTTCATAAATCCGCGCACGTCCCGCGCCGCTAGTAGTCGTCACCGATGCGCTACCGTACCTGATCCTCCTCTTTCCTTCTCCCATCATCTTATTCTCTTCGCTCTTCTTTCACCTCGTCGCCGTCACGTTTCTCAAGGAACTGGTGACGAAGATTTCACGCCCGTCAAAAGTTACTGTAACTTTGGCAGACAAAGATTCGGAGTCTTTCAGTAGTTAGCTGCTTCGCGTGGCCGAGGTGATACGCATGAAAATTGTACGGACAGAACGATGTCTTACAGGATGAGTCTTCGAGGTGGAAGTTGTTACGAATGCTAGACTTGCTGCTACTTTTTGTTTTGATGCTCAGCGCAGAACTTTATGCTGAGAACGCTGGGGGGATTTTAAGCAGGCTGGATAAAGTTGAATTTAAAGAAACTTTGAAGATTTCTACCTATCGTGTCACCTCGGATGTTTAAATCTGCATCGACGATTGAAATGCACCCTTATCCGCGATACGTTGTATTCCAGAGGGACGATCGAGTATTTCAATCAGAAATTCGAGAAGATTTCGAGAGATGAAAATCAAGCGTCTCGGATCCTGAAGATTTGGCATCGTCAGGAATGGACGTTTAAGATGGTGGAGCGAACGATCGCAAGCGTTTGCCAGCGTACGAATCTTTCCGAGATCGTTGCAACGCGCGAAGTTAATGGGGCAGGAAAGATGCGAGTCGTTGGAACGAGGATCTTCCAGCTCTTCCACAAAGTGGATTGCAAGTTCGCGATGAACACGAGTTGCCCTGGCGAGGAACGGCTGGTCGTGTCTCGTTTCTTGGCCACGAGCCAACCCGTATCGCGCTTATCTGAGACGGCTCGAGCGTTATCGTGGCTCAGTTTGAAAGTTTGCTCGACACGCCTTTCTTGGAATCGCATTAGCTCGGGCAAGGCCGAGGTGACGATTATTTCAATCCACGGTGCACGTTATTGCGGACACGGAATATTAAAAATCCCAGCTGCCGATAGAACAACCATAGACGTTGCATCCTTCGTGAAAGGATTAAACAACTAACTCGACCCTGAAGATTCTTCGAGCAGCCTCGCATGAAAACTGCGTCTCTGCTCGTTCGGAATCGTCATCTTCTTGCTTGTGTTACGATCGTCTGATTATTTGTTTAGATTAAATCATCTGACATGAAGCAACTGCATTGCGACATGTTTAGAAGTTAAACGTTTCGATTGAATTATTTCATTTTCAATGCTGAGAATAAAATTCCTCCTGTAACGAGTAATAAATATGTCGGCTGTAAACTCCAACACCCTTCGCCAAAGTGAATCGCCGCAAATGAAACAACAATCGACCCCCAGGACTAAAGCAAACCCAGGCGACGCGGTTTAATTGTTTGCACGCGGGGTTGCTGAATCGCGGCACAATATTTGGCCGGACACGATATTCCGACCACGGAAATGTAATTTTAAACGAACTCCTCGTGCAACTGATCGGTGCATCCAATACGTTGCATCCGGTCGAACAAACCATGCATAATCGAACCTGTAATTTTCTTTCTTCCTAAACGTTTAGAAATATCTATTTTTCACGAATTTTAGAAAAATTCTACATGAGAAAAACCGACTGATAAAGAAAATTGAATGTCACGACGTTAATAGCAGTTAATTAATAAATGTAGCAATTACCCCTTTTCCATCGAGACCCTCAATTGCAAAGAGCATTGCGTGTGAATCGCTACCGCCATCCATTTGTCTCGAAAAACACGCGATTGACTAGCCACCCTTGAGTTTACTGAAACGAGCCACACGTCAGACATCAGTCGATGAACATCGAATGAAAATAGGGCGGGGGGAAAAAAAGGAGGGATGGAAAGGCGGGCTAGACGAAACTCGATATCGTAGCCGATCTAGACGGACAGGCCATCTGATATCGGATCCCGATCACGTGCAACGATAAAGTGATAACGAGGCGCATGTGGCGGGCGGCCGCGGTAATCGCGCGGACGAGATCGAATCTTGGCCGCGATTTAACGGCAATTACCAGGACACGGGTGCAGCTTGACAAATTGCAACAAACGATCGTGAGCACGGCGACGAGATACGCCGGTAGCGGTGTACGGGCCCGTAATTATGCCGGTCGCGGGAGCCTTGAAATTTTTCGATACCGGCCACCCGAGCCACCGGTAACTCTGGTTCTGGCTCCCACCCCGAACACCAACACTAGGTCAAGTCTACGTGACTTGACCGCGCGAAGGACAAGTCGTACTTGTTCCGCGACGACTTACGACTTACGTCCACGAAAGTAAAAGCAACCGGAACACCGATCATCTCTTGCGATTCTGATCTCTGCCTTCCAATCGACAGGTCACTTGTCTCCTTTCCTTAAATGTAACGTTCCTTCATTTTTTCGCTGACTTGATTCTAAAATGTCCCCATCCTAATACATTTCCTTTCCTAAACAATGTTACATTTAAATTTCCTATTGAAAGCAAATGTCAGGCTGATCTTTTACGAGCTACGCAACGACACTCGATCGGATCGTTAACTCGCCTGGACAGATATAATGGGTGACTGGTATTTAACATAAAACAACAAACAAGTCAGGCTGGATTAAACGGGTAACGTGTTCGACTTACAGCAACGTCGTTTTTCAATCGGCAAGAATGATCGTTCCCCGCCAATCGTGACGATTTAATCCGCGTTAGTGACCTTGCGTTTCGAACGACCGAAGAAATCCGAAGAAGTCACCCAGTTTTCAATCGTCGAGCGAACAAGTTTCCACTGCCAGGAGATTCAGTTCGAGAATCGACCTGTTCGAGTGCTCACCGAGGTATCGGGAAACCTCGCTACCAGTTTAATTAAGATTAGCTCAATTATACGCGTTTAACCCACTTTCGCTGGCGTTGCGCAAAACCGTTCAACGGGTTGAAACACTGCGACAGATGCTAATAACGATTTCCAACGGTTTTAATAAGAGCGACCGGCAAAAAGCGAGCAACCAACGACCGGCTCTGCTTGCCTTGATCCCGCGGACAGGCACGCTTAACGAGTCGCAATTAATCGTACAATTCGAACGTGCATTTATTAACGGTCACGGTGACAATTACACCCGAGGACCGTGCCATTCGATGAATCATCATCATCATCCGTCACGATTCAGACTGTTTTGCTTTAACAACGCGCCGCTGAATAATTAACGTGCCTTTAATTATAATGAGAAACGATGATGATTATACGCGAGGCTTTTGGATTGGATTATTTTGAAATTCATGGTACTTGCAATAATTGTCGATATTATTCAATTTCGAAGTAACCAGCATCGATTACTATTACTTCCTC
Organism: Osmia bicornis bicornis; assembly: GCF_907164935.1. Classification (NCBI taxonomy): domain Eukaryota; kingdom Metazoa; phylum Arthropoda; class Insecta; order Hymenoptera; family Megachilidae; genus Osmia; species Osmia bicornis. Next base: position 8,937,070 of record NC_060216.1, on the reverse strand, counting down.
TAATTTTTGTTTTTCTTTTTTGGTCATATTTCTGAGATATTTGAAAGAAAAGGAAGAGTATCGCGTGGTCCATCGTACGACTGGGACACAAAAGCAAAGGCGCATAACCTCGCGACACGAGCACCTCCGTGGCACGAGTCGACCGATCCCGAAGTAGAAAAGGGTGGGAGGACATTGGAGAGGGCACACACGACGTGCAAGGAACAAGCAAGAGGTGGGAGGGGCGGGCAACCATACGTTTGAGTTGGTTGACCCGAAGCGGGCACGTTCCTACCTTCACCTCAACTTCGTCCTAAGGAATTGCCTTCACGCTTGCGATTTCATTCCACGCGACCGCCGCTTTATTCCTGAATTGACCCCTTGCCGTTCAACTTGCCCGCTAATCGACGGCTCGACCGGGGAGAAAAAAAAACCGAGAGAGGGGTGAGCTCCATGACGGCTCGAAGATGATCAATCTTTCATGGGGCCTTCTTTGGATGATACCGATACGGTGGATAAACGGTTCTGTTGAGTGAAATTATTTTTCAATAAAATAACCAATAAATGAATCTTCTGAAATTAACCGAATCCTTGAGTAACTAGATATTTTCATTTCTGTTTAAAAAATATAGCTTAAAAAGCGCTCGTTATCAACGAAAGATAGAAGTAGCTAAGGAAGAAGGATTCGAAAGTTCATTGGACGACAAGAAGGGTGGCTATCTTCCCTGAATACCCTTCGCCGATATAATTCACAGGAACGGGACATTTTCCGGTTTCGAGGATGCCGGAGGAAGCGTGTCCCCTCTCGGTGGAGAGGTAGAAACGAAACGAAGATCCGAGTAAAGCTGGTATTACGAGAGAAGGTAGCAGATCGCAATAGAGGGACAGAGAGAAAGAAGGAGAGATTAACGGAGGGCTGGCGCGAGAGGGAGATGTGTTGGGTGAAAAAAAGGAGAAGACGTGGAAAGAGGAAAGAAGAAAGTAAAGGGGCAAAGAGTGAAAAGAAAAAGGAGACGGAAAGAGGGAACCTCGAGGATTGTGTGCCTCTGGCGCGATGTTCAGCTCGTGGAGGATTACTACCTCTCGAAACGACAGAGACAGAGATGCCGATGGTATAACGTAGAGAAGAAGGTAAAAGAGAGAGAGAGAGAGAGAGAGAGAGAGAAAATGAGAGAAGGAGGCGAGGAGAGGCAGACATCGCGTCGTCAATCATGGTCCAGTTGCTCCTATATACTACATACTCTCGCTGAACACGGAGAACGGACCTGTACATGCTACTGCATTGTGGCGCACAATGTTCAATCATCTCTGCGTCGATTCCTTCGGCTTTAATTGAAGAAAGGGTCCCTCGAAACGTCAAGGGTGGGGAGCAAACGAGGGACGAAGAGAAGACGAAAGAAGAGAAACGGAGAGTATGAGCGACGGGTGAAACGGAGAGGGGCTGAAGAAACAGAACGAAAGAGGGAAGAAAAAAGGAAAAGAAAGCGCCGCCGCGGGGGTGTCGTTGACCCCAACGACGACGATATTGTGTACCACTTCAGCGTTTAAGTCGAAGCCTCGAAAGACCCGGGTAAGGAACAAGGACCTTCTCAGCCACACTCAGCCGAGTCCTTGGGGCCATGGATCATTAACCAGGCTGAACCGCGAAATACGAAATCGCGCCGAAAATCACGGACCTTTTGAAATCGCGTACCCATCCCTTCCGTACCCCAGCTGCCGATACAGATCCGGTCACCTCCGTCCCCTATTTTCTTCCACGTTGCAAGAGATTCGAGTGGTCGCGTCGAGTGGCGAACAGACGGGAAGCAAAAAAAACCCCGGGAAACACGAAACTCACCAATTTGTTACGAAACACATTATCGATTCCTTGGCGAGCATTTTTCGGCATAGGGCTGGGAGGGTGGTGAAGCTACAAGATGGTCGAGTGCTCTCTTTCTTGCGAACGACAATGAAACTCCCGTCGTTCTGGAGCCTCAATTATGATTCCTTAGCAAGGAGAAAAAAATATCACCTAACGACCGCCAGATTACTCGTAACAATTAACCCTCTAGAAGCGGCCGACTTACAAAGCTGCCAGAGGATCGGGGACATTTTTTTTCCTCCTGGTGTGCTTCCCCCATTCCGATGCTCGTTCTTCTGTAATGAACCGAAGGAAATCGATCCCATCGCGCTTCTTACGACTACCTTGTCATCAATCGGTCACGGAGGATGATCGGGCAAATCTAATTATCATCGTGGTATTTAATAAGAATAATCTTATACTTAATGAAATAGCAAATAAAATTCGCTGTCTAAGAGAACGCAGTGATCCGACAAGAGTTAAAAAGCCACAAGTTTGTACTTTCTCCTACCAAACGTTATTTTAAATAATATTTGGTATTCTCCTCTCAGGATGTACCAAGAAACCGCAACCTCAATTCTCCTCCCTTATTTCGAATTCTCAGAAAGCAATCCCACCGAAAAGGCAGCCACGCGTTTCCAAGCGTACTCTGTTCGATCGACAGCGTCTATCTCGAACAATATCGCCAACCGAGTTTAACCCTCGGAACTTCAGCCATCAGCGTCTCGGTAGACGAGCTGATGAAACACGGCCGATGCCATCGTCCGCGGCACCTTTACAGCCAACTTCCGTGGCCGTCGGGATACGCGAAATGGGATCCATTTCGTGATTTCCTGCGAACACGATCCAAAGTGAAGAGAACCGTTGTCGAAGCAGCGAGAGAGGGCGGCTAGAGGGAGGAAGAACAGCCCGAAGGAGGATACAGGTCGCGGAATACAATAGCGTGGATCGTGGTTGCTGCACGCGGCAGCCTCGCGTGCCCTTCGGTTATGGTAAACATACCGTAAGTCGAGATACAGTGCACAGGTATACGCCCTGAGCCGCTTATGTTACAAAACGGAGGCGGTAATTAGCTCGCTGACGCCGGCTCATCGTGCTTTCACTCGTCCCTCCTTCGCTCTTCCCTCCATTTTGCAATTCTTCCTGACACCCATCGTAGCTACGTGCGTAAGGCGCCTGGTGGGTGTAGTCGCTAGCTTTTTCGTCCCAGTATCAATATTCCTTACGCTGACAACGAGTCAAGTGTTGGGTCTTCCGGATCCGAAAACGATAATTGGCAAGCCCACCAAACTCGGCGCCATTTGGAGGGTGGAGGAAGTGGATTTATTTTTTAGCGCAATTTGCGCCTTTTACCACCGCCGGTATAAGCTAAAGCTTGGGAACGGCAGAGCGGGTTATTAACCCCCCAAGACTCACTTTTCGACAATAACCCATCGTGGCTAAACCATCGGGAATATCTGCACTATCTTTCCCTATCGTCAAATGAAAAATAAATTTTACTTCCTCGCATGGAAGCCACCGTCGGCCAACAAAAACCGCAAACCGAGAAAGCTTTAATTTAAGTTCATTGCTCGAAATACTGACATTCAACAAAGGATCATCTCGAGTATCATCTCCAGTTTCGTTAGCCATCATAAACGAAAGCTTATTCCGCGTACCTCGATGTGTATCTTTCCTCTTTCCTCGATGTTTACTCTGCTACAGAACCGACACAGAGTACTCCTCCCCGCAATCCTGCCGGTTCCTTATCCTTCTGCTTTTTAACATTATCCACGAGCGAGCGTAATGGCGAGCCACTTCAAGATACAGAAAAGCTGTATCGCCACATCTTCGAGCTCCCGAATGTCGGAGCTCTCTCTATTTTACTTCCTCTTCGGCTCCACTTCAATTCCCAGCGCGGAGTATCCATTCTTCCGGTCCCGGCACGATCAGCTAGCTTTCCGGTGTTTACGTTTCCTTTTTCGTGAAAGTTCGACGGACATCAGCTTCGCTTCAACCCCGATGGATAGTCCGGCTTTATATCGTTCGGCAACGAGAGACGCTGGCTGGCAGCGACAGGACGCCCGAAGGGAATTGCCGACGCACCAGCGTACGGATCAACTCGAGCATCGGGCCCTTCGCTTCGCTAATGCAAGCTCGACTCGACCCAAAGGATCAAGAAGTTACCTTGAACTCTATCCTAAGAACAGTGTTCGCAGTCTTCGAACAAAACGTCTCCTAGCTTCGAGGAACTTTATTCGTCTTCCTGTGTTTTCACTCCCTCTGCCACCTATTTTATTTCCACGCTCGTTCGTTGCACGATGCACCGTATAGCTCGCGGCAGCCAAAGTGGATTACACCGAGGATTATCCCCGTGCGCCGTTGACCCTCGGTTTACCGGTACATCGTGAAATCCTGTTCCGCCGGGGCGCTGCATTAGGATAATGAACCTCGTAAAGCAATCGAGAACCGAAACGTTGCGACTGGCAAAGACGCATTTCAGAGTCGAAATGGGCCTCGATGTGGGTCGGATATGTTTTCAAAAATTTTCTTTGAGGTTGATGAATTTTTACATAAGAATCGGGCGATTCTCTGAAGCGTCGATTAAATAGAACATATTCAGTAGCTGCGTTACACGTTGCTACCTTGCAGTCCCTAAATTCAAGTCGAAATTGACGAGCACACCGATCAGTAAAAACTATCACGTCGTATCCTATGTCACGTAATTGTCCGCTTCCTCGGCTGTGCATCGTAACTCCACCTCTGCTCCGAATACTAAGTCCAACTGACTCGTTAATAAATCAAACGAAACATCGCCGTTCGACAACTGGTCGATGTTCGTCGAGTAGTTCCCAGTCGATTCTTCTTCGACTTCGTCGCGAAAAGATTTCCTTCGCCAAAAAGACCGGGATAAGTGTACTCCGTAAATATGGATGCATCTCGTCTATCCGTGAGAAATCTTCTTTTGGAAGCTTAAGTGATGCAAAACGATGCTTCCTTGAGAGGAAAGACAATCGGACGTGACGCGTGGTTCGGGTTTGTCGCAATCATATGTGCACGCTGAGGTACCGTTAGCAGCATCGTCACGCATCGTTCTATACGTCATACTGCGACGAAACTCAATCATAATCTCGTTGAAGAACGAATGGAAACGATCAACCTCGAGATCGATGAGCGTCATCATCATGCTCGCGAAAAACGTTAATGCATTCGAAACGGGACGCAAACTTCAATAAATCAGAGACAAGCTGAAGTGTTATGTATTGATTTCGAGTTCGATGAATTACCGTGGAAGCAAATTTGCCAAAAATATCGAATCTGCATTCGAAGAAAAAGTATTAACCAATTTATAGCAGGTGTAGCTTGAAATATTGATCTGAACAAACGTCTTAAAACGCGAAATACATAAACGAATGGCACAGAAGAATAAATGAACGAAGCAGCAAATACGGAGAACTAAATCAGAACGAAACAAAGGGGTTGATAAAAGAGGGTAGTAAATCTTGTAGTGGACCAAGTACGCGACACGGATGATTAATCGCGTCCCATTTACCGGTCCCGCCTGCCCATCGAAAATTAAGAAACAAACGAGCCGTGGCCGGGCGACGAGCTGACGGATCCACGGATCGTACTGGCTCGCGGCGAATCTCCGGATGATCGAACATTCTCGATCGACAGCCCTTGCTACCGGTGCTACCACAGCGTCGCGTCCAAGATAAAGGCTCGCAGATCGAGCGGTGATAGCGGTGTACACAAGCTGGCAGCGAGAGAAGCCGCGCGCGAAAGAGAGAACGCAGCACGGTGAAGCCGAAGGAAAGGCGAAGGAAGAGGTAGAGGCGAGAAAAAGGAGAAAGAGCTTCTACGGTCGGCGTCACGCTGTCGGGTACACCGGTTTTGCTCTCCTCCTTCCAGCGAGCAACCCACACAACCAACCTTATCCGACTGAATACAGATCTGGCTGTATACGCTTACAAGCTCGCGATGCCCCTACGTGTACGCGCAATATCGCGAAACCCGGCACCCGGCACCACCGACTCGAGCTGATGTGCCTGCGTGTCAGATAATTGTATGTAATTGCCGGGTAGGATAATTAGCGATCAACAATAAACCTCTACCTCACCCTCGACGCTTCTCTGCTCTTCGCGCGCCACCCTTCCAACTCTGCACCACAGAGTTGCGGTTGCTGTTGCTGTTGCACGTGTGCATAGAACAGAGCCGAGATCAGCTCCAGTGTGTGGCACCTACATGTTAAACGATCCTCTCTTTCCATCTATGTATCTCTTCTTTCCTACTCTCTCTTTTTTACACTTTCTTGCTCAGCGTCTATTCTTCTTATCTATTTATCCGTATAGAATGGTGGAAAGAAAGGGCAGTTTGCCCTGGACCTGGCAGTAGACTGTTAATATGCTTCTGATAGCCAGTGGATGCTATTAACTTTTACATGGTTTTACTCTTCATATGGACCTCTTACGACAATAATAAGAGGAATTATAAAAATTGGAATGTTAGCAGACTGAAAGTGATATAAAATTTAGTTCTGAATAATAAAAGGTGTTCAGGACCTTGTTCGAATAAAGACGATTTTTCACTTTTGACGATGCGTGGCAGCAGCGTTTAGCTGCTGAATATAGCAAAATAAAATTAAGTATCGCGTATTGTCAATTAACAAAAAGCACAGTCCGTTTCTTTTTTATCGTCCCGGTTCCACTGGGAGGAGATGAAGAGCGGTTCGAGGAGGATGAACGTTGCACGGTAGCCTACAGGGTCGATCGAGCAACCGGGGATGTTGCTAATAATATGCTACGCGAGTAGGCGCGTTACTCGCGCTACCAGCCGCTGGCCAGAGAGCACGTTCGACGAGAGAGATGAACAGAGGGACGGATCCTCGAAACGGGAGCCGCCATTCCGCTCGAGATAGACGAGGATCGAGGAGGAACGGCGAACGCGGGATTCAGGAACCCTCCGGCGCGGCGTACGGGTTCGATCGATCGACTATACTCGGCACAGCCACGACGACTTACAGGCTTTGACGAACAGGCATGTGACACAGGCTCGTCTCAGCCTCTGACGCACATATAATGGGCTTCCGCTTGTCGTGAAATTGGAATCCGGCGAATGCTTCTACAGTCGGCTATGCTCTTGGCGCACACGTGCTCGATTATTGCGCATCGTCGCGTCGCCTCGATAAAACGCACGAATTTGTAACGCCTTGCTACTCTTGACGCATTAATCGCTCTCTGTTCATTGATATGCGTGTAACAGAACCTTTTGTTATCTTCATGGAAACTATGTGTGCTCGATGCGTATCGAACTGATCTAATTTGGGAGGGGTACTCTTGAGAACTCAGACTTGAAGAGCGAGCTCGTGGGAAAACATGCCGCGCCATGTTTAAGTAGCTACAAGTGCAACGAGAGCTTATGTGGTCGATGATGTCCCAGTTTTTCGTAGGGATGCTTGAAGATTCGCAGGATGCGAGTACTTATGAGAATTCGTAATAGAAGATCACGAAAGATCCTCTATGAAAATTAATTTACTGCATCGCTCCGATCTATAAAATTCCATAATCTCCTATTCGACACCCTTACGCTTTAATCGGGACATCTGTCTGTAGGCCACATACCAGCGATCTGTAGTTTACCCGAGAGATATCCCCGGGGACAAACTCGAAGACGTCAGGATTTCGATCGACTAATCGGGACGCTCGTAGATCTCTGCTGACGGATATCGGTCGGATACGGTTCGTGTTGGGAAGGTATTACGGCCGCGCGTGACTAATCTGCCCGGAGATCCTGTATTGACAAATCGAGCCGAAGATTTTTTGCCCGCCTGCCCGTCGGTCGCGACTGTTCCGTGTCCGCGCGCGGAGACACGTCATGGGAGCGCACAGGTGCGCGGCTCGATCGTCTAATTACGCAGACGGTCGTTGCGGCACGCGTTGTTTAAGACGTTCCCCTGTTGCCGACGAATCGCAACGATCGGATCCGGCTCTACCGTGCTTGACCAACCCCCAAGAATCAACCCCACGCTACGTGATAATTGTTAGATATCGAACGAGCTCCGAGAGCTTCCAGTTCGATCTGGCGATTATAGCTGCGGTTTAACTAGGCAGTTCCGTTGCTTCTCGCTGATTCGACGTAAAGGGGATGCGAATCGATCTGACATCGCCAAATGTTCCCGAACTGATAAGGCAAGGGGGATAGATTCGCTTTGATGTGGCCGCCGATAGGTAGAACTAAGCTGATCCGGTCAGAAGGTTTATTAACCTGTCAATTACTGAAGGTGTATTACAAAAATTGATGAGTCCTGTCTTCGATAAATGCAACTTTCTTCTAACATTTCCAAACGCATCAACGCATCGAATGCCTCCATAGAACGAGGAATACGATAAAAATGAAAGAACAACGCAATATTGATCCAAGAGAGTAGCTACAAACGCGAGGGATCAAAGAGAAGACGGAAGAGAAGGTTGGCAGCGGGAAGGACAAGAAAAGCAGCGGTAGCACGCGGCGATCGGATCACGACCTACGAAGCTTTTCGGCCGGCTCGAAGAAGCGTGGGCTGCCAGAAATAGAAGGGAAGAAAGATGCGCGAATTCGTAACCGGCCGGTTTCTTAGCCCGGCTCGGAAGAAAGGAGGACGCGGCGGAGGAGCCTGCCCCGCGCGGTTTATCAACCTTATCTCCCTCCTTCTCTTGCCCTCCTGCTTCCTCGTGCGCGTCCCGCAGGCGAAAAACAAAGTCAGTAAAGTTACGGCGAAACGCAAGCAACACGAAACGAGGGTCAAAATCCTTGCGCTTCGAAGGATGCTGCTGCTGCTGGTGCTGCTGGTTCTGCTGTAGCTGCTGCCGTACGCTCGAGGGACGCGCCACGGCGAGGAAGGAGGAGAGACGACGAAGCGGGAGAGGCGAGGAATAAAGCGAGACGTGGGGAACAGGGACGATCGCAAAGGAACTGGAGGAAGCTGAAGCGAGACGTAAACATGGTGCAAGAGAAAGGGTTAAGAGTGAAATGGAAGAAGTTAAAGAGAAGGAGAATAAGATTGTGGAGCGGAAGGGTGAGAGGAGGGTAAAGCTACTGCGCGTTAGCTGTGCCTGTAGTACTCTACCTTCGCGGCCTCTGCCACCTCCACCTCGACCGGCTCACCTGAAGACAAGTTACCCCGCAATAAAAACACCGAGAAAATTATATGCCTCCCGGCCGCGCGCGCCAGCGTCGAGCAAAAGGACCACTTGGCTTTCCTACTAACGCGGGGAAAAGGAGAGCAAAGGACGCCTGTTGGAGGAGAACCTGGAACGAGTAACGAAGAGAAAGCTAACAGGGTAGATAACCAACGGAAAAGGACGAACGATTTGGCAGGAGAAAAAACCGCGACCGAGCGAACCGGAGAGCGAGAGAAAAGGAGGAAGAAAGGAGGTGAGGTAGAGTAACGGAGAGAGACAGGGCGTCTCAGTTCTGCAGGCCCTGAAGGCTGGCGAAGAGCCGCTGAAGGAAAAGGACTGTATAAAGGAAGAAGCCGTGCATCGCCACGGAAGCCTCGATCAAGCCACTAAGGCCGGCGCGGCGTCTCTCTAATACAGCCTGTTCCACTCCGGTTGCAACGTAAGGTCTCGTTCGGGATCAGTCCATTGTGCTGAAAACGCGTCTTTTTATGCGCTCGACGTCCTGGAAGGATCGGTGATCCTCTTCTGCGGTGGCGTCCTCCGCGGCCAATGGTTTCAGCCATCATTAGGAGACGCTGTTGTTGCTACCACTTTCATCTATAACGATTTTATCGTTCCACGATTAGAATAATATCGAGCATTAGCTGGATCCAGATACGATCGTCTTGACTGAATGATAAAACAACCCTATTAACGTTGGCGAACGCCAAGGAAAGCGATAGACGCATTTTTACGCGACGTGGATCGCAAGTAGAGTCGATACGATCCTCCAAGTAGTTCGTCCGTATTCCGAATAAAATTCAGGCCAGTAACAATCTCCTTGGGATAGAATCTCACTGGTCTCCGCGCTGGAGAAAGCAAGATGGCAACACAACAGACCAGTCCGGCCAGCTGATGAGCCGGTTCTCCGATACACTTTTGTTTCCTCTTATTTCTTCCCTTCATGCTTCTCGTCCCTTCCCGTTTTTTATTGCTAAGGTTCTGGTCCGAGAAGGGACCCGTTCCCGGTGTATTTATACCCAACTCTCACTGGTTCCTCCTTCGTTCGCCCGTTTATACGTGACTCCGAAATTCAAGGGTCCCGAGGTTCGCGGCCAGTCCTGCCCGCGGCATGCGTCGCGTACACGCCTCGCGACTTAACCAGCTTTTTATGTATTTTCCATCGGGCATCGGCCATTCTTCGTTCCTTCCGTCGACGACGGACACGCGACGAGATTATCTATCGTTTTCCCTTTTTGTCAGATCAAGAATATATTGATAGATCCCTTGCAAACGATCGAGTAAACAACTTGGAATATTTTCTTTTACCCTCATTTCCCTTCCTCTTTGGATCTGGGACAAAGCTGGCAGAGAGCAGGCGGGTCGTTCGAGAGCGAAGAAATTACGGGTTTATCGGTGCAGAATGATCTCCGCGCGGGGAACGATCGCGATACGTAGAAATCCGCGAGCCGGCCACTGTGGTCGAACCGATAATTTTGCTGAAAAACTCGGCGAATTCCGCGACCAACATCGGCGATCGACGGGCCGATACGGACGGTGCCGGCAATGAGATCATTGCCTGGAATAAACGAGGCAATAATTTTATGCCACCGAGCTGTACGTGCGAGAGTAGCACCCTCGCGCTCTATCGCCTCGACCACGGCGCGAGCCTACGGTTGCGCAACGATTTATTCTCCGTTGCGATATACGCGCTATACAACCAGGACTGTAGTACAACTGGCCTTGGATGAGATAGGCATTACACGATGGCATAATGCACGAGACACGAGGAGCCAGCTGCGTGCTCGAGGGCTCTGCATCATCATCGTCATCGGCGTCGTTGTCGTCCTCTTCTTCTTCTTCTTAGCCTGTGTTTAAATCAAACGAACGAATGCTGATTCTTCTTCTACTTCGATAAAATTCAAGTGCAAACGAACATATTTTCACTGATCGATGATTCTTTGCTTGATCAGAAGTCAAATAAAATAATTTTGAAACTTTCTGGAAATATTTGCTCGATCCTTCTTCCTTCGGTGTAAACGCACCTTTAAAGCTTCTCCTACTCCATAGCTCTTGGACGTCGTCTTGCCCTTCCTCTTTTTCATGTTCTTCTTGTTGCTGTTGTTCCTCTTCTTTCTCCGTCCCCGTTCATTTCCAGAACGCTACCGTTACACCGTGGTACACAGATTGGACGACGTCAGAGGAACCAGCAGCAGCCCTCAGAGCTTGTTCCCGTCGCCTTTGGTCGATTAATCCACGTGCTTCTGGTCCGCGCGACCGGAGATCAACGGGACGAATCAGCCCGAGCTGGCCAGCGATGCTATCGGTTATTAGTAACTCGTTTCGCGGCCCTTTCCGACTCTAGCCGGCGGCGGCCACTCGCGCGAATCGCGCGAACGGGAATTAATATCCGAGCGCTGCGAGGCGAGGATAGCTCTTCTGTTTTATGCACTCGTTAGCCGAGCGGGCTGGCAAACGTGGCTGTTTTGCCCGTCTCGTGATCGCAGCCTCTCGGTAATCGTTCGTCTTCGAGCCAGAATTTTTGCCAGACTTCTTCGGCGTAACAGAAACACGAAATCGTCTAACTGTGTAGCTGGATTTTTTGCTAAACGTCGATCGATGGTGTACCAGATAATCGACTCTTTTGGTTAAGTCGAGCAGATTGTAACGAACGTTGAAGAACTTGGATCGTTTCTACGCTCGTTATCGAAGAATTAAAAAGAAATTGAACTATTGTAAAATTATACAAATTCCTTTATTTTAATGCGTAATAAATAAAATTAAACGAAAACTGGATAGTTTGAAACGAGGTATCACTCTCCTTGGACACCCCTCTCCTACCATTACCTTATTACACACGGTTAACAGTTACCGAGGCATTCGACTCGCCGGATTTACCTTGATCCAATTAACAACGATCAACGGACGATCATCGAGCGGATCGGTAAATAACCAGCACGTCTCCCCTTCACAGTGGCAAGCTTCTAGCGGTTGTGTTGCCAACGACTTTTGGTACCAAAACACACGCGACTATTCGATCACGACGAACAGGGATCCGTCCCGTTGCTCCATCTTGTATACCCGCTCGACTGTGTACCTACCATTTGCTACCTAGAAACTACACTGTTTGCTTCGCTAATTAGACACGTAGTACGTACGCATTCTCCGTGCTAGCGAGACAGACCGAGAGGGAATGCAACGGTGCAACAGGGATGGAATAACTTGGAGAGAGACGAATGTAACGGTGGCTAAGAGAACGAGAGAAAGAGACGAGTATCCGACACGGACTACCAGTATTTGCACGCATTCGAACACGTACACGGAATATTGATTCAACTACGTGACTCCATGGATCAAGTGAAACATCGTGGATAACCTGCTGCTACGTTTCGAGATTACCTTGGTCCATTGCCTTACTGCACCCGCGTTGGCGAACAAGCCAGCTACGAAGACCTGTTATCAAAACTGGTACCGCACACCGCATCGGTACCACGCACCTTGCTCGAGATTCGTGTTTCTTGCCTCGCCGAAGAGGCTACCGTAACGCCATGCCGTCTGGTTTCTACCAGTAACCAGTGTTCTGCTCTCTATTAAACTTGAACACGAAACCTTGTCACCTGGCACTGCTAACTCCTCTAATGGCAAGCGAAAGTGCAAGTCGTCTAACGGGCTTTTTTCATCTCAGATACCTTACCGATACTTTCGTTTACGGATTCCACGTGTTCTAGCATTGAACCTGATTCCAGAAACTGCTGTATTAGGAGAACTGCGAGTGGAAACCTTGATACTGATGATTTTGTTAACTCTGGGACGACCGTTGTATCTCATATTTAAATTATTCTCCTAATTATGAAACTGGATTAGTATTTTTATATATGTTTTGTAAGTTTGGGTCACGATTGATCCCGGTTCCGCTTTTCAAGGGTTAACGAGGAAAATTTGTTTTGAAAAATATACAATTCGAATAAATTAATTGAGAAAGAGAGAGAGCTTTAACCCTTCTATGATAAAACTATAATCTCAGCTAATCATCCCAAATAAAATCATCAAATAAAATACCGAACATACCAATTTGTGTTGTTCTGACGCGAATTACAAGCCGCTTATCCATTTACTTAGAACACATTTACTTGGAGGGGTAGCGTGTTTACGGAACATACCGAGGACGCGAAGTTTATTTCATCATTTCTTTAAGTAAAACCCTATCTTTCACGGTGATTCATTCGACAATTCTCGTCTGAACAACAGCAATTACGGTTTTGGCGAGCCCACTGTCTACGTGATGCACCGACGCGACGCGCACCTGCACTCCGAACGTAATCGCGTGCACTTTTCTCTTCCGTGAGAATAAAAGACACTCATCGGACAGGTATCGTCATCCTCTGTTCGCCTGGGAAGATTCAGTGTGTCTCGAATGAGTTTCGCAAACTCAGCGTTTCCAGGGATATTCCGCGATTTTCCATTCACCTCGCCTATCGCGACGACACGCCAATTCCATTTGGTCTTTACGCAGATTCGCTTCGCAATTCTCTTCATTCTGGTGTAATCAAATTACTCCAGTCGTCTCTTTAATTATTTTTAACCTCACCCTTCAAATTTATAAGTGTTCTTTCGATCACTTGTACCGGCACCAATAAATCACTGAGCACATGATATTTGAGTAACACTGTTCGAGCAATATTTCAATCTCAATAAATCGTCGCTTTGAAACTGTGTTTCAAATATCGAATAACTTATATCCTCAATGATCCGTAAAGTCAACTCGCGGAAGTTGCCGGCAGTAAACGGAAGTTCCTGAACGAAAATCATTCTACAGTGGAAGAGTTAATTTATGGCATCGCTGTACATATTTCTTCCAGCTACTCCGTATCCAATAATACCATTATTTCGAACACTACACTCACACCTTCCACTATCTACAACTGCCACCGATGCAAAAATAAACCATCATCAGCTTTGATTTCCACAATTTTTCACGTTTCCATTTCATCATCATTTATCCCCGATCCTTCGTGACTCGATCTCGCATCCAGCAAGGAAACGTGACATGGTTCGATCCTTTCGCGGTGGCCATTACTCATTCGTGAATCATTACGCGAAACAACGAACGCGTTTATTTCGCCCGAGTCCGCTTCGTTCCGCGTGCAACAGCCCAGTCAATTTCATCCGAGCCGAAGCGTAAACGGGAGGAGTCAGCAACCGTTACCGATAATAAAAAGCGCATCAACACGCTCGTTGAGATTTACAACTATATACGAGCTGATGGACGCCGGTGTCGCGGTGCCGACTGACAGCCGTCGAATTTACAAAAGGGCTTTTTCATTTACACGAATTGTCGCGTTGGAAAAATTCGAACGTCAATCAACTAATACCATGTTTACTTTGCATAATGGAACGAGGATATTCGAGCAAATTTCAGGTTCGTGACGGAAGGAAAGCGACGATGGACGCGAAGGGTCGAACATAAACCGAAGGACCATCGGTGGAGGCGTAAAAAGTACATTAACGCGCTCGTAGAAGTTTACAAGTATATTCTTTGTATGGTCGTTTCAGCTGCGTCAGTCGCTGCCTTGACAGGCATCGATTTACAGAGAGAAAAGCTTTCGAGTTATGCGCGTTAAACGGCCGTTAAAGCAGTTCCGACGCTCGATTTTTTTAATGTGCCGGCACAACGAAGCTCACCATAAAACCAGCCGCTCTGTTACACCGTTAATGGTGTTTTAACAGGGTGTTCCGAGGCTTCTCGCGGCTTTTCCAAGAAGCTCACGCGAACCCGTCACCGTTCCATAGAATCTGAACCTGTAATTTCAGCTCCCGTTCCCTGCTTCGATGTATCTTTCGCTCCTTCCATTCGGACGGTGTCTTGTAATTATTAAAAATTCAAGTCGCGGTATTTTTTGGAACGCGATGCAACCCTTTACGGTTAAACGGTAATGAAATTTCAGACACTGCAACACTATAGTAGAATAAATGACGAATTTCATGTTCGGCTAAGAAATCTGTAAACAGATTGACGGATCTGTGACCATTCATTCTGTCGAAATCTTCTTCTTTTTTTCTCAGCTTTTACAATGCTCGTAGACATTTTGTCACGCCCACCGTTCGTCGCATTATGTTCCATGGAGGAAGGACAAATTTCATTGGCAAGTTGAAAGCTCGATCCGAAGGAGCAAAGGGACGTCAACCTCGTCGAATCCTTTCCTTTTGATCGTTCGACGTGTTCTCGAACGAGGCACGAGGCAAAACGAACCAACTGACAAGGGTATGAACCTTTTTCTCGAATTTCTTCGGCCGACTCTTTCGTGGCTGCTTCTTCTTCGTGCTCGAGGCGGATGATTTATTTTCACTGGTACCACGCGACACGTGTTGCCTTGTAACACGTGGCCGTGCTTACATTTCGCCGGTGGTGCGTGTAGGTGCGTACACGCGTGTGTCATGCGCGCGACACCGACCGGCTGTTATCTCGTTCTGCGGTGTATTATTTTAAGGTCACTCCGAAATGCCCCGCTGTTAAGTGTCGCCTCGTGTAATTGTCTTCGAGATGCGAGAAATGGGTCAACCGCGATCGTTCAAATACTTTCCTGGAAATCTCACTGTTTCATAATTCCTTTCCGTGGATTCAGTCGAATGGAATTGCTGGTTTCAAACACTTTGGAACGACATATTTGTCAAATTTCAACATGGCAAAGATTCGGAGGAATTTGTTTTTTAACTCGCGGAAATTCCACAGTCGAAACGAAACTCTTCCTAGAAATTGTCTCAAAGCGAAACATTATCTTCAGCAGACTATACAACGTCGACGTAGCAGCAAAGATTTTATCAGAAGACGTATTGTTTCCTCTAGCGAATGCAATCATCAAGTTAATTGCTCATCTCTTAAAATATTACCTCGAGAAACACCTGGTACGTTCGATAACTCATTGATTTCATTCGCGTTTCCATCAAACCCTGATTACTTCGTTATTCAATTCCATGCAGAGGATGAAAAAGAAAAATGCTAATGTTCCGTGATCACCGTAATTTCGAAAACGAATCATAGAGGGATCAGAAAATGAGACACTTGATTCACGACGTCTTAATAAAAAAATTACACATCCTTCGCGGATAATCGGTACAATTTTCCCGACGAAGGCGTGCGTAATGGGCCCCATTACGGCTTCTTAATCGCCTTGGCGAGAACCGATCGCGACTTTCCGATCGCAAGGCAGACGCATTGTCTCCGCGAGGAATCCGCTGCAATTTAACGTCGTTCGCACTTGGAATACCACGGGGGTCATCGATAACCAGCATCGCGAATTCTAAGCAGCATTAACAATAGATTAATTTCGAAAGTTTAAATAGGAAAATAAAACTCTGGTATTTAACGCTGGTATATTAACATGACACATGGGAGATCCAGATACACAATTGGATCCTTGAACGGGATGGCACCTTGACGACCGATCGAACAGGTCGTTATGCGACACGCAATTAGCGAAGAGATTACGAAAGGAATGCCTGTCCGTCATTCATTAGGATTCACGCGACCCCTTTGCAACAAATCACGACTGCTTTCAGTCTCGCCGTCTAATCGGCTTCTGGACCAGTCTCTGACGTTGTTTTCTTCAGACAACAAGGTTCGTCCTTTTGTGGAAACATGTTTTGCAATTGCAAACGTTCAAATGTCAGGCAGTCAGTTTCTTCCTAGGTATCACTGTACCTTTCAAAATTATTCTTCTAATATATCAAACTATTTAGTTCAAAAGTTAATAATCCAACGATATGAAAACACGCTGCACTTGGATCAGTTAATTTAGATCAGTAGAACACTTTGTACGATAAATTAATGAGTTAATAAAAATAGAAAATGCTGATTTGATCGTGAACGAGCCTTTATCCTATCCGTGGTATTAGACGGTTCGACGATGTTCCCTCGTCGATGATCTAAACTTGGCCTTGCCGTCTCCTTCTCTTGTCTCGCAGCTCGGAGAAAGAGAACAGATAATTCTAAGATTACAGGTTGTCCGAGTGTCGAGGCTGCTCGAGCCAGGAGCAACCGGTATCCTTTTTCCAGGAGGTGCAGGCGAGAGAGGATCCTTGCTCACTCGATGGGAATACAAACACCACTGGCCATGACACCGTAACCTTACCCAACGGTTGATTATCCGTGCCGATCGTTAGGATCATTAGCCATCTCGTGTCATTAGCTTCATTGTACTCGCGTCCAATGATGCGTTCGCCACTCGTTTGCATAATGACTCGCAATTATTTATCTGGAGTAGGCTGGTAAATCGCGTTCCACCTGAAAACTCCTTCTCGGTGCCTCCACCTCGCTTACCCAACGATCATTCCTCGCGAAAGTCATATCGCTTTTATTTGTTGCTTGCGTGATTTGGCAGGAGCGTCTGCCCTCTTACGTAAGTGGCTGAAATTTTTTCCTGGTGACGCGTGCGGTGCAAACTTGCAGTATTCGGTCCGAGGTTAGAGACCTCGGTCAGGTCCGAAAAATGCGATCGGTGAATCAATGATTTTGCCACGAAGCTGCTTTCTCAATTATCCGTTCCTTGGATTTCCATTTTACGACGCATGAGTTTGATCTTTCACTTTTTATTACTTCAACATTCGCCTCTCAGTGACATTGTTTCTTGCGGGCTCGAGGGTCGGGAAACAAAGGAACATAAAACGATAAATGATGGTCGTAAAGAGGCGTATTACCCGCGTGATTCTTATTAAACGAAACAGAATATTATCATTCGTGTACGAAGTACAAGGAAACGAGAGTTAACACATAATCAGTTATCGTTGCAGTTCAGAGTGAAAAAGCAGATCAGCATTCGATGCGATTCAAAATCATGGACTGTGCCTTTTTAATCAAAGAAAAAACAGCTCGATCGCGAGATGAATCGTTGATCGTCGAACAGAGCGCAAGAACTAATTGTGTTCTACTTGTTCCACCGCAAAAGAAAGGTTGTGGCAGCTCGAGGCGAGTATCGAGTAGAAGCGTTTTTCTGGCAGAAACCTCAAGCAAGCCCGATCAATTTCTCAACGATCAACCGTGACAAATGATAGATCACTAGTGAGTGTTTATCGAAAGATCGAGCTTTCACGCGTATTCGTGTTCGCTCGTTAGGCGAATAATAATCCGTGGCGTTCACTACCCGGGTCATAGATAAGGCCATTCACGATTTGGTCATTATTATGCCGTGTCGTGCATCGACCACACGTATCTCGACCGTATCGAACACGTACTCCCTTTGTATCCGGACTTCAGCGAACGTACATCATCATGAAAGCCTGTACTCTCGAATCGATAATTCTAACTGCAGTTAACAGTGTCTATACGCTTCATCTATCTAATCGTTTCTTTTTATAAATTAAGCTTTCCACTTGCTACCATACATAAATAATAGAATTTTTATTCCAACCATATTCATTTATTCCTCCTTCAAGACAGCTTACACCCGGAAGTATCTGATAATAATAACTCCGAGACATAGAGCAATGAAATCTTTCAGAACACAAGAACGGAAGAAAAGTTAATTTAGTAATTTTTGAAGCAGTAAACGCAGTCTTTTTGCCAAGTTGCTTCCTCGATTTTTGCACCAAGGATAATTCTACCATTCCCAGGCGATCATTTCGTGGCATCGTCGAGCCCCAGCCGGATAATTCAGCAAAATATCGCGCGAACAGCTAGCTGCTCGCAGAATAAACGTGCTTGGCCTACATTACACCGAGGATCGCCGGGCGTACAGCAATTCACGATTCCAAGAAGAAGCGGATCGTTCTCGGCAC
The DNA here is from genome assembly GCF_907164935.1 of Osmia bicornis bicornis. Classification (NCBI taxonomy): domain Eukaryota; kingdom Metazoa; phylum Arthropoda; class Insecta; order Hymenoptera; family Megachilidae; genus Osmia; species Osmia bicornis. The sequence goes on along the minus strand of NC_060216.1, from coordinate 8,918,362 downwards.
CCTGTTCCTTTGGCGAGACTAATGGAACAGCAGTAACAACAACAACAGCAGCAACAACACAGTATCTGGCACGTAACACGTGCAATTTGACGGCTAGATAACCGGGAAGACCGGTCATAGGAAAAAGAAGACAGGACGAAGAAACGGGAAGGAAGAAACCGAGAAGTAACGTTGCAAGGTTGAACAGGCTGAGCTTAAGAAGGCAAGAAAACTCGAACCGCGCCAATAAAAACGAAGAAGAAGCAAAACTGTTGCGCTTTCGGCTGACAAACCATTATGCAAAGTCAAAGCAGCACGGTGCAGGAACGTGGGCGAACGCGACGTTGTAAACCGTGATTAAAACATAAATCATGCGTAAGTCAGTGGAGCCATTCCTTAGGATCCTCGGTATTATGGGGATTTGTTGCGGCAGCTCCTCCTGTTCTTCGCCGTTTAAGTGATTTCTCGGTGGAAGAGACGGGACAGGAGATGCGCGCTTTGAAAGTTAAGCTCCAATGAGTACTGCAATGATGGATCGTCTTGGATGCTTGTCAGAGATTCAGCAGATCTCTCGGATTATCTAATTGCAAAATTAAGCCCCGTGAACGATACAGATGATAATGAAAACTATTTGTCACTATACAGCGATTTGATAAATAAATATTCTACATACTTTGCTTTCGTTCATCCTTGACCATAACTAAACGAGCAAAGTGTATCCGATGGATATTCGCCAGGTTTAAGTACATTTTGTGTCTAGAATATTTGCGGACAGAAATGTCACAGCAAGATCACACAATATCGTTACATAGTCTCGCTAGTCGGCATCGATTAAATCTCCATCGAGTTTCTTTGTCTGTCGCAATATTACAATGGAGTGTAGCAACGCGGCCGGCAATTTCCCGCTACGATATCCGTTCCGCGTGGCAAAAACTTTTTATCTCCCAGGTGTCTCTGTCAAAATCTACTACCGTCTACTAGCACCGCTTTGCAACCGGATCATGGCTTGATCGGTTGACAATGAAAGGTTAAAGTCAACGGGCTAAGAACGCCGCAAGATACCGACACAGATACCTGACGCAACTCGACCAACGAGCAATTTTATCGCAAGGAAGAGGGAGAAAAAAAAAAAAAGAGATCTCGTTATTGCACATCGATCGATCGGTACTCGCGAAACAACAATGTTGTAACGTTCCTCCTTTATCAATCGACCGACCGACTTTTCCCAAAGGGTTGACTCAACGAGATAATTGTCGCGAATTAACAGACCGCGACACTTCGTTACCGATCGTTTTCTGTTCGCAGTCTAGCATGAATCCTCGTCTGATCACCTGTCCCGATTGTGATCTGTCACGTGGCTGACTTGTCGATAATGTCGCCATAATTAAGGCTAACCCTTTCAGCGCAGATACACGGCTGCCTGGAGAAGCTGATAGACGCCTGGCTACCGATTCCCATACGCGTCTATCAAACGTCATCGGCATGACCTATGAACTGGTGCACCCGACACACACGGATCACAAGATCCGGACGTTTATTAGTATGAATGTTCTACCGGCTACGGGGAATTACGGTGACCTGGTTATTTGAAACAGGATATTATCATAAATTTTTATAACAGCTGCATTATGTATCTAATGATACGTGGGACTCTAATCAGCGATTATTTAGGATATGTCAGTATTTAGGAAAATTGTAAAAATACTACTTTAACATTTTCAAACACAATGGCTGGCACGTTGAACAAATGGCGCATTCGGGAGCCGCAGAAAACAATTAACCGGCGCGCTGGTGCAGGCAAAAGCCTGGCAAAGGAACGTTCAAAGGCAATGAAACGAAATAATCCACGAATACCGATTACACGAGCAGATAGCAGCAGATCGATCGAGATTACAGAGGAACAGGGTGGTGCGGTGAATAATGCAATTAGCGGGCCGCGAAATACATTAATTTCCAATGACAACGTTCCCCGCGGCTTTTACTTCCGACACGTTCACCTCGTTCGCCGGGCATTAAGCGGCGATATTAAGCCGCAATTATCGACATAGGTAATCGACAACGTGGCGATCCTAGCCGACTTAATTATTGCCGTGGACCGAACGATCGGTCCAAGTAGATCGGACCGCTAATTAGCCGTAAAGCTGGCAAACAGATAGAGGCTCGGATACGCCGTGGCCTATGAATAACGAAAAGGAAATTAGCGTGACACGGCTCGATGATCGTGCTCCTAGCCGTGTCCATGATCGAAAGCTCTGCCTCTAACCACTCTTGCTCCTCTCGATTACAAGCCATTTTCACTGATCGACAGATACACTTTAACTTAGATATCTCCCGATAACGCGTCCGGTTTTCTGTCAAGCTCGAGTAAAGTGGTTTATCTGGTCGAAAATGAGCATACTAAATAAATACACGTGGAAAATAATTAACACATTTAAATTTTATAGAAGATCTTATATCAACAACACGTTCACAATCGAAGAAGATGCCGAGGGTCAAATAGTTAATTCTTCATCCTCCTGGACTAAAAAGGCATTCGTAACTCAATACGTGAATATGTATAAAGTATTGAAACATAGATAAGGGCTATGACAGCCTGCCCGTCTGGCTCGAGGATTTCTTCGAAAAAAGAGAACGTTCAATATTTTATTTTCATTTTTATTATCACCCTGCTTCCCAGAACCAACAAGCTTTTAATCACGAACAGTGAATACATGTCCTCTATAGTGAAATTTATTACTAATCATCGCGAAACAGAATTACAAAGCTTCAATTTTCCTACATAGGCTATACAGCTAGCATCCCCTTGCGTTTCCCGTGTATCTCCTATCGGTATCTATTCCGACTCACAGCAGGCGTTAATTATTCATTTCCTAGAACAGCTCTCCGCTGCTAACCTCGTAAGGTCCCTGTGTCTCTCTCCCTCTTTCCACAGGCTGCCCCGTCGAATCGTCGACTTAATGCGAAACAGTGACAACGAGGTCTATTGTGGCGGCACACGCGAGAGGAGCTATTACGGTACGGTGACAGTATCCGCGCGAGCCTGTATATATATCAGGGAATAGCTTTGAATACGTTTGAATCGATTTGCAGGATTGTTAGAAGCCGTCGTCTAGGTGCAGCCCCGGCTAGTACGAAGGTTCAGCTGGAACCGGGCCAGCGGCAATTCCGGATGGAAATCTCATTCCAACGTGAATATCTTCGTTGCGCCGAGATTGTATCGACTCGTAGACGCGGACACTAAGGTCGCGTCTAAGAAACTCAGTTCCCTTATGTACACTGCAATCAGCCACTTTTCCTATCTCTCTTTCTTCTATCATCGAACGAACAATCGTCGATTTATCATTTTACAATCGATTCCTTCGTCCGGCTACTAGGGATGAGATAAGGTTCAATATGTACCTAGCCAGAAATCTTAATTAATTCCGTAATATGCCTTCGATTCACAAATAACACAGGGAGAATCTCAAGAGTTTAACATGAAAATGTTACACTGCCATCTGATCGGCAATAAACTTGATTTCTAGATCTTCACTGGCGTTATCAGAGAATGATTTTCTGGATCGCAACGCGGTAGATCGACGGTGATTTCGAGGTCGTTGAATACATTTGAAACGGTGTAATATTTTTCATCGGCTGCGTTTTATATGCCGGTCAATCCGCCCGCGATTTATTGCAAGCAACTCTGTATCCACCTGACCGATATCAGGAAGCGGATAATGCATATCGAGCAGGACAGAAGGATTTCGCGTATTTGGATGGACAGAAAAAAAAAAGAAAGTGACACGTAGAAGATAAAGATTACTTGATTGCCTTCTATCTAGCTATCGAACAAACAGTGGATGAACGTCATAAATACGGTAGATTATCGCGCGGTTTCGAGTAGCCAAGATTTACGCGCGAAGGTGTGACCGGTGAGCACCGGCTTCCCTATAAATCTAGCCGGGTAAACGTTCCTCACCGCTCCCGACACCGTTCCTCCGGGCGATACTGGCCGTTATCGCTCGTCGATTCCCGCATTCGTTCGATCGTCATACGTACGAAGCGTTCTTCCACTCGTTCGACCTCTCGAAATAACAGTTATGCGCGTTGCAATACGCGGCTCGAAGGAGAAACCATGAATGTAAATGAACGGTCAATAAAGATAAATATATATACACAAATAAAAGTAATATAAATAAATTATTACATAATCAACAAAGGTTCCAGGTGTCCTAGAAATCATAGACATGGGTGTAAGTACCCTAGCACTTATGGATGAGTCTTCATCCCTCCCGTAATTACCCTATCATCATTTCGCAAAAGGGTTTCCAGAAGTCTTTTGAAAAGCTTCAAAGTCGAGGCAAATTTCATGCAGTTGAATCCGATTCTCGTGATTTTTTGGGGCCCTCGATTGAGAAAGGACTGGAAAAGAAAGAGACGGCAGGCAAGCATCGATTTCAAACGCGAGAAGGTCCCCGCGTGACCGGGGAACTAGAGGTCTCTAACCCCGCAGGGCAAAATAAAGATTAAGAAACGGGCCCGGGAGGGGGTAGTTTAAAAACACATCGTCGTCGCCAGGGTTTGTGTGGGCAGAAACCTAAGGTTCAGGTTAGTCAACAGGTGGCTAACCTGCCAGGGGAGGCAACCTACACAAACAATACGTCCAATGCACAAATACAAATCTCCCCCTTTCGAATATAACTTAGGGCACCGAGGGAGGCTGGAGAGGAAGAAGGAAGGAGGAAGGGCCGACTGCACGGAGGAGGGAGAAGAACCTCCTATATCTCAACTCACACAAACGAACGGTACCATCTGAACACGAACACGTTTACGGGGGGACCTGGACCGTTCGAGACTGCACGTGTTCCTAACGTACCCAAACCCCTGGCTATCGTCGAGTGGTTCTCAGTTATATCTTTTCCTCCTTAATATTCCTTGCTACGGAACCCCATAACGCAGCCTACTACTTTTTCGGCTTGATCGTTATTGAGACGATCAAACGTATGTTCTTTCTTGTAACGCGACATCTTTCGAGGAACATTACTTTAATGTAATAAAACGTACGAAGAAACTCTTGGAGACTGCACGATTGTGACGATCATTTCAATATTTTCGAGAAATATCGAAAAATAAAATATTTGCACGTAGCTGGTGCTAAACTAGTATTAAACACCACCAAAATGTTTATAATTTTACAGACAATTGAATCAATAAAATGATATAGCATTACAATTTAAAAATTAGTTAAATTATTATTTTTGTGGTAAACTACTATGGTGTGATAGATTATATGTAAGCAGCTAAGAGATAAAGAAGAAGATACCGTGTAAGAAATGCAAAAAATCTGTAAAGAAAGGAGCATAACGTTGAGAATCACTGAGAGCCTCGCCGCGGGGCACCGTCCGTGACTCATCAGGCCCCTCGATTCCCTCTTGTACAGGAGCAGGGCCCAAAAACGAACAAAACCTCATCCACAGCGAGCCAAAGGCAGTGTCTGATCGATTTACGTCCCACTCGCGCTTTGGGGAAATTTACAACGGAAAACGTGGCTATCGCGCTTCGTTGGGACGAGGGCCCGGTATCGTCGAACCCGAGGAGACCTATCTTTCTCTCTCCTTCCCTGCACTCGACCACCCTATTTCTTTCTTTTCCTCTTTTTTTTTTTTAATTCGACCCCGCCCAGTGGAAGAGATCTGAAAAGAACAGGCGTGCAAACTCAATCGGCAGACTGGCAGGACTCTTCTCAAGGTTAAACCCCGTTTCACGTGTTCACGAGAACATCTCGTATACATATACATAGGAGATTCGCTACCAGAACGCTAAGTGGTCAAGGTCAGAGGACCCCGAGGATCGCTGGACGATCGGGATCATATCTTGGAAGATATACGGGGATCGATCGAAGGATACACGACGGGATATACCTGGACGTTTAGAAGAAAAAGGTTCAACGGCCCCGCTGACGACTCCCCTTTTATCGTCCCCTTGGATCTGTACACTCGGCCAGCTCGCTTTCGGAAGCAAATTGACGCCCCTTTGTTGCTGGTACCCTTTTTTTTTTCTCCTTCGCGTATATTGTGCGACGCTTCGTTTGGACAAATTTGGACCTGTCATTAGGAGAAGAATCACCGTAACCACTCTATTGTTATCAGAAACTATTTTCTATCTTCGTTCCTAAACAATGAAGAGCTCCGTGATGAACAGATTAACACTTGGACGCGGTAGTATCATTCGATGAAACGAAACTTCTGGCCGATTAAAAGAAGAAATCTGAACCTTGAGGAGACCAACTCAGTTTGACCTAAGCAAATGATCGAGGATCCCGACCTCTGTGACCCACAGGTACAAAAGTATCACGTTGAGCGTTGATAACGAATCCCAGAACGCAGTAACCTTCCACGAACACGATTTTACGGTGACACTTCTGACCCAAACTGCCCCAGTGTATACCTTCGTCGAGGGTTCAACGACCTCCGTTACAGCTCTCCCGTACCCAGGTGTATCTGCTGCTTATCTACGAATCATTATCAACGAACGCATTATCTATCTATGTAATGTTCAGTCTTTTTAAAATAAAATCTTGAGGATGACCTATTTTGGGAGTTATTTGACGAAGTACCCTCAAGGCACACCACGATAGACCCTCCGCAGGTAACCTCTCGACACGCGTAGGTATCGATGGATGAAGGTGAAGGATTACAGGGTCGATTGAATTTTCGGAGACCTTCTTGCACACGAGGCTTCGATCCTCTAACCCGTGGGACTTTATGGTGGTACTCTTGACCGACCCATCCATCCCCTCCGATTCTCCATCTTGTTCTCGCCTATGCAGAGTTTTTCATGCATACGCGCGTCTCGTGGATATCGAATTCCCATGCACGTGCATTCGAGCAGTGTCATCACCTTCGAACATCCCCCTAACCGGCTCCCAACTTTTTCCTCCCATAGGATATTGTGTTTTAATATCACTATTACCAGCGGTGGGTAGAGAGGAGGGAGGAGGCTCCACCTTTGCGAGAAGCACCCCCGTCGTAGTACACACGGGGAACGAGGAACGAACGAATAGAAGGAACGTTGCCCGGGGCGAACTGCTCTTCTCTCTTAGAAAACCATGCACCTGTGAGATTCCCATACAGTCTGCACACGGTTCCCCCTCGATCTCTCTGACCCCTCAATAATGCAAAGCTCGCTTTCTCGCTCTCACCCTCCTCGTTTCTCCGAGAGCGTAGGTTAAAGAAAAAAAAAGAAAAGAAAAAAGAAATCTGCAGATGAGAGGGGTGGAAGGATGGAAAGGGTGGCTCGACGGGTCAGAAGAGAACAAAATCATGGTGTAACCGTTTCTACGGGGCGGCCACCGTAACACACTTGTCCCAAAGGTTTGTTCTTTTGTTGTGAATGGGGTGGTACACCTGCGAGCCTGGTAGGGGAGCCATTGATATGGAGATCCCGGTGTTACGCTACACCATTGCCGTTCTATGAAAATAAGAAGCTCGCGGTGCGTTGGCCAGGCTGGAAAAAACACGTCTTTGTCAGGGATTTCTGCCGTGCTCTCCGGTTCGTCTACTCCTTTTGCGTATCCTCCTGGGGATCATTATGCGCGCGACGAACGTCGAAACTTGACCAAGGGTGCGCGAGATGAAAGCGCTACCAGCTTCGAAAGCTCGCGTTTCTTCCACGACTACGGTGTCGCGTTTCACCCTTCTCCATTGTGATCGGGGTCGTGAATCTGTGTCACCCCACTCGGCGATCACGCAAATTCTTGCGAAATATGTATCTTCGAATAAATTTTCTAACTTTCCCAATCTTTCCTCTGTTCATCCTAGCCTATAGTAAAAATTTTCCTAAAGCTTCGACTTACATCGACGGTAAAACATGACACGACCGTGAAATTCAACAAACGACAGCGTACGATCAAAAGGACGGATCGATCGTCCCCGGAACTGCGTGTTAAGTTACGTAACACGCGTCATTTTAAACGCGGCAAAATAGGGTCCCGCGATATACACGTCGTCGCGTCGGTGATATTTAAAACCGGCGCGATCGTCAGGCCGTCGAGTACCATCGGTGTGGCAAGGAGAACAAAAGAAAGTGAAGACGAGTGACTCAGGTGGAGTAGCCTCCGGGCGGTGCGTAATTATGTCACCAGTCCCTTGGCTGGTGAGGGACGAAGAGGGGCCGATCGCGTCGAAAGGGAAGCAGTACGGAGGGAAAGACGAAGGCGGGAGTTGACGAAGGGAGGCAAAGAGGCTCTCTGCCCTCTGCAAATAACGTGAATCACACCGAAGCTTCGTCTCTCTTCTGCCTCTGCGTTGTAACTTCGCAACCGTCTCCGCCAGGAGTGGATAAGATGAAAAATGCTACCAGTGGAAGCGAGTCGAAGCGAGTTAAGTTGCTTGCTTTGAAGAAAAACAAAGAAAAAAAAGGAAAAGGAAGGAAGAAAAAGCCGACCGGTTTGCGAGAACCAGGCAGGTTGAATTTTCTCGAGATTCCCTCGGTCGGAAGAGGAAATATTTATTAATTATATCGCTAATTGGAGGGGTTTCCAGGGCGAGAGTCAGGCCAAAGAACGAGAAGGGGAAACGTGAGAGAAACGAGCGCACTCCGTGAAATGTTCTCGCGTTCGCAAGAGGAAAAAAAATGGCAGAAGGGTGCGCGTTTACCGATTACGAGTGACAGCAAAGGAACGCACCGCGGCAAAGCTGTTTAAAACCCTTTGAGTATGGCACCGTATTCTTTACACCATAGGGATTTTCGTGAAAATCAATGATTTTCAAAAAAAATAATTATCATTTTCAATAAAAGTGAAGCTTCAAATTGAAGTTTTATCAAATTGTATCGGACTTCCAACATTTGAAAATCATTTAATTAATAAGCAATTAATAGCGCTCGTAGCACCTTTTCACAGATCTTAACGAGTCTCAGCACTCAAAGGGTTAAAGCTAACCCCACGTGACTCGACAGCGTCAAACGCTACCAATCGCACAAAGCCTTCTCCTCCGTTCGCCTCTCCTAACTTCACAGAGATTCATGGTAATTCTCGTTTGCCAGGAAATTATCGCGATACATACACAGAAGCAGCGGGAATTGGAAAAGCGACGCGACGGATTAAGAAGAAAATGGTAGTCACGTTTCGTTCCGTTCATCGTGGGTCTCCGTTTGTGTTTTAAAACACACGACCTCGTTTTGTTCGTTTGAGAGCCACGCCATAGTGCTTACTTAGGACGACCAGGCTAATCCTAACCGCTCATGCACGGACACACTGGATGACGATCGCGTTCCCATTTCTAGGTGGAACGTCTTCGATGAATATGTTTCCCTTCCTCCTTCCTCCTCGGACCCCGTCGAGCCATATCCAGGTCACTCGACAGCTCCCCGTGGCGTGCGTTTAGATTTGACCCGGCTACACGCTGACAACTCGTCGTAATTATTGGCCATCTGGGTCAACGAGATAAACCCGAAAAACTCGAACGAAACTTATGAAATGGCCAACGATTTCGTTGTCTACGATTGGTGGAAAGCATACGCGACGAGAGGCGGTGCGCTCTCGGACATCCACTAAAAGGGCTTTCTTTGAAATGACGGATCGCTTCCTGCATCGAACAGTGAAATCATCGAGCGTGAGTAGCGCGTTCCGGATCGTAGATTCAGGGACGAGGGCGCGCCTAGAATTAACGAAGGGCTACCTGATTTGTGATCAATTTAAAGAGCAACGGGTTTGCGTGCTGGCTCAAAATTATGGTCCCAATAATTCAAGGAAATGGTAGTTTATCATGGTGTTAAATTGTGGGAAACTCGCACTCGTTTATTATTTTCAGTTTCAAATACGAAACGGTTATTGCTTTTGCAACAGATCGAATACCTCCTTTTACAGTTTTACGTAACTGCATTCTTAATTCGGTTCAACTATTTCCCCCGCGGTTCTCATAAAAATTTCTTCGGGTAAGAACGCGACGATGAGAAAATTAAATTGTCAATTAGCGGTAAGACGCGATAGAAATTTCTAAACAAGTATCGGAGAAGGTTAACAGAATCGACGGTACCGTCGATTTCCGGCCGATGTAAATTTCTTCGGATCGGTTCATCCGGGGATCGTTAGCGGCCAGGTTGCGCGTTACTCACGATTAAGCGTCTACCTCTGCTTATCTCGGCGTCGCTTTCAATCTTTGTCGACGTATCCGCCGACAATGCTGACTGACATTCGATTCTACACGGTAGCTGGTAAGTACTCTTTCTCGGGCCTGTCGATCGGTATCGGTCCACTACCTCCACCGGTATCGTGGATCGTTATCTCGGAGGCAGTGGACAGGCGTTTAGAACAAGGCCGATCGAATGGATATTCTAGCGATAGAACCGTTTCGCAGGCTAATAACGTTCGCCACGGGATCTACCAACGACTGAGCGTTATACAACACCTCCTGGTGAAATTGCAGTTAACCCTTGGACTCTCGATCCTTGGAGCTCGTTAATCTCCTTTAAATACAGTATTTATGGCCACGGATTTATGAGAAGTATGCGTGGATTACGTTTTAAGCTATCAATCGAGTCTTGATTGGGAAAAATCTATTTCGTGTGATGTTTGAAGCAAAAACCGAATGTGTATTTTGTTTATAATTAAAGAATATTTATGAAAATATAAATGTCTTTATGAAATTCGCACGATTCCAGAAAATTCAATAGTACTATTTTCACAGTAACACACCAGAGAAATTTTATGTGTACTGATAGTTTAAAAAAGGTCTCAACCTGTCGTGTATATTACAATTAACAGAAATTCCTATTCGTTAAGGATACCGGACAAGTGGACATCTGTAACACGTTTAAAGAATGTTCGACAACATTGTGGACTTTGTGAGGAATCGGTCAACCGCGAAAACCTCGATCCAACCAGGAGCCTCACAATAGATCCTAACGAAAGCAACAAAGCGAAGGTGATCGATCAGTCAAGCTTAATAATTTTTAAGCATCGAACCGATACACCATCAATGATAAAATCAAACTGCAAACCAGAAAATGGAGCAAACCTAAGATCTAGATTATTATAGAAATAAATTTGCATCGCGTTTGCCAGGGAAAAATTGCAATCTTTGCAAAGAACACCATGATTAATCTGAATCATTGGCAGAGATTCAGATCCTCCAATTGTTTCGAACCGTCTGAAAAGTGAAAGCAGCGATGACTAACGGTTGCCTACATAATTGCTGCAGAGAAGCAACCATCCGGACGCGGTATTGACTCAGGACGGTTTCATTCGACGGCGTGTAAAGCTCGTGACTAACGGACCCTCGAGCTTTTCAAGCGTTGCACTTGCAGTAAAGAGTTTCACGTCGATGCGAAACGGCGCAGCGGCTAGAGAAGTAGGTGAGTTTGTCATAGCCGCTTCAAGGCTCGAGAGACATCGCTCACCTCCTCTCTATGACTATTTTATGGTGCGTCCAGTGACTCATACGAGTAGGGAGACAATGCTGGAAGCCCTTCATCATGCGTGAAACCGACGATGTACGTGTGGTAACGCTTGTTACCGTGTAGAAAGCAGCCCTCGTACCTGTTGAACATCCACACACGAAACCTTCTCCTCGTACGCGTATTTCACGCACACCGAATCGTCCACCGGGAGCAGCGTCGCGCGGAAGGTGATTCACGTCAAACAAAGGCTAAACACCGCGCGACTCTGGCTAGAACACGTGTACTGGAATTTCAGATAGGAACGGTGCATGTGTACGACACATCGAGCCGGGGGCCAACACACGTCGAGGGATTCTAATGAGGAGAAACGATTCCATGCTGGAAAATGTCACGAGCTCTTTTGCGGAATCGCGTCCCTGAAGAGTGCGCGCGAAAGGAACTTTTGTTCGTGAAAATCGTGAAACGTCGAATGTGAAAGGACGATGGTTAGGTTGAAAGATTATTTTCGACGACTGTGAAGCTAGCAGGATATGTTGCAATATTATAATAACACGTAGAGTGCAAGCTCTCCCTTACAATTTTACAATACATCCTGTGTAAGTGAACCTATCTCGATGTTCCTGGAAGAACTAAAGTCAACTATAGTCTGAAACGAACCCCATCCGACGTCGCGAAGATTGAATGTTGATAACTAAACGAAGCTCCGCGAATCGGCGATACCAATCTCGAGTGTCTTTTCTCGCGAAGCAAATCGTGCATTCATTGAATATCGGAGCTGATTCGTAGGAAACAGCCGGCGGCAACGAGCCACCGGTATAAAGATTGGATAGATCCCCCTCGCGTTATCTGGCACCATCTTCCACACCGATGGAAAGGTGGTAGCGTACGATGATATTTTTTTTACGGCTTACTTACACGCGACAGGGTGTCGCCGTGTTTGTTACACATTTCAGATCCACGGCTACGTAAACGTCGTCAATTGCCCTTCGTCTCCTCGGCCATGCTGGACCCGGCCGTTTCATTACGCGTAATTGCTATGGTCTGCGGTCTGTCCCCTTGGCTACAGGTACAGTATCATTTTCATAATGACGCCAGCCCACCCCTCCCCCCTTCCCTATTCCCCTTTCCTCAGCAAACTCCTCTTGTTCTTTCGCTTTGGGACAGGAAGATTAACCGAAAGAGGTCCTTCCAAAGAAACGATCAAAAAAAGAAAAAAAAAGAAAAAAAAAAGAAAGAAAGAAGAAAGGTAGGAGGATGAAGAAAAAGTAGCGTGTTCGTCGAGGAGGAAAGGTCGCGATCGACGAAAAGGGAGAAGAAAGGGAAGTCGAGGAAAGAAACAATGGAAGATGAGATCTGGTGAGCAAGAAACACCGCGAAACGGTGGGGGTAAAGGAACAAAAAAAAAATCTGATCAACCACTTCGGCGTGACCCAGTTCAACGGACGAACCGTTGAGACCTACATACGTGCCCCGTTCCTTACGACTAGAAGTAGCAGCACGGCTATTCAAGGGCTGACTTGCACACGCTGCACAATAGAGGCAGGCTCGCATTATTCAAGCTGGAAAAAGCAGCATCTCTCCCTTCGTTGGGTCGCTGCACCAAGGGGTCAACGTATACAGCAGACGCACGTGCATTTTTTCGCGCCCTTTCATCGGGAAATTGCGGGCTACTTTTCGCAACAATGGCCAAGCCTGCGTTCGTTAGCGCGCAGCTTTTAACCAGAGGCTTCTGGCAACGGTCGACCGTGTTAATTTGAACGGTCGCGTATAGAGACGAACTGCACCACCAGCAAGGTGTACAAATAAAAAATTTTAAATTTAAGTTCTCTAAAACAATCTTTTGTTCGTGGTTCATAGAAAGGTCGATGTTTCAACTTGGTTGCTTTATAGAACGAGATGAACGTTGAAAGTCTTCTCTTTAGATCCGTAAGTTGCGAGTGGCTACGCCAATGGGGCTCAGCTGCACTTTGCCTCCCTCGTGTTTCACTTTTTTTCTCCCTTTGCTCGTTTCGTTTGTATCTGGGCTCGGTCTGGTTCGCCTCGACTCGGCGTTACTCGGGCCCACAACCTTCCTCTCGCTCTGCTCTTCTCCTCTTCGTTCCTCTTCCGTTCTCCTTTCTTCCTCGCACCGTTCCCTCCGGTTGTCCCTCTTCCACGGGCCCTCCCGCCAGTCCCCCTGGATACCCTAGCTGGGCCCCACGGCTATCAGCCACTCGTGTTTACATCGGCCCAGGCTGGTGGGGATTTCGACAAAACGACGAGTAAGTTAAAGCACCCGCCTGCTTCCCTCCTAGAGAGCCACGTCTCGAACGCGCGCGCGCGCGGACGCGACGGTTCAGTTGAAAAAGGATAGAAAGAAAGAAGAAGGGGGCAGTAGGTCCGGGAGGAGGGAGGATCCACATGATCTCGCACACAAACGACGACGAAGAAGCCAGAAAAGAGGGTCCATCGGCGAGTCGGTGCACACGTACAGAAGGATTTGTCAAAACAAAAGCCAGGTCTTTCGTCGAGTCACGTTCTAAGGGCAAAGAGAAAGAGAAAGAGGAAGGAAAGAAAGAGGAGTAACGGCAACGAGAGAAGCGAACCGATGAGGCCAGTGTCTCGGACGAACAGGGAAAGACAAACTCCTCTTTTCGGTTCCCTCTACTGTTTCGTGGTCCGTCGGTTTCCTAGTAATAAACCCGAAAAAAAAGGTGACCTCCTCCGGTCTGTCCTCCCACACCTCCGCCCGCGGCGATCTTCCGTCTGCACGGATCAAAATCCAAGTAATTACTGCGCGGCTAGAAAGGGTTCTATGCCCGAGCCGGGACACGATCGAACGGAGCCGGCGACGCGGGAAAAAGAGGAGATCCGAGAAGGAAAGAGAAGGAGAGTAGTCTCCCTCGGATCGGCGGATCCACTATCCAGGATTACTCGTTATCCTTGAGAGGAGGCTGCGCGCGACGGCCCTCGACGCGCTCCAGGAATATAAGACGAGGGGGAGTTGGGTGCCACGGACTACTCGCTATCCTTCTCTCTCCTCCCTGTCCCTCCAACTCTGCCCTATCCCTATCTATCTTACCCACCCTCCTCCGTCCTCCTCTTCCTACCTCTCGCTGCCTCTTGACACCTGTTCCTCACCATGGATCCGAATCCTTTTCGGGATTCAGGTATATCTACGCAGGGACGAATATAAAGGAAGGTTCGATGTACTCGGGAAACGATCGGCAGACTCGGGTACACTTAGAAATCCAAGTACATTGCAAACAGGTTCGAATCTGATTGAATTGTACCCTAGACAGGTTCGAACCATTTTGAACCCTTCAACAGCGGAGACTGAGTAAATCGAGAGCCAAACTTACAAAACATTTACAAGGATATTAATCTGAAGTGAAATGTATAAATTTTAGACGAAACTTTTGAGTTTAGATTTATAAGATTCACTGAAGTTAATCCCATCCTCAGGTATACCATGCTGTTCCACGCTTGACCAACATCCATAAAGGAGCACTTTGGCCGCGTTTAGTTACGCTCTTAGAAATCGGCATTACGTGGCCAGGTTTCGCGCCCACCCCTATCCAACCGCGCTATTAGCCTAACGCACGTATCTGGGATGCACTTCTGGACGAAACCTTTTCCCTGCTCGAGCAATTACCCTTTACTACGCCGTTTATCAAATTTCCTCTTTCTCCGGTTCGTTAGTCGAACGAGATCTACTCGCGTGATTCCTGGCTAGGAGCATCGAACGCTGATCGATCGGGCACGGAGACCTTGGGGTTCAAAGATCTGGCGTTTCCTTTGAAATTCACGCTCGTTTTTCAATTGTAAAATTTGAAAAACATTTGGAAAAACACCACGCATGGATGTCGTTCAAAGTGGTAGCTGAAATTTCGTGATGAAAACGAGGACAAAGGAACATTTTCCATTCCGTCGTTGTACCTCGAGTAAAAGAACGAGTGTTTTCGCGGAACAGGAGCGGGAAAGACGAGAAATCGGTCGAAAAACACAGGACGAATCCAGAAAATCCTGTTTCCGGACCGCGGGAGCTCGATCGAAAGCGGACAGGGGCGAGGACGTGTTGATTTAACGGAACAAATGCAGCGTATCAGGCGGACCTGTTCCATCGGCGATACATCGCGCGAGGAACAACGCAGAAATCGAGTGATCGGGTTCCTTGAACCGTGAACGTGCGCTATAGGTAGCTATTGGCCGCGCGCAATTCGGTTCCGTGAACCTCGGGACCAGTTTAATCCGCGTCCAATCTGCGGACGCGCTTCCTCGAACCGACGAATGAGTTGTCGGTAGCAGCTCGACACCGCGTCTCGGCGCCAACGCGCCAGACCCTCTTGCTCCTCCGCTTCTTTCTCTTCTCCTTCGCTACTCGACAGATGTTTCACTTTTTTTTCCCACTACCGATCGGGCTAATTGTCGGGGGATTAGCATCGATTCTCGGCATTGCAATTAGATGTACACGATAAACGTGGAATCTCAATCATCTTCCAAAACTTTGCTTTCTCTTCCTCTAGTTTCTATTTTAATTTGAAATTACAGATGCTACCATCATCTTCTGATCCATTTTTCAAAAGATAACAAAGGTTTGCTTTAGCACGAATTTGCTAACTGCGTCATGGTACCAAGAGGCCATTAGATTCTGGTCGACCAGCGATTTACCGCAGCACAGCTTTTAGTCCCTTTTTTTTCTCGGACCTTCTTGTTGACTGTCGTTTCTCGTTCGCTACTGTTCATCCATAACCACCGGTGGCATCGGGCTGTCGCTATTGTACACGGTCGCGGAAACATGGCCAGTGAAAGGAGGGTGGGAAGGAAACGAGGTGGACGAACGAGAGGGAAGCCGAAGTAGAGGTAGACGAATTCGAAGCGGTACAGTGGCAGAGTGGCACCTTGAAGAGGCAAGGAACGAGTTCAAGTTCAGGGAAGCGCGGGCGTCGTTGCAAGACACGCGATCACCGACTCGGTCTTTCTCTCGCCTCGATAGAGACGAGCCTCTGCTGATCTCGTGCTCGCCACGAGAAACAAGTGGATCGAACGCGGCAGCCTCGTAAATAAAGCGATTCGAAACGGCGGCAAATAAATTCAGTCTAGGATACGCGGTTCGATAAGGGCTCGATAATAGATGTGTGGCCGTGGCGATCCCGAGACGCGCGCCGTGATATAATTCACGGGCGAGTTGCTTTTTGAAAAAAACCAGCTGATTTACGACGTTCGCCGTGGAGAACGTTCGCGGTGACTCCGAATGAAAAGCGAAGGGATTGAACCTTCTTAGACGTCAGAGCCAGTTCAAATTCGGTCCTGTTTCTGACAGGAGTAAGGACTCGCGAGAGCCAAGAATTTCAACTTTAAATTCATAATGAATTTGTTTAAAAATAATTACAGAAAATGGATATCTACTTGTTTAAAGATGATAATGCTTTGGGAGGAGATGTGGATACAGCAGCCGAGGCTCATGGCGCGTCTCCTTAACGGCTGTTAACATTATCCGCGAGGAACATGCACGGCTACGCGCGTGTGCTGTTATCCGCTTGCTCGCTCGCGTTCGCGCAGGCGCCTTCGCGCTGCTTGTCGCGCTTCGCCTTCACTTAACATACGCACCAAGCTCGCTCGACACTCGGTGAACCAAAACAAACCAGTGTTCGCGCAAGGGAGACGAAGAGGAAAGCAGGAAGGATGCAAGAGGCCAAAGAGAGGCAAACAACCGGGAGAAATAAAGAGGGAACGAGAAACCCGCCTCTATACGCATTAACACCCTCGAAAGGTACGACGACGCATGGACTTTTACGCGTATACTCTCGCGGTTCTTTCTCTCTTCGAATTGTAGTTATTCAAAGAAGCAAAAGAAGTTGAAAATCATGTTTGAAAAAGGGAAGAGGGTGAAGGGTTAGTGATTAAAAACAACCCTCATCGATTCTGCTGGTCGAAAGCGAGGCTGACAACGTGCTGGATTAATATTCTAGAAAATGATCTATATCCTGACTTGTAAAATGAAAATGTACAAATGTAATCGGCAATAAATATGAATAAAAGTACTACGGATCCAAAAGTGTCCATTATTCCAAGAACATTAGATGAAAATTCGTACCGCGAAGTAATGTATGCCCGCTGTCCGTTATGATAACCGCGTTATATAATCATAATTCATTCGCCTTAAAAGAGCGTCGGGTTTCCCCTGCCACATCTAACAGTATCCATGCGTTTTATATTTCAATTTTACCGAGCGTGGCTCTCGCGGGTACCCTCTCCGCACGTCGACCATCGCGGTGTACACCTGTGTGCTTTCCCTCTCCGCTACGGCGAGGGCAAATCGAACGAACGAACGAAACAACCGGGCCCGACGATTTTCCAAAAGACTTTCACCCTTTTCCCACCCCCGTGACAGGCCCAGTACGTTTCTGATCATGCGAACGACACTTGTCCCTCTCGTCCGGTCGATGCGTAGCGCCCAATTTTACCCGCACGCCCTCGAGTGGCCAAGAACAAGTTCACGCGGACACGAGTGGCAGCGAGAGGGCGAAAGAGAGAAAGCTGCCGGAGAGCGAGGGACGTTGGGTCGAAGCGAGAAAATAGGCGAAGGAGGAACGACGATGAGGAAAGGATTGCCCAGAGGGAAAGAAAGGGAGAAGAAGAGAGGAGAGGGTTAACGAGTGAGGGACAGAGAAGTCCGGGAGAGGAGAGGAGAGATCTCCCTCCACCGCCTCCTCCACCGCCTCTTTTGCTACGTCGAGAGTGCATGCAGTTTAAGACGCACACCGGGGACCGTGTATCAAGCACGCACACACGTGCGTGAACCAGTCTAACCACCTCATCACGAACAATCTCCTCGTGTTACTCTTTTCCTCTCGTTTTAGCGGCGTCCTCGTTTAGCGAGCAACGCCAGGCGAGGCCCTCTTTGTTCAAAGGCAAT
Source organism: Osmia bicornis bicornis (assembly GCF_907164935.1). NCBI lineage: Eukaryota > Metazoa > Arthropoda > Insecta > Hymenoptera > Megachilidae > Osmia > Osmia bicornis. The sequence goes on along the minus strand of NC_060216.1, from coordinate 8,900,106 downwards.
CAGCAGGCCCCGATAACGGGCCTACTCTGTCGTAACCCAAGACACGAATACGAACGCATCGACGCGACGGAGAGCAGAGCGGAGTGCACGTACCGGTAGAAAAAGAGACGGCACACGTGTGTGGGTATTGTGGGCTCGCGAGCGAATACGCGCGAGTGCAGAGAGGAGCGGAACCCCTGGAGGATCGCGCGATGCGTAAAAGGTATATACTTCGTAATAGAAAAACTAATCTGCCATTCTCGCAATCGGGGATGCTTCTGGAGGACACTTTTATTCCAGATTTCAAGTGTTCCACAGATGTTTCGCAATTGTTACTGTCATCGTTCACGTTGATAACGAGCCCCCAGCGACACAATTAACCCAAGTGGACGATCGAAGCGTTAAATTGGCCAACAGCCAGCAAGCAGTGCAACACATCGACGCGATGCGACGCGACGCGACGCGACGCGACGACCACGGTGAAGATGCAACCTGACGACCGAGAAGACAACGTCCGTCTCCGTTCACCCGTATCCCGCGACGCACCATCGAATTAGCTAGATCGATAACTTGTAATCCAATTAACGCTACACACGCGTACGGATCAAAGGATTAATTATACCGCGCGAGGTGTCCCGTTATAATTGTCGAGGACGCGGCTTCTGACCTCCGTTAACGACATTGCAAATTAGCGGGAGTTCTGTTTCCGATCGATCGATCGATCGATCGCAATTCTGCATTTCAGGATCTCTGAAAATATTCTGTACGGAGGGACGTGCAATGGTAAAGAAAGGCGTGCCGCAACGATCCCTATCTTCTACGTTCGAGCACACGGAGAAAACAGAAAACGATAAAACGAGTGTTTCGTATCGGTAATCGTCAGTAATTCCATACTATTACCCGGCTGGAAATTGTTTCGTTTGTTGGAATCTCGTTACGTAAGTCACGAATATTGCAACCGCGTGCAAACGCAACCGTGCCGCGCTGAAAAATTCATCGCATTTATTTACCAACTGACTGACTGACCTGCGACACGCTGCGTCGAATTAACTAATTGTCATCAAACGGTTTTGAAAAGGAAGCTTCTAGTCGACCGTTTCAACTGCAGTTATTGGCAACAGCTTCGCGAAGGTTCAGCACGCGTCGAAAGAGAAAAGATCCAGGTCGTGGCACGCATGAGCGCGCACACAGAGCGCGGAATTGTTACGAAATGTGTTGTTGGGCCTCTATCCGAGAGCGTAGGACTGTTCGCGCGAGCGCGCGCCGGGCCCAGAACTAGTCGGAGGACCGGTTGTAATCTACACAGATCGTCTGAACGGCCCCCCATGCCCCGATGTGATCGACAGTAGGCAAATTATTAATGAGAAAATCTGCAGGACGCAAATATTGTCACCGCCCACGGCGCGGCGTGACACGGCACGTGAACGCGAGCTTTGTATCGGCGAATGCTGGCGGACCACGACAGCCCGCGCGCGGAGAAAGGCTGCCCGCTTGTTTTCATTCTGTCGTCCTTGGCGATGTCGCACCTTCCTTATCGCGACGCCGTTCGCGTCTCCGACGCTTCAACCGTCATTGACTCGATATACTTTTTCCGCATCTCTGATTAACACCCGTCCGCTTTTGCTCGAGACATTTGGGAATTCGACAGAATTTTCAGATTGCATAGACGTTGATAATTTTCGATTATTAGAGAGCAGACGCTGCTATCGATTTATTTTTAACGCGAAGCTAGATACGCATTCGCCGATGGTTGTTTCAGAATTAAAAATCCTCCAGAATGAAAGGGATAAATTCTACAGTAGAAAGCTAGACAGACGTGTGTTACGTAACAAACACCTCTGCATCGGCTATCAAATCTCCATCCACCATTCTACAACTAAGAAACATCCTATCAAAGAACTTCGAGGCAATTAAAAAAGAGAAGACATGCAACGATACCAGGAGGGAACAACGTTGGGACCTGATTTCGATTTCCAAGCATCGTGTAAGTACCTATCGTGTACGAGATTCTCCGTGCCCCGCCCGTTAAGTTCTCCCTACGACCTCGATAAACAGCCCCGAGGGAAGAGAGGAAAGGACGGCGCGGCGTAGTGCAGTGGAGGAGGCAATCGACGGCGAAAGGTGCGACGCAGCGCGTCGTCCGCGACTTTACGCATTCGTAGTAACCTAGAAACGGCGGATCGTGGTGGCGCGTGGTGAATACTTGGAAAGGATAGCCAGCCAGCCGCGTGCAGCACCCAGTGGTGCACCGATGCAACGACGACCGCGAGACAACGACGACCAGAGGAGCACCACGTCCAAGTACGCTGTGTGTATACACACAGTGAATTACTTTCGCCGTTCGGTGCACCGCGTCAATGCCATCAGCCAGCACGACTGGCTGGCTGGTTGGTTGGTTGGTTGGTTGGCTGGCTGGCTGGCTGGCTGGCTGGCCGGTCGGTTGGCTGACTGGCTGAAACCGGCTACACTGCAAAGCCGTACGAACGAACCGAGGGACTGCCTGGAGAGAAACTGGTCAACTGGAACCGGAGTTGTGCTACCGCGGAGCTGGACCAGCCGCGGACGACGTGGGTTCAGCTGGACAGCTGGAGAGATACGCCGACCCACGCTGCACGCTGCTCGTAAAGTATTGCACTATAAAGTGCAGGACACGCTGCAGTCAGTCGATCCCTCCTTATCCTTCCTTTTCCCTTTCTCCGTTCCCTACGTCCACCTCGTCTCCGTTTTTCTCTCTGCTCCTTCCTCCGGGCACCGGCCAACTCACTTTGCTTCTTCTGCTTTTCTTTATCCCTTCATTCGCTTCGCCGTTTGCGCTACTCTTGCCCGTTTATTAACTTTCGAGAGCAGCAGGAAGGTCAGATAGGGAAAAACTGGGTTGAACGCGAGCTTTCTGTCGATAGATCGGTTTCAAGGAAAAAGAAGGTAAAGGGAGGAGAGGATGGTAGATGATCCACGGCACGCGCTGGAAACTGGACTGCCCGATCCTATCTCGAGACGATCTAACGTTTCGAGGATAGATTGTTTTTACGATAGATCTTGATAAATAGCTGGATGATTCTGGAGAATTGGATCATTCCGATCGATAGCGATCCTATAATCTATTGCTGCGTTACGAACATACATGTACGTTCGGTGCCCACTTTTTTCTTATCGTCTTTCGACGAAGCGTCGACGTTCTCCAGATACCGAAGGAATGTCGAGCCATCGATTTACGGGTCAGCTTCCTGGTTACGCGTTATCGTTTCTCGGTAGCTTTCGACAGTCGTTCCAAAATGAAACTATAAAGCCTGTGGGCTGACGCGGCCGATGCTGTAGGATCAACGTCGCTACAGGACGAAGAGGAGGAACGAAGAAGAAGAGGGACGACAAAGTGGCGGTATATTTAATGGTAGTTAAGAGCAAGCTGGTATTGGTACAGTTCTGTCCGGAGCAAGAAACGAGTGGTGTTGGTGGAGCAGGTTAGTGTTGGTGAACGTGGATGATGGTGGGGTCTGATGCAGGTGTTGGCCTTGGGCTCCCTAACACCAAGCCTACAATCTCTAAGGCTCTCGCCTATATACGTTTGCTTCTCGATTCTACGACCAGCCAACCACCACCTTCGTTTCGATTTTAAAGCCATAACGCAACACGCCAATCCGAGCCTTTGTTTAGAAGTCGAGACGAGGCTCAATTGCCTCTGCAGGCTCGTGTAGCGACGAAGAAAAAATATATATATATATACGTTCGGTGGAATTGTGTGGAAAAGCAACACAAACGTCGCTTTCATCACACGCTCGCACAGTGGAATATGATTTAATTCGTCGAGAAGTTGCAAAAGGGTATCCTCCCCACGCCTACGCGATCAAGGATCCCCGCGCGATTAGAACGGGGAGGGCAAGGACAGTCGGCTTTCCAACGAGATCTCCGTTCGTACCGGGGAATTAATTAATTTCAATCGGGGCAACCAACCGTCCTCCGGACAATTTGCGACTACGTCCGTGTACACTGGCTTGGTTCACGCTCGAAATGTGATTACTTCGATATTAAATATCAGAGAAAAATATCCCACGCTGTAATAAAATTTCCTGATAAACTAATCGAAAGATTTCCTTGAAAATAATCAAGTTTGTCAAACCTACTTTCACGCCGAAACTTGATTTTCAATAAATTCCACCTTCAATTAACTCTGTAAATTTCAAATCCATCATTTCCTAATCGCTAGAAAGTTTCCAGCCTCTGTTATCTCGTTTCTGTCGCAACACGCCCACAAATCGGCTGACTTTCCCACAGAAAGGATCATCCTGCGAATAGATAATCTCTGATTTTCGCCGCACCCTGGCCACGGAATCGGATCGTACACGATTTCTTACTCTAAACAGTCTCTACGTGTACACGCAAACAGGCGCGAGCTAACGCTTCGGCTGTTTAACCCAGCACCCAGATGAAAATGAGTGACTGACTCCCTGCATGCATATGGATACGTGTTTAGAGCTCGTACGCGAGCATAATGCCACTCACAGGCGAGACATACATTGGCAGCACGCGCATTAGCGACTCTTTCGAGAGACAGCATCGACTACAGGCGATGTGGATTCATCGACGTTCGACGAGGCCGCCTATTAGCGTTATTGTATATTGTCATTATTCGGGGACTTTTATGCAAAGCAGGTAGAGGACGCGCCTGCAGCGATCGAACCAAGGTCTTATACGGAGAACTACCCAAGTGTTACACTCACTTATTAATGAAACTTTGCCAGCTTGTCGAGCTAGAGGAGCTGAACACGCCTATACCCCCTTTTGGGGGCAGACGGCTAATTGTTTAAAAGATATTAACAATTACAGTTAGTTACTCTTTACATTCTGAAGTATGACAAACTCACACATACAACTCGCAATCTAGAGATCCGCGGTTCAAATCCTTGGTTCCGAACATTTTTTTTTTTTTAATGATAATTTGTCTCTTTTTGAATAACTATTACACAAAAATTATCATTAAAAAAAAAAAAAATTATTGGGAACCAAGGATTTGAACCGAGGACCTTTACATTGCGAGTAGTGTGTTTAACCACGGAGCGGATCCATGACTCGCAATCTGAAGGTCCTCGGTTCAAATCCTTGGTTCCCAACAATTCTTTTTTTTTTTTTTTTTATAATAATTTTTATGTAATAGTTATTCAAAAAGAGACAAATTATCATTAAAAACAAAAAAAATGTTGGGAACCAAGGATTTGAACTGTGGATCTCTAAATTGCGAGTTGTATGTGTGAGTTTGTCATACTTCAGAATGTAAGGAGTAACTAACTGTAATTGTTAATATCTTTTAAACAATTAGCCGTCTGCCTCCAAAAGGGGGTATAGGCGTGTTCAGCTCGACGAGCTCTACAAGCTGGCAAAGTTTCATTAATAAGTGAGTCTAACACTTGGAGAAAGTGGAGACATACTGCTCGTTGCTTGTAACCTGTTGCCTCCAACCAGAGGGAATAAATTACTCTGGTACCGTTATTGTCTCACTCGGACACAGATGATCGAGCACGGTCTTTATTTCTGGAAATTGTTGGGTCTTTACCAATCGTTTGATGGAACGAGAGAACGGGTTAAAACGATGAACGACTGAGGATGTCGTTGAGAATGATTTAGGGTTGGTGTTTGTTAGACGATTGGTTATGAATAACCGAGGGTATAAATCAATGTCTGCATTAAATTAGAGTAAGTTCTTTAGAGAATGAACAAGATGTAAAGTTGTAATGTGATTAACCTTTGAACAGCGGAGCCTGGGTCAATCGTGACTCAAATTTACAAAATATATACAATTATTTTTAAACGAAAGTTTCATATGTTGGAAAAATAATTTTTAAAGGAACAGTGTAAAATTTATAAGGTGAAAATAATATGAAATAGAGAATTAGATTCACAAAGTGAAGAATCAAAAAAGTATCTACTGCGTGATACAACGTCCATGATGACGCATGAAATATTTCTATAAAAATTGAAATACTACTGAAGCATTATCGTAAAAAAGAAAAATAATAATGGCATCGTTTATTCAGTGTCAAGATCTCAGTTTATCCTGAATTCGCTGTATCCCCAACAGCGTACGTCCTCTTGTACCGCGATTAACCAGTTTGACATCGAGTACCCGACAATTTACGACGCTGGGTTACACTTCACCTGCACGCGAGAAGTAAACGTACGTACGTGCAATTTGAGCGGCAAATTGTGTACTCTTACCAGGCGAAACTGGACATGGAGGATAACCGGAGCAAGTGTATAAATCGTTGGGTTAATAAACGATGGCCAAAGATTCGTGTCTCCCACGCGAAACACCTGAAACGATCCTAGACGAACGAAGGGTGTATTGCGTCAAAGTCGTTTCATCATCCTTCGACTCTGCAACAAAGAATCGATTCCGCGGATGCCTGATCGCGGTTGGAATTTCAAACAACTTTTTTCCACTCCGTTTCCGCAGGCTGCTTTCGTCGCGAGAACTCGCGACAGTAGATCGCGAAGGTCAGAAAGAATCTAAATGTATCTTGCGCTTGATATCACGTCGGTGCGCGATCGCTTTCGAATCCTTAGCATTAGTTTCACGTTTTCGCTAGACGAGGAAGCGATGGCGTTTCAAATGCAGTTTCAAACATATTTCTAAGCTGTTTGAAAACTGAGACGACGAGTTGTCTATACAAGATTCGTTAGAAAACTTTCAATAATTTGATTCTAATTCAAGATTTTTCACCTTTCCTGAATTTATGAAACATTTTTAATGATTGCATTAATAGACAATTTTAAAGAAGATGTTTCCAACTGTTTTGCAAATTTAAAGACGATGCAAGTAGTCGGCTAGCGTGAAGGTAACTTAAAGATTACCCTCGCAGGATCGTGCGATTCGTGACGTCAACTCGGCCACGTGTCGAAGAGGGAAGAAGAGGTCGAAGAGGTCCCGCATGACCGGTGCTTCCGCGAACAGATAATTTCAGGATACGAACAAAGAGATCTTTCCTGAGATCGTCGCGTATACATGCTGCAGCTCGATAGCGTCGATACAACTCCCGCGAGCTGTTCATTTTAAATTAATCTCGTACCAAGAATGAACCGCCACTTCAACTGTCGTTAAACGAACGACTTCCTTGACCCATGGCTAGAATCTCGGCAAGCTACATAAATTGACGATGAAGAGCGCGGCGGTCTTTGGCCAACGTTTACTTCGATACTGAATATTAACCAGCGGGTACGGAATAAAAAGGATTGATTCTACCCTATTATCCTATCTAAATTAAGATAGCAGAAACAACGTGGAAAAAATGACAGATTTAAAACAGAAACTTCGATAAATCACTTGAAATAAAAGAGAAGGATCAAGTGGTATACCGAAACAAGTGATCGCGTTATCTATTTGAAAGCAGGCCAGACTTAATGCCAGGAAGGTAGCCCGGTAGTTCGATAAGGTGGTTGAACAGCAAGTCGAAGAGCAGATACAGCCGTCATCGACGAAGCAATCGTGTTCGCGTCAGCCGCCTAATCATCGGTTATCGTGCTAACGACGGACCAGAAGCGTATGATGACACGGATCGTGCGACAAACAGCGTGCACGTGCATTTACGTTCGTTCTGACCGGATCGTAGACCGGTTAAAATTGATGGGACGATGAAATAAAATTTCTGTTCCTCGTTCGGGAAACGAAAGGAACGGGTTAACGATGTCGATCAGAATTAACAATTCCATTCACAGGTTTGTTTAACCTGCGCGTGTACATAGGTAATGAACGCGTAAGCGACCGAAGCACTATGAATTTCAAAATGTTGAAGACCCTGGAATATATCGATGCTGCAGCAGAGCATTTCAATACTCCGCTTACTTTCTACGCAGAAATCGATGGAATATCTCTATTCTCGGTAATTGTTACGACTGTCACTCGTTCTGCATATCGAATTCAATTCGCTTACAGATAAGATTCTGGATCTTTGTTTCTCTTTCCGAGCCAATAGCTCATTGGATAAAGGTGGCCAAGGTAGCTTACGAGTATACCGGTATTATTCATGGCTAAAACGGTCGAGTAGTCGACGCGTGCAGTATGGACTAGCCCTAAGGTTCTCGTGACGATACGACCGACTCGGTCTCGGAGTGCGCCTCGTGACGTCAGTGGTCACCACGTGCTGAACAAGAGGGAGAGTCAGGCACAGAGAGAAGCGACTCGGTGCCTCTCTCGTATCGTATGGAGCGTGGCCCGGGGATCAAGGACGGTTTTACTCGCGAGAAGCGGAGCCGCGTGTCCCTGCATCTCGTCGTGCTGCAGCTGAGAGTGTGCAGCGAGAGGAGAGGAGGCGAAGAGGAGGAAATCAGAGAGGTAGGAGGAGGGTGGGGAGGTGGTAGCGGGAGTAGCAGAAGAAGAGAAGACGAAGAGGAGGGAAAGAAAGGTTGCACCAAGAACGGAGGGAACTCGTGTTATAATGCATCGCGCGTCCACTGTCCCTCGCTGGAGGGAAAGAGACGGAGAAATGGTAACGAAGAGGAAAGGAGAGAGAGAAGAGGATAGCTAGAGTACCTCATTTCCTCTCCCTCGTTCCTTCACCTTTTCCTTCGACGCGTCTCTTTCTCGCGCTTGTTGTTGCCCGATTTCAACATCCTCCTTCCTCTTGCGTCCAAGATAAACAGAGTAACCGAAGAAAAAGAACTCTCGGACGAAGAGGGAAAGGGTTAAGCGCAGGGAGGGAGAGATGGAGGTGCAGGAGGGCAAAAGGGGAGGTTAAGAAAACGTGTCCCAGCCTGCACGACCCGGTACACTCGCGTCCAACAGTTCTGACCATAACATTAGAGGAACGAACAGGAATCGCGAAACATCGCGCTGAAACACTTGGTTCTTCACGTTCGTTAAGAGGGCCGGGCGACATGATAAAACGTTACCTGTTGCTGTTTAAGCTTAGAAAAATGTAACTACCCTCCTTTTTACCCTCTTTTCTTTCCGCCTCGATTCGGTCTGGGTCAGCGGATACAGTTCAGAGCAGATGGTGAAACCGGCTTGCGAAACACTCGAGGAGATAAACAATTGAACACAATTTGCATCCACTTAAGTGAAAAACAAAAATGAATTTATTCTTTTGAATCTGACTCATTTTGCGTGAAGTAAAAGAAGAAGGATATGAAAAAACGAATCGTCGTACAGATGTTTGTCGCATTCAAATTTGATTCCATTTGGTTGTGCAAAGATTTACAGAAGGAGTTATTGCAGAATGTTCGAGAGTACGGAGGATGATATAATGACGCGTTCGAATTCGCAAATTCACGAATGCAAAACAGAGATGGTTTTTTATCACGATCGAGGAGGTGGGGAAGGTTAGGAAAACGTGTCCGTGTTTGCACGACCCTGTACAGTCCCGACCACCAGTTTCACCGATAACAACGGCGCAAAATGTGATAATGGAACGATTCTGGAAACAGGAATCGCTCGGTGTCGCTCAACCGAGACGGAAATTTTAAAACACCATTTCCTAAATTAAGTTTACGAATCATCAACGAATCGAAGAATAATATCGACGATCAAACCCTCGAACGTGTTAAGCTGATTGCCCTCTCAATCGCTACTGATCGCCGCCAAAGATTCAATTAAATCAACTAACTACAAAACGATAAATTACAGAAGGCTCTTAATAAACGATCGTATCCTCAATAATGCCTATTAAAACTCATATACCAGATGCAAGGCATTTCTACCGTGGCGGTCAACGTGTTAATAACCTCGAAGCAGAAAAACAGCGCCAGTTGAAGCAGTTAAAACTCTCTCTCTCAGTTTCAACTCCGAACATGCTCGAGCCTTCCATTCTACGAATTTAAAGAAAAGAAAAAAGCTATACTTTCCTCCAGGAAAAAGTAATTTATACAGTAAAAGAAGAAACATACAAGATAATAGCAACATGTAGCTTATACTTCTGTTGATAGAACGGAATAAAAAGAAGTGGACTCGATTCGATTTCGAATCGAAGAGCAGAAGAGAATCAACTAGGAGCGTGCACGGTGCACCGGCTAAGGAAATAATCCGTTAGTTTATTACGAGGCGAAGGAACGAAGCAGACACGGTCTCTGGTTGCTCTGTTTTTGCAGTGCCGCCTAAGTAAAACCTGTAACGCGATCCACGAGGGCAAAACGAATGACAAGTTGTATTCGCGTAACGCGATGTGTTCGCCAGGGGAAGAAGAAAAGAGAAGCAAAGAAATTCGGTTTTGCTCGAGCGGACGAAGGAGATGATTGCGTTGACCTTGGAAGCTTCGCGCCACTGCACAGCCATAACTGAATCTGCCATACTTTCATAGCGTAGCCAGCTCACGACTCGATAATAAAGTAACGTTGCCAGGATGATGCCACTGCAGTCGTCTCCCTGTCTTATTATTCTTTTTTCTTTCTACTTTATATCTCCCCCACCACGATCCAATCCCCTCCTTTTGTTTCCCTCTTTCATTAGCCTCGCAGTTTTTCCGCGCAGCTAGCTCGAACACCGCCACCTGGGAATTTATACGATTCCGTATCCAGCTCGGTTCGTTACGGTCGATTAGAAAAATTTACGATTAACCTTCGCCGTAAATTCGCGACGTTTTATGTACCCTCAAACGTTCCCTGTTCATCGATCCTGAAGCTCCGCGATCGCTATGATTCGCCTCCGATGGGAATTCGATGGAATTTTCTTGCATAGTTTGATGGACGTTGTATGGTCACCGAAGGTCGCACCCTGTCCCGAGTCATTTCACTCGTTCAGAATCATTTCATAATCTCTTTAGTTTAAAATTCGAAACGGGACAATAGTTGTCAAGAAGATACAAACTGGCCTTGGGTGTTAATTAACCTTGGATCATCAGCGTATTATGGTTCACCGGTGAAATTAAATGAAGATCTCATAGAAAAGGATGCTTGATCGATAAAATCTAAAATCCGATAGAATGCATCATCGAGCGAGGTGTCGTTACCGACAAGGCCAGTAAAAGTAACAGGAGCTCCGTTCGCACCATAGCTTCGGCATCGATCACAATGGGAAATCTTATTACTATCAGCCCCTTCGTGGAATCTCGATTGTCCTCCAAACCATCAGGCTTCTCGAGCTTCCGCCTTTCGCTCGACCAGTTGAATCGTCAGGTGCAATAGCGATACGTATCCATAAATTGTCACTCTGACCTATGACCTATCTAAGATTGCTCATCATTTCTCTGTATACAATTTTGCTCCTGATCATCAACCGATCCGCTTCGGGAAACGCTCGTTTTTCAGCAAAGCAGGAAATTAATTCCGTCGTTGTATAAGGAAATCTCGAAGTAGATTCGGAAGGATACCGTAGCTTCGACTACTCGAAACAGTAGGAGGAAGTTCATCCGACGAGTTTCGGAAGCTGAAATCGTCCGGACGCGGGTCCTCTGTTCGCGACGCCGCTTAACTGCGACAGATAAGACCTTGGCCGAGGTCAGCGAACACGGTAACGAGGCAAACGGCCGGAAGTTAAATACCAGGACGAAAGGAGTCGACGATCGAGCGGATTACTTTTGTCGCGGTGGCGACAAAACGAAACGAGACGGGTCGAGAGGATCGAGCGCGATAGAGATGGCGGAGGAGGAGGTCGATGTAATTTCGCGAAATGCCGAGAGCGTCGTATCGTCCCGATTCGACGAGCCACTTTTCCCGGGACGCGAAAAACGCTGAAAACTTCCTGGAGTGCGCGCGACTCGAGTTGTCCTAGGATCGGACGAACGAGCGTCAGGACCTACCACCACAGCACAGCACACCGCAGCGATTGTGTCTGCGATGCCGTGGAGAAGGAGAGACGCGGGTGAAAGAGGAGGCGAGCGAGTATACAAGACCTTTGGCATTACCAAGTCAAATACAAGCGAACATTGGCCGTCGCCGGAAAAATGGCGGCGGAGGAGTCAAGGAACCTGCGACGATCCTCCTCCTCCTCTTTCTCCTCGCGCTTGTTTTGCCCTCGCACACCCTCCGACCTCGCTCGGTGGTTCAATTTACGGAAACGACGTGTGCGCGCAGTTTTCGCGCCTCCCGCGACCGACGACCGCGCGAAAAACGAATCGCCCTTCCTCTCCAACCATCCGCGACCAAATTTATTCGACTTGCGCGAGGGAACCCACACCTCCGGCACAGCTCGCCTCGTTGAATACTTATGGGTCTTTCGACCCGAATCCTCGAGCCGCGACACACGATCGTGTGTATTATTGTGCGACACGAGCAGGAGAAAGAGAAGAGAGGCGCGGCGAAAAGAGAACACACTTCGGGAGGAGGAGTGAGTCGAATGGAGAGGAGTCTTGCGTCAGAGATCACCGATGGAGAGACGTTGGCATTTCGCGATCTACTCGAAAGTTTACCGCGTTTATCCTCGCCGGTTTCCACGCACGAGAAACGGGTCTCTCCTAATTTTCACTGAACGCTCGAGGATTTCCTGCCTCGGAATCGTGCCACGATTATATCCACTACTGGTTCTGCTGCAAAGCGGATGAGTCAGCTTAGCCGCGACGAAAAGCATCGAAGACACGGAGAATCGATAAGCGAACGATTCTACCTCCCGATTCGCTTATCCTCTTCGATACCGGATTAACCAGTTTCTGCCGCGGGTGAATACCTGTCCACTATCGAAATGATAGGAAACGAAGCGGTCGGAGGATCGCCGGCAGATGCTTTCCTTTCGTGACGGGCTACCAGAAGATGGTCGACCGAGTTACGCAGCCGAGTTACCCGGCTTCTCTCGAACGAACTCGAAATCGAAAGCACGCCGAAGCGGGCAGGCAGGGCAGGCAGGGCAGGCAGGACAGGCAGAGAGCAGACAGGCTCTTGGCTTCCGTGACGCAATCGCGCCCGCCGCTGTTCCTGACCTGCCTTCATTTTTTTATCCCCCACCGACCGCCATACGGTAGCGTGGCCAACAGCCACACGTAGTAACCGCGATCCAAGCATAGGCCTCGCAACTACGAACAACCGGTAGGCTGTAAAGCCGTCGTAACTCCCGCAGGATAAAAATCCTGGGCACACGCTCTACCAGCTCCACAGGCCGGTGGTACATCGACGCTCGCGATGGAGGTGGACTTCTCTCTAGCTGGTGGGGATTGGCTCCTAGACCGCCGCGCCGCGCCGCGCCGTCCACTTCTTGGCTTGCAACACCCTCCGCAAGCGGAGACCAACGTTTTCCGCTCCTTGGCCTTAATTAACATCTGACACGAGTCCAGTGTACCACCGTCGGATCCCCCGCCGGACTTCCAACGCTTTTTTTCCCTACCCCGTCACTTAATGCTGTTTAATTGCTCCTCCAGCTGTGGATACGAGGTCGGAAACGACGCTGACCGATGCTTGCTTAACCCTGAAACGACGTCGTTCTGCCAGGTGCAGGGTAAGCGGCCAGGCGAATGATACCATCGCTTCGACTCTCCCGCGATGAAGGGTTACACCGCCTAAACTGTTGCGAACGCGACAGGCTTCTAGGAAATTTATTCTTTTCGCTACGGTTACTTTTAATCGTGTTACGAAACGGGGTTCGAGGTGACATAACGTGCCAGCTTTTGGATGGGCAAACACCTCTCTGATCGTTATCTCTCTGATCTTCTTTTGCAAATCGACGGCTATGTCGTAGAAAAACTTCGCGTTCTAGTTGCAGAATCCGTGCTTCCCTCTTTCCTGCTTCCGACGACGATGAAGTTATTCGAGGAACAAAGCTATCGCGTGCGCGATCAGCGAGCAAGCTTCGCTGGCTGGTCGCAACGCGTATCACGACGTAACTTCGAGATTAGCAAATAATATCGGGGCCAAGGTTACTACAGGTGGCTCGCACCGTTGCGTCCGCGGAACAATGAAATTTCACGCAAGCCGAACACATAAACGCGTCGAACGATCGGTCATCCGCTTCTGCGCGTAAAAATGCACGCTGATCAACTCGCGGGCCTTATTATCCCATGCTTCCTTCGTTTCCATCGATCCCTTGGATCGTTCATGGACGCATCTTCCAGCGTTTTCCGCTTCTCACCGCGAGATTCGTATCGCTCTCGCGTCACAGCATCAAAGATTTGTTCAAAATCCAGCTCGTCTGTATAAGAATGATGATCATTAATTGCAATGGAATAACGAGGAGAAATTATTGATGGAGATGCAGCGTGAAAATTCAATTGGTATATTGAAGCTAAAATGGAGTCTCCGCGTCCATCATCGATACCCATTTAGCGTCCAAATAATCAGCCTCGGCGCATCCTCCAGCGTGATCGAGCAAACACGAGGATGGAGGGAACGCACTCGAGCTGTAATTATCGACGTTCCCCGGTGGACGTGCCGGAAATTTCCGGCCTCGTCGAATTATTGTCTCGGAAGTGGCTCGTGCTCGCTGCATCCGCCAACAAGACCGGACCGTTGAATAATCGCCGTGTAATCATCGCTGCGAAGCGATACACGCAACGACGACGCTGAAATTTCAGACGGGACGACGCGACGACGCGAGTTCCGGTATTGCTTGGAAAGAGACGAGCAGCGCGACCCGATGTAACACGTGGTTAGCCACTTTTACGTCTCCTCGTCCAATTGCGTGTCCGTTGACCATACGCGTTTCGCAACGGTATACAACACGGTGCAATTGCAAGAAGAAGAAAGGAAAAGAGGAAAGGGGGTCTCCTCCGAACGATTTTCTACCTTTGTTAAGGCAACAGAGAGGGGCGAAGGGAAGCGAGTCCCAAGAGGCGATATAAACGAAGCCTGATGCAATTACTTTTACGAGAGACAAGGTATATAGGCATGTAGGTAGTTACCATGGCATTAAAGCGCCACAGAAGCAGACACGATCGCGCTTTAGTGCTTCTCCGCAAACGTTATGCCAGCTATCGACTAGCGACTCGCGACTCGCGACTCGGCCACGGGCGGATTTAGCTCAGGGCTAGGCGAAAGTATCGCCACGGCCGATCGTGTAGATCGCTTTTCCAGTTACGTTCCACAGGGGCTGAATGACACGCGACAAGCTGATCATCGAGTTTCGTGACTCGTTTTCAACGATAACATTGAAAAAACAACAGTTTAACTAGGCAATCCTTTTCATTTATGCATTTTCAGACTTCCTTCGCGATCCGTATTAATTTAGACCTCCCACGCTCGGTCTTGTGTTAAGATTGGGACGTTTTAATAATCATGTAATCGTTTAAATGGAAACAGTTGTTACATCGTGGCCAAATAAAACGAAACGACGGAAAAAAAGAACTGAAACAATTGCTGGCAGTTTTTCAACGCTACTCGCTTGTTTCACTGTTTTTCAATTCAGTTCGCAATTTCGTGAAACGTTCACGGTACAGGTAACGAAGCTTTGCTCGAATGCTAGTCGACATCAAAGGGCGAACTAAAAGGACTTAGGTAACGAACCAATTTCCGTGTAACTGACCGAGCTCACTCTTTATTGTATTGCCAGTTGTGAATCGAAACTTTGCTAACAGGAAAACAGTTTTGTAACTGTTTCGTGTTGACTGAACTTGGTTAAATTGAATTAGGATAACATACACAGATATTGACTCCTATACAACTGTCCCTTTCTCTAAAAAAGTAAAAAATATGATACGTTTCTTACATAATAAACTATAATTCTATTCGAAACAAAAAGTACCTTACTTTTTATTCTGATTAAGATTAATTTCCACTTTCAGAATGAATTCTTGAGATACACATAAATCTCTAAGAATTGAGTTTCTAACACGATAATAATCGTGCGTTCCCTCAAACAGAAATCGCGATTACTCGACACGGTTCGAGATAATCGAAGTACGCCCGAAGCGAGCGTGCCGTTGATTTCGCGAATCGTACACGTAAGCGGCGGTGGATCAGACGTCACGTCGAGTGGCTCGAAAAGGATGTCGCATGCAAAGCGAATCTTCCTTCCGATTCGACAATGGCCGCCGGGGGCCTGTACGCCGGCTGCACTCGAGATATGCTTGTCCCTCGCCAGTTGCATTGTCTACCTGCGGTTTACAATAATGACGACGCGGCATACAGAGAGCTTCATTTCGCCATGCCTTTGACCGACCACCGACTGTGACTAGCTTGCTTCTGACTAGCCTCCATTGCTCGATCGACAATGTTTTCCATGTCACCAGGAGACAACGAGGTCGTCTTAGCTACCGTACCTGAAGAAGCAGGTGTGCTTTCTTCGATCAATTCATTCGATACCGATACACAGTGTCTTAAGCTGATTTCTTGTTTTTTGAGTTAACAAACTTAAGTTGGATTTTTGAATAAGATTTATTCGCGAAGGATATTCTGACAAGTAGGAACCAAGGTTGTTGAAGTAATCGACGAGTTGGCAAGCAACGGAACATGAAAATTTTTTCGCTAAAGTAATGAAACACTTTCACCGTGTAGCTCGACGGATTTCTCTGCAATAAAACGATAGCCAGCCGGAAAATAGGCTGCGTGAAGCTAAACCGCTCCATCACGTGCACCGGTCACGAGTGGTTTCCTAACAATTGAATTATCCTCCATTCTGAGAATTTACCTGAACCTCTTGTGACGATAATTTCGCCCGTTATCGAACGCGCGTTTTACACGGTCGACACCGATGAGCTTTATTGCTCAACGCAGATGGTATTAAGTGTTTTGAAAGCTGTCGGTAATGGCACGGAAAATCAGTGAAGATTATACGTTTCAACGACTTTAAACATTCTTTATCGTCTTCTTGAACTTCAACGATGATAAATAAAGATCCATACAAGACACACAAACGTAGAGACTTGTACAGTAAAATTCAATTCACAGTTAACTTCAAAATGAATAATTAGCCTCGCCGTTGAAAATGAAAATCGTACACATTGTAGCCCCGATTATTTCCCATCAAACGAATTTCAATTCAACGCGAGCCACAAGTACTAACAGGTGCACGTGAAACGCGAGGAGTTAAACGAACAACCTGCACTCTTGAACGGCTGTTCCAGTCGAGCATTTTGAATAGGTAGACGCGATATCAACGCTCGATCGAAAGTCAAAAGTTTCTCACGGAATAGGAGACACGCGGTCCGAGGAACAGCATCGTTATCAGACGGCGCTGATAAGAGGAACCACCGCTGGCTCGAGAGCGTCTCCTAAGTCGATGGTGAACTCGAACACGAGGACAGAGACAGAGGGCAGAAGGAGAGAGAGTGCACTTACGTGGCAGCAGCATCGATAAGTAGAAGGCAGCGTAAACTGATTTATGGCTGCTCGAACTTTGCTAAAGTAGGTCGAGCACGTTAATGCACTCGGCTCCGGAGGATCGTTCGCGTCTACGCGCTTCCGCGGAACTCGTTCAGGCTGGTATCAAGTTAAAATCGCTCGACGAGCATCCCCTGGGGCGGCTCGCCGAAATACGAGGTTGTTGGCCGCTGTTAACAATGATATCTCGAGATCCGGGCAAACACCATTATTTCATGCTGTATCTCCAAACAGATAGAACGAGAGAGAGAGAGAGAGAGAGAGAGAGAGATGCAAGGTTCGGCTTTAACGAATTTTGTCTGGAATTCGTGTGCCTGCCCGTTCGTTCGCTATCGGACTATTTACAGCATCGTAGATTTCACTGGGGCAAGAATTTTTCCAGCGTATCTAGCTTCGACGGAAATATGGAAGTGGAGTTTGATCGTTTTGTCCGCGGAGGAATACTTTTAGAACCGGCTCCGCTCGAGCGGCACCGTAAAGTAATGGAACTCCTTCATTCTTACCGAGGAAAATAGGTCAGCTTACCGACTACTGTATCGGTGGAGCTTGCGCTGTTCGAAATAACGCGCCATGTTTCCGGGTAATTTAAGAGAGTGGATCGAATCAAGATACCGGGTATTTGTAGAGACCGGTAATAATGCTGGGTAAATCACTGCTGGCAATTCTTAGGTCGAGATATATACGATACTGAATTATTGTATCGTTGATATTCATCATCCGTGTTGCCAGTTTTTATAGAATAGAGTAAAACTTCCTGTAACGGAGTGTTACTTCCTTCTGGAACGATTGAAAATAATTATCAATCTTTGGCAGATACCAAGGGAAAGATTTCCCACTGTAAACTTTATTAACGCGATCGTTTCTTGATGCGAACACCTGAGGCAGTCAGGGGTACGAATTTAGGAATCCTGTTACGATGGCCAAGGGCTAAATAGCTCGTGTGTATGATAATGATGCCATTATCGTACCTTCGACTGGGCCGTCGAGAAACCGCCAGATTACATCGAACACCTGAGTCTTTGAGGAGGACTTAATTAATTAAGGACCGTCCCGTTTGGTTCGTTACGCAAGGGTTGAAAGGGTTACGTCTTAGCGTCGAACAGCTGATGCCAAACCCTTCCGCGCGGACAAAGAGGCCATAAATTTATTATCGGCCCCGTGAAGCCGGAAACAGTCGACAAACTGGGCTCGTGACACGTTCATTCAATGGAAAAGCCTTCCCAGCCCGTCGCCAGTTAAGGGGATTATTATCGTCAGCTACCATTTCATTTCTGCCTCGATGACACAACGAAAAAATAAGTGTCGAGAAACGAGGGTGAAAAATAATGTTGTGTTTCGTTCGAGAAATCAAATATTCATTTATACTAAAATTATATAGACTCGTGATTACTTAGGTTAATTATTTTGCTATAAAATTCGTGGAAACAGTTATGAAACATAAGTGTTTTGTTTTAATTATTAAGATTTTCCTTCAATTAAATGACATATAAACGAAATAAAGTACCCTCTTCACAGTGACAAAAAATAAAATGCGACAGCTGTAGAATTACTTTCGCTCATTGAAATATCATGAAGAGTTGATTACCGCTTAATTATAGAGCGTCTCGAGAATTCGAGGCTGGGAACTCCAATCGGAGCACGCGATATTGATTTACGATCTTACAAAAGTGACTGGAAAAGCCACTATATTAAATTAGATGGCTTGCTATCTAGACGGCGACTATGATTTACACGATTATCGTCAACGAAAATTAGTCTGCAAGCTTCTACGTCGTAATCGCTCTTAATACGTCGTCCTACGTGCGACCGGATTATGCATTATTGAGATTTAGGTGAGACATCTCGGCTCCTTGGATTTAGGGTAATTACTCGCTGTCTGCGTTCGCTTGACATTTAGCAAAAAATCACTGCAGAAACCTCGAGGCGCTTAATAAATCAGCTGAGACATTAATTGGCGATTTTATGAAAATCTTTTACGTTTTTTCATTTTCTAAACCTTTTTCGAATAGCTTTCCTCTATCTTCTGTTTCTCTAACAATTTTAACCTCCTAATTTTCCATTCCACATCAAAGTACCAAGCTTCATCCTGTAACTGGGTCAAGCAGAAGCATTCCCTATCCTCGAAGATGCAACCTCAATTTCCATCAGCCTCGACCGATACGACGGCTCGATTTTCCGGAGAATCGATGGTAGCCGGGAAAACTCTTACACCGTTTCCCTCTCCGCTCGTCTGACCTCGATATTTACCGCATCGAATGACTCGTGTCGAAGAGTTTGCATCGTCGCATCGGCTGTTTTCCCACGACAGAGAGGGGGACGACTTCGTGACTGGCTTCGAGGCAGACGTCGCGACGTCGTCGTCGGCGAGGATGCAGAGAGGCGCGTCCTCCCTGTGTAGAACCTTGTCCGCGGCGGCTTATCACGTTGTAAGACACGTAACACGACAAGACAGATAATGCCAGCTCGATCGCGGCTCAGCCAGCTCCCCTTCCTTCCTCGAAGACCGTGTACCGAATTACGTGGCACGCTCGCCTGAATAGAAATGTAGGTACCGTTACGCGTTCCGGCAAACCATTGCCAAGGACATGGCCAAATTTTCGAATTCCAAGCGTGATCCTTGACGGCGAAAGGAGCCTGAAAGTTTCGGCGAATGAACCCTCGTCCACGCCTCCTTGTTCCTGGTATCCCCCGATGATTCTTCCAGGAACGCGTGACCTTTCTCTTACGAAGATCGCATGATTTTTTCCTGCCAATTTTACTTTCCGACGTGCAATCGCAGGGAGTGAAATGAATTTTTGCGATGCGATTCTTTCATCCTCGAAAGGATCGATTTTGTAATTACCAGGTCTCATTTCAGAGGTAATGAAGTTTCCTCAGAGCTAATTTCCAACACGTTATAGTTTTCCATTTTCAGCACTTAGTTAGAAATAACATGCACACAGTTTTATGACTTCGCGTATGTAGGTAGATCACAGAAATGCAGTGGGAACAGAAGCAGCCTGCACCGTGTTACGAACGCGGAGTTTTAATTAAATTCGCAGAGGGAGGGTGCTATTTTAAGCAAATCTTGTTTATCTTGCTCGCTCAATTACCCGTAGGTCCGTTTTATAGGAGCCTTTATCTATCGTCTCATACTCGAGCAGCTACTGTCGATAGAGGGGACCCGTTTTACGATCCATGTCGCCGAAATCACTGGCGACGTGATAATAAAATAATCTGGGCCTTTCCAGTCATTAGGCCGGCCCTTGTTACTTAGCAAAGTCCACTTAGCCTCCGCGACGAGGCTTCTGTGTTTCTCCTAGCCCATTCTTAAGCGATGTCCGTGAACCTTTCACAAACGAACAAAAATAAAGAAAATCCAGCATTCTTAATTTCACTTCAAACGGTTCAAAATTTATTTAAGCCTCTTTCAATCAACACTGGGTTCATTCCTAACATAAAACAATCCTTGTTTTAGGGCTAGATAGACCCACTAATGAATTTTTTAACAAGTTCAGAATGAAACTCCAAAAATGCATTAAAAAGAGATCATAGTCCTTTGTATATATTTCTGGACCTCAAAACTTAATTCGATAAGTTGATAGAAAGTCTAAACCTGAAATGTATCATTCAAAAGCACTCGTTTCACTGAATGAACGAATAGCAGTAAAGCTGAACTGCATCGAGGGATTCGAGTGCCATCGATGTCATCGGGAGGGAAGCAATAAACCGAGGACCACAGAAGCATCCTTCGAAGCTGAAAGCAACGTTCCCTTTATCAGCCAGATCCCGCGCGAAGACGTTACGGAAAATTACCGTGGCATCGTTCCTAATAGCCAATATACCCTTAACAAGATGCAAACAATGCCGGCCTCGAGTGCCGTTCCAGTCCGTCGCTAACGTCAGGTTATGGTGGCGCAACGCGACAACACACTTTGGCATACACCATAGAGCAGTAATGTCGCATGGCGTATACCCCGTTAAGTGGATCCAATCAACTCGGTGGCAACGTAACAGACAGACAGACGGACAGACAGAGAGGGATAGGTCGAAGAGAACGAGAACTACAGTATAGACGAGCGTATAGGGGATTCGACGAGAGAAGAGGCGAAATGAAAACGATAGACGAAGAGGGATCGAAGGATGACATAGTTATTATGTTGCAGAGATAGCGAGATGTTAACGCTCAGAGCGATCGAGCGATTTCAGAGGCAACCCGATAAATCCCTTTGTGCTGCACGGTTGATTTTCAAACTGCCATTTGGGAAATTGCCGTCAATCCCGGAAATGAAGTCCCCGTGCTCGAATGAAAATCGAGGATCGCTAGGTGTTCGAGATCGACGTCCATCATGGCGGAGCTCACGATAATTCTGCTCACGTTCAAAGGATACTACGCAAATACGACGGAACGATGATGAACAGAAGTCCATCGCCGGCAAGATAAATCGCTCGTAAAAGTGCCACCGAGAGAAACGAGTGTGGCTACGAGGCGACCAAGCGAATTTTGAAAAAATATAAAGAAAAATGAATCAAATTGAAGGGTTGCTGATCCTCGAGCGAACTATGAACCCGAGTAACCACGAGCAAACTAATAGCTTTTAAGAACACGGAATTATCTTAAGCGCACTTAACCCATTTCCAAATGGACTTTCGTCCACGAGTGCGTCGCCAGCGAGCACCATTGTTTCCGCTACTCGACCGGTGAACGAACCGCAAGCTACCACTAATCCTAATGGCAGCGGGTTTTCTTTTTGAAAGATAAAAATAGACCCCGTGTCACGGAACGTTGTTCAAACCCGAGGCATACACTGATCTTCTGATTTGCGTTTGAAGAATGCCGTAATATATGGTCGTTCCAAAATTTTCTTTCGT
This sequence comes from Osmia bicornis bicornis, assembly GCF_907164935.1. NCBI lineage: Eukaryota > Metazoa > Arthropoda > Insecta > Hymenoptera > Megachilidae > Osmia > Osmia bicornis. Next base: position 8,878,119 of record NC_060216.1, on the reverse strand, counting down.
TTTTCAAATTCCCCCGAAAATCCTAAAAACGGTATTTGAAACGAAGTTAGAAGAATTTAGAAAAGAAGAAAAGTTTCATGTATGTAATAATTGCCGGTTAGGCGAAAAGGTCGGGGAAGGCTTTTAATCAGGATCGAATCGCCTTGAACTGGTAGCTGCTTTCTCCAGGGGTAATCAGGGTTAGAGTCAGGATTATAGGCTGATTGAATTAACCCCATGTTGGCTGCCCTCGTAAACTCTTACTAAAGTCAAGCCCCGGCTCCTCCCGTCTCGTGTATTCGCATTACGACCGAAAGTCTGTACCCAAGTAACGGCTCGTTACGGTCCTTTCGGAAGTACACTATCGAATTTCCGGTTTCTTCCATTATTCCGCACGGTTTATGTGAAACGTCTCGTGCCTCGCTCCTGTCGTAGCTCGCCACTTAATTCCCTGCTTTTAACAAAATATCCTAGCTACGATACAAGCGTACTTGTGAAATTTTTGGCGTAAAATATATACAATATTTTTTCGTTAATTATTTTTATCTTCAACATATTATTACCGTACTATCGTACGAGAGTTTAACGACAGAATTGTTTAGGAAAACACACAACGATTACATCACAGTCATATTTATAGCTGGAGACAATGCTAAAGGTGAACGGAGATAATATCAATATAACGGAACGAGGAGAATATAAAGCAGTCGATTCATCATCCTGTGTGCTATTCTGATCTCCACACTTATCGCCTGGCATTTCTTCCCCGATATAAATCAAACCGTACATCTTTGCAATAACTTACGACAAACACCATTCTAAATTCATACGAAGCAGGTCCTTTCAGTCGTCGTTGAAGTAACCGATATTTAAATAATTCAATCAAGACGTCGTGTTACTTTAAATTGTCCATAATTTTCGAGAAGAATCTTAGCGCAATCGGACGATTAATTTCATCAGCATCGTTCATCGGTTGGCACCGAGATCCAGATACGAAAGCGTGAATTGACAAGAACGTACCGTGTGTCTGATTACTCGGTCGCGCGTGTCACGAATGCGGTACATTCACCGTGTTTTATTTCGCATAACGAATATTCCGCGTTACTCTCGTGCAGTCAGCTATATTACGGGCTGAACGCGGTATTACACGCGCGTATTACTCCACGTATGTTTATCTACTTAATTCCTACGTTATGCCAGCTGAACCTGTCGAGAGAGAAAGCTGTTTTTCCATAGCCGACGATCTCGTCATACCTGCGAGCTCGTTGCGTTATGTAGCCAGCACTGACCTACGCGCGCCGCTCTTTACACGCGTATTACAACCTCGTAAGAAACGTATCACAACACACACGGTGGTACAATAACAACGGCTCGGTAACAGCAATTAATGCTACTTCCACGGATACCGTCATTATCTATCGTAATTATTCATTCAGATTAGACTATACTTTGTTATCTTCACCGTTATCCACGAGTCGACGCTCGATACGCTTCGAGATGGAGAAAAAAAAAAAGTCGCGATTATATGGTTCGTCGAGCTCGGATTAATTCAACGACTCGATCGTGATTTACGATACTTTGCGATCTCAGGGCTGCGAGTATTATACTTGTAAAACTGGCCGAATGAAAGGATTAAAATTCAGTTAGCGAACGAGGTATATAAAGAAACTTTCATTTTATGGATCCAATGAATGTTATCCTTTTCGTTGCGAAAGATGTACACGTGTACAACTTGCTGCAAAGAGAATAACTGTCATTTCTTTTAAATCACCCTATATCATTTCTAACAAGACGATTGCGTTCGTACGATATTAATGCGATAACTGGAATCGTAGGTGCTCCGATGAATATTTATGACAAACACGTATATTACATTAAAGAAAAAATGTAAACAGATAAGGTAAACAGCTTCTTGAATTGAATGTGAATTATTAAAAAAAGGAATTGATTCTCCCTCGTGCATGCGATGAATTAAAATAGAATTTATGCAAAGTGTTCTTATTTTGAAATTACGTAAATTAATTATTGAAATATGTTCATTCACTTTCCATCCTTCGTTCATTTATTTTAATTGTTAAATAGATATAGATTCAACGTTAATTGTTCTACTGGTAAAAGCTTCGTTTGATCAATATCGAATTTATTTCCCCATTCGACAAATACATTCGATATCACGCGATAACGATCGAGCCGAATAGAACAGAGCAGCACAATTTCGCTGATGCGGTCGTAGATTCGATTTTTCTAACGACACGCTCGTCATTATCGTGGCCGGATAGCGTGTTAGCGTACAACGGACACGCGTTCCAGTGGCTCTGTTGAACCGAGCCCGCGGATATTAATAAACGGGATTCATTTTCTACCGTGCTCGCATTCGCCTATCTAATTACGCACTTATCGCCCCGCCGTGTTATAACTCGCGCCGATAATACACCATCGCCCGTTCTACGCACGCATCGCCAACGCTTCACGCTCCGCTAGCGCGCTTCCATTCTCTACCTTGTCGCGAAAGTGATAAAGAAAAAAAGAAAGAATGACGATTAAAAAAACAGTCTAATTAACCATTCGCGAGTTTTCGATAAAAACGTCGCGCTCCTCTCTGTCATGCGAAGCAATAATTAATTCTCATTCGTTTGATACAGAAAATGTCCATTTCTAGAAATTATTCCAACAAGTATAATATCACAGAGCCAAAGTTCATTCAATTTGCGAGTTTAGCCATAGAGAAAAAAGGGTTCGCCGATGGAGAAGAGATCGTTCGATACGGGTAAACAATGGAGTGGCGGCAAAGGTTAATGAGAGGAGATTTTTAATCATCGCGAGCGAACAGGCTAGTAGACAAGCAAACCGTGGAACAAATAGAAACGTTTGCCAGTCTTGGTCGACAATGAGCGACGCGGCCCACGAGCCACGCTTGCACGCGTCCGTATTTTCTATACATATAAGAAGTCCAAGGTAATCGCGTATGTCACAATGGGGTGCACGTGTGCGTTATGCGAACCGTTCGTTACACGGCCGCGTTTATCCGCCGCGCCGACACGCATACGCGCGTTCCAGCCGCGAGCGAGAGGCTGCGCGCCAGCCTCGAGTCATTGATCAGCGTAGAAAACGCGGGAAACATCGGCAGGTAGTTTTCAAGAAGGTGAAACCGCGACAGAAAGGCAGAAGCACGCAGCCGCTCGAGCGGATCGTATGTATAAGGCGAAACCGTGTTTTTGCTCGTCACCGAGATTGATGAATGGACAGGTGAGAAGGAGAGAGAGAGAGATGAGACGGTGATCGTGGGACGTCGTCCCACTGAGACACATCGTTTCCTTTCTGACAGACCTGTCGCGCGTTTCCTCGTGCCGATCGTCGCGGAATTCCGCGATTTCCCACGGATTTCACCTTTTCCGGAGAGATCGTTAAGCTTCTAAAACGTCCTCGACAGACGCAGAGCGTTTTCCGCGAAGCGTGGGCGACGCGAGGATCGTTGAGAGAACGTTCACACCCGTGATTGCGAGACACGCGGATCGCGCCGCGATGGCCTTGTCGATCTTCCGCGTAAAGTTGCTACGCTTTTTCCTCTCGATCCTGCGCTCGACATGTTCGCGTTCGAACGTGCCTGATCGAGGTTTCAAGAAAAAGTAACGGCGGATCGGTGGGATATAAATAATTGCTGGTGTTTCTTCAGATCGAACGAACGAGTTTTCATGAAAGGATTAAATACTCGGAAAATCGGCCATGAATATACTATATCTCTTATTTCATTATTTGTCCATTCATCCGTTCATTCATCCGTTCTGTTTACCTGTTTATTTTTCCATTCTACCAGCGGGATTCCATTCGCCTCGTTATCTTGCGGATCTGTCGCGAAAGCTTGTCGGCCAAAGTGAAACGTGCCGAATCGAGAATTCCGAAAACAGTGTGCAACGCCGAAAGAACCTTTTCGAAAATTCCGTTCGGTAAAACGGGACGAGCATGAATCGGTCAGAAGTCGTTCCACTCTGGCCTGATCGTGGGTGGTCCATCGTGTAAAATGTCCTCGCGGCTTTCGCCACGGGGTTCCTCGACGCCCATCAAGACCGATAATCCACACCGAAAACCGGTACAAGCTTCCGCGACCATCCGTTTCGGTGGCACTCGCTAAGAAGAACTTTCCAGCAACTTTGTGCAAGTTGATCGCAGCGCGTTTCGGCCGGCTTAAGGACTCGACCGACGGCCATTATGGAAGCGCTAAGGCGACCATAAAAGTCTTAGCGGCCGTGACGGACGCTTTGTAGCCAAAATACTGTTTCTTCGCTGTCGCCGGCCCAGAAAAGATGTGAGGTCTTTCTCGGGGTAATAACAAGGCACGAAGGGATACCGGACGTCACGGTTCTAAAAGTCGAAAAGTCTCGACCGAGGATCACCTCTCGCTGAACTTTACGTTCGCTACAAACCAACAGAAAAAAATAAGAGAGAAAAGAAGGAAAAGAGTATGGGACCGCGACGAATACTTTCGCATGTTCCACGAATCGTCGATGGATCTTCGTGTTGGAACGTAAAAACGTCTGGGTGGCGCGACGGGCTTCCAGCTGGGCTCCTCCGCCTCGCGTTTTTACCCTCGCTCGCTGTTATCGTCGATAAACGTCAATCAACCGGCGCTAGCGTAACGGAAAAACGATGTGACGGGAAAGATGGAATTCTTAGGTTCCACCGTGGTAAGAAGTAACGGACGAAAGTGATCGAGTGCTTGTACGAGGTACATGGTTTCCGTATCCACCTGTTAGCAACTCAATTTCGATAAACCTCTTCCTCGCGAACGGCATAAAACATCCGAACATTATTCACTAGTCCCGAGTTAAATAATAAACATGGTATGGTAAGTGGATTGCCACTGTCTCATTTATTGAAACAGGTACATGTTTTAAAAGAAATGCAAAGTACGCGGTCTGTGAGAACTGTAACCAGTAAGATTCGATGAGGAAATCGTGAGACAGGTAGTTTGAATTTGAAAGGAATCGAGGATCCTAATCTGAGCGGCTGCCAGCGATCTCGCGTTGTCGTCGATATGACGGATGCGGCTCGACTAAAAAGAACGCGCGCTTGCTTGGAAATTTCGATCCGACACGCGTTTAAAAGAATTACGGTGCATTAGCAGCGTGGCGGAATGCAGCGTAAAAAGCGTCGCTAAAGAGCGTGGCAACGTTCTAAGACAAGCATTGTCATGCATATGAACACGAGTTACCGATACAATGAACCCTAACTAGCTATTATGCCCCGCACGCCGGTTGCAGGAATTTTCTTCCTCGTAGAACAGATTTGTTTCCTCGCAACGCACGCTCTGCCCCTGTCCCTTACGCCTTACACGCTTCTCGGAGTTTCAAGAATTCCAACTTTGCTCCGTCCGATTCTTATGCGAGCGTAGAAAATGAAACAGTTTTTACGATCAACATATTTGTTATCGTGCCGGGCGAGTTTCAAATATTTATCACCGATAAAACGCGAGTCAAGAGAAGAGTCGTCTTCTCGTTTTACGAGTCTTCGTGGCTCTAGTTTCCATCTACAAGATATGTACACGCGTGTCACCGACGTCGAGTAACTCGGAAAAGTTTCAATGTGTTCAAAAGAAATCAACCACCGTGATACCTGTTCGAAGTTAAGGAACAGGTGTAAATATATTCATCGTCTTTGACCGTTGTCTCGCCGCGCGAGAACCTGTTCCGTTTCTTTTTCTCGAGCGTTTCTTCCTCGCGAAATGTCGCCGTATTTTCTCACGGTGCGACTTTTCCATCGGTCAACGGAAATCAACAGCCCATTGGGATACACCCTAGGTGAAGCGGTTTAATGACAGGCCGAAAGAATCTAAACCGCGAGACTCGCCCTTTTCTACTCTTGCCGATGATACCGGAAAACAATGGACGGAGAGAAAAGGCACGAACGTTCCACCTTTACAATTGCTTTCCCACCGCTCCGTACAGGAGACACATGGCACGTCCTCCTCGTCTTCTTTCATCGCGTTCGTCGAGCGAGAAAACGCGTTTGGAAGGCGGCGTAGGAAGAAGAAGCGGCGCGGTTGCACGCTCCACAATTATTACAATTACCGGTAACTACCTGCCATTTGTTCGTTAATCGTTACTTGACGCTCGAACGAGCGCACCGCATACGAGAACCCTTTGACGGTCGACTATTTTACCGGCGATACGAATAATTGCGGTTAACGCGACCGGCCGATGAGAATACCGTCTGCGATCATGAACGATAGCCGAGCTTTTCGTAGGAAAAAATCGCTCGAATAAAAGAGAAAATTATTGATTGCACGAACTGTAGAATGTAATTTTTTGTACAAAGAACCACGGTCTCTTAGATCTAGACCCGATCTATGGCGAACCTGAATCGGTGAACGCGTTAATGCAAGAAAAATGAGACGAAAATCGCAAATGCAACAAAGCAGTCGCGCGCCTTTGTCGGTGTTTCGACCGACTGAACCAATCGGCCACCGATTTCAATTCGCCAATCGCAGAAAGAAACACAGTCCTTACGGATACAAAACGGCTCCTTTGATCCTGTCCTTTATACCCGCAATTAACCATGCTTCCCTTTTTTTTTTTTCTACGAACACGCCCTCTCGCAGGAAGTTTGGAGTTTCGCGAGCACTGGGTAATAGAGACGGCAGCAGGTTCCCAAAGGTAGGAGAACGCAAACCGTTCCAACATTAACAAAGAGCGACACCATACGTCTTGCTTAAACTGTGAAAAGCGCGTTGTTCGAGACCTGAGAAAATATTGAGACACGCGCCCCGACCTCCGGCCCCGAGGCAAAATGTTTCCAAAACTTCGGCCCACTCCGTGACGAATCGGTCCGGTGAATCGGTCACGGGCCTTTTTCACGTCTCACGGCTTCTTTGTCAGCCGTCACACAAAGTTTCCGCCTGTCTTTGTCCACTGACTTATGTCGTCCATACGTCAAGGTCTATTGTAATAGACGGCTTCGAGTCTCTCTTATGGCCTCCCTTGATCGCTTAACTGCTTCTCGCGAAGCTGACGACCCTTTGAGAGAAAACCGTATGAAAGGGAAGAGAAAACGAATCGACCAGGTTCATCGAGAAACACTGTCCTACGTCCGAATTAGAGAGCAAACTGATGGCCCTCTATACACGGACAACAAGGAACAAGAAACATAATCGAATTAACCCATAGCGAGTCCCTTTTACCAAGCTCGACGTAAGAGAAAAAAATGGTCGACCATTGGGAATATGAAAAATATCCTGCCTCCGGCGCTTATTTCTGGGCATATTTATTTAGGACAATCGGGGACATCGTTGTGAAGTATCGAACCGTTTTCCAAAGCATCGGGACGCGGCGTGGACGAAAATACAGCGATGTCGAGAAATAAATTGGTACATCAGTCACCGGTCGGGACGCGGACTCTGGTTCCCATTGTAAGCTGTGCTCGATAAAAATGCTTCGGATCCTATTATTCAATTTCATTGCATGCACGGAGAGATGATATCGAGCGGTTAGTATCTCTGTCGAGGAATAGGAAAAAAGAAGAGGTGGGTCGGGGTCGGCGTATTAACGGATAGGAACGAAAGAGAACTCCAGACGTCCGGACTCCCACCTTTATTGTTACAAATGACACGGCAGTCAATTCGCCTCTGACCCCGATCGCGGGTGGGATCGAGCAAACAAGAAAAGGACTCTTCTTCCCTTCTCTCCGCCCTTTCGCTCTGCTCTTCTCATTTTTTTCTTTGCCTCGCCACAGAGAAAGCACGCGGCTCGTTCGACGCCAAAGATTCGTCGGTAACTCCAGTTAGAAAGCTGTGTCAGCGAGATTCCGTCGGATTAACGGGCTCTCGTTTATCCGCAGGTTTGCGTTCTTGAAAAATTGGATGAAACTCTGTCGTCGACAACAGTGTCGTCGGGACAACGAAGACGAATCTTGTGTCTACGAAAGCGTATCGCTAACCAGCGGAAGGAGAAACAGAAACAGAGGAGATTCAAGAAGAATTTCGACCCCCTACGAGATGCCTTTATCTCCGTTTACCACGGTGGCAACGAGGCGCCACGCGTATCGAGCCTCGTTTCATCGGATTTTCTGCCTCGAGACTTTCAGACAGGTCCCTATTGATTCCGGTTCGATGTATCCGCTGGCCGGGGCCCGGCGCGGCGTGAATTAACACTTGCACCGTAGCCCGCGACGGATCGCGTTACACGCGGGCATACCGTGAATTGCATCTGTTGTCTCGCGTTCTCAGACCGTTGCACCGAAGGGAATTCGCGAAACCACCGCGCCTAGCCAGGGAAAGCGATACACGTTGCAATCCTGATCGACGTTCGAATCTGAGGCGTGTTTTCAATCAACGTCGTTCACCAATTATGGTGAAAGCGTGCCTGTTAAGGTACCATAGAAAAGTAATAAAAATTCAGCTACGCAATCGGTTATTCCGTTGCTGCACACAATTTATTCCGAGAAAACGCCACTTGCCCGAAGAAAAAACCTTCGAATCTCGACTCGATAACAATTTTACACCTTCGAACCGGCGATTTTTCTGGCCCGATCGTTGGATGACTCACGAACGGAAGGGAACGAGATAAATGGGTGTAGGAAAATGCTTGGGAAGGAGTCTCGTTGCTTCCAACAGCTTTGGCCGATCTAAACGACAAAGGTTTACGCGGTCGGCGCGAGATCGCACTTTCGAATCGCTTGCCATAGAGAATTCAATGCCGAGGAATCGAGAAGCGAAGACAAAGAGCGAGTTGTAGGGAGTAAAAGAAAGATGCTCGCTCTTCCGCTTTCCCCCTTGGAGTATTCATTTTTATTAACCGACATTTCTCCCGTAATAAAATCCCGGGCAATCTTCATAGAATCTTTGTGAAACACGCGGTATCCAGTATCGTTTGACCGTTTCCCCTTGCTTCCCCATCCACCTCCCTCCTTTCCGCACTCAAACGCAACCCCTCCTTGCACGGATATAAAACCTGATGGCCGATAACAACCACTAGCGCCCCTACCCGCCACAGTACCCTGTCTCTACGCCCGACCACCCTCGCCAACACCGCCACTGTATCCGACACAAAAGCTGTGAGTGGTTCCCGTTTTATTGGAACCATACACGGATACAGATAGGGGCGATACACCCTCTCTCTCTCTCTTTCTCTCCTTTCCAACCCCGACGTTTTCGGGCTTTCGAAGAGGTTGCTGGTCACGGGGGCTGCGGAGAAAAGAGAGGAGAAGAGGGCACACGACGATGCTCGAACAACGCAAGGCCGAGGGGTGCTGATGGTCTGACAATATGCGATCTCCCTCTCGACTCGTTGAATTTCTTATATTCGATATATGTATACATGTACCTATGTATAGTATACTCGATGGGAATGTTTCCGAGGGCGGGCCGTCGCGGAGGCTCGAAAGAAATCGCTGCCCCCTTGATCTGTTAAGTAACGATCGGTTAAATAAGGATTTCGAATCCCGAGGAAAACTTGGGCGCAACGAAATTCTTGCTCGACGGATTCTCGCTGGATGAACTTTAAAAGCGATTTACTCGGAAGAAATTACAGCTTCGTAACCCGCTCTCTTCCTTTTCTCTTTCCCAGAAAGGATGGTAGATTGAATTTGGGCGAGAGTACTCTCGTGATACGCCGCGAGAACGACGTTGCTCCCCTCAATTGGCGAAACTCCAGCGAGACGAGTTGTTTCGAATCTGCGATGTTCCACGGCTAGCTACGTGTGGCCCAGGCGATATAGAATTGCTGCAAATAACAATTCTGGCATTCCCTCTGCTTCGATCAGAGCCCTACACACCCCGGCGAACCGACAGTAAGCATCTCTGATAATACAGTAGGGATATCATGGAGAGCTCTTGATATTTATGCGCCATAAAAGTCCTGTACACGGGGAGGGCAAGGCTCGAATCAAGGGTGCTGACCGGACATCGGTTTTGGGGGAGGCCAAAACGGTCAGTTCTTCGTGAGACCGTTCCCACTGTACCCTTCCCCTTCCTTTCGTTTATGAGTGGCCAAGTGACCGATTTACTTACAATAGCCGTTGACAAGGAAGCTCGGTCGATCTTGGGGCAAAATCGACGGCTAGAGGGAGATCAGGGACGAATCACCACTCCATCCTTTTATGCGTCGTTACGCTACAATCCAACCGATCATCTTGATTTAAAGTAAATACTTTAGAATCGAACCTTTCGATTTACGACGATTCCATTCGTCCGATCGACACGGTTGTATCGACGACGATCGTTCCCAGTTTTCATGGGCCAACTATAACAACAACGACGATGGAGTATCGTGAACGTGAGAAACGAGACTGAACGTTTTACGCCGATTAAATACCGACGGAATGGAACGTCGAAGAAAACATCGGGGAATGCCGTGGCCGATTTCGTCAGAAATCTCGAGGAACATAAAACGGCGACGGTATTAAGGCCGAGACGAGCGTGTGTCACAACGTCAGCCTTCGCGAGAACCGATCGAACGACTTTTTTCATCGGCAATCGAACGAAAACGAATTCACGGACGGTGGCGCTTAGCCTCCTTTCAGCGACGAGTCTTTCATACCATGCCACCTTTCTCGTATCGAACCTCTTCTCTTCGTCTAACCGCGGCCACCGCACCGGTTTCATTTTCATCGACCTGCCTGCGGCTAACTCCAGCCAATCGATCTTCCTTAACGACGTCCAATGACCAGTGTCGCTTAACCTTCCACACGTTCATTCACATTTTACACTTTTCATATAAATGTTGTGTTTCAGGTTTTTCTCAATGCTATTTAATAAATCGAATACTATTCCAAAGTTAATCGATGGATTTCATTAAATTCAACCTCTTTCAATTGCTTAAAATATCAAGGAACAATGGAATAAATAACTACAGAGTTAAACGAAGAGAAAATAGTACTCGAGACGTTACAATCAACCGAATGCATCGTCCAACGAACAAGCAGGCAACAAATTGCAGCGAGACAATTCATGATAAACAGAAACGAGAGAAACTGCCTTCGCTCTCGCGTCTCCTCTGAAGCACCAACTATCTTTTCTCCGACTCCCTTGGGTACCACCTGCTCACAATTTCCATGGAACAACGGGCGTCGTTTTTCCGCACGCAAAGCCACGTTTCTTGCATACGCGAGCAGGATCGGCGGACAAGGACGAACGAGAGGATCGCGCGTTCAAATCGGCCGATTGTGTACACAGGGAGGCAAAAGCACCGGGGTATCTCGGTCTGGCGAATTTTGAATCGTACTATTCTCGCATCCGGTTTTCCCATTTCCTGAGGGACCATCCGCAACGAACGCAGACGAGCCGCGCGGCCAATCTCGATAAAACGCGGCAGAGCAAAGAGAATCGGGAGAAGATCCGCAAGGAAAATGGAGAAGTCAAGGAAGACGGGGAAAGAGGAACGGGCAGAATAGACTCTGCCTCTTTACAAGCTGTAATAAAACATCGTTTGCCCGTGAGTTGCCGCGCCATGCGAGAATATTTACAGATACTTCAAAGATATCCTACTACGCCAAAGGTTTTCCACGGAGATTCAATAAGGAGAATCGATATAACAAACAAACATCCACCGCGATGATCGTTCAGTTTCCTATTGCTTCTTCCTCTCTCATCCCATCCCTCCCCGATTATTCCCTCCGATTTTTCCTCTGGTGTAGACGTCGAACTCGCAAACAGCAAAGCAAAGCGGAGGGACGAAGCCGAAGAAACGCGAGAGGAAAAAGGAAAAGACAAATGGACGAACGAGCGAGGGAAGGATATACGGGACGAAAGGTAAAGATTTAAATGGCCTCTCGCAAAAAGCATTTAGCTATTCCCCGTGGCAAACGACCATGGCGAAATGGCGAGAGAGAGAACATATTTTAAACAGATTTCCCTCTTCCGTGCGCGATATATTTATGTGCCTTGCGAACCGGCTACCAACCCCGTGTATGTACAAGAACCGGGACGACTGTATTGCCGCTGCTATTCGCTGCTACGCTCGAGGACTCGCCTCTTTTTTTCGGGGCTTTCGAATTTAAAAGGTTTAAAACGATTTCCCAGGGGCTGGCGCGCCACGCCGGATTCTCCAACGCCTGATCGACCGACGACGACTTTTCTCTTCTCTTCCGCCACCGATCTTGCTCCAATCTGTTCATCTCCCTTTCTTTTTATCCAGCTCGCCAAGAATGTATATCGCGACGATTGTTTGTTACGAATAAAAGACCTGCATCGATCGGTTCTTTTGTGTACGACACTAAAAATATTCGATAAATCGTTCAGCAACCGCAGGGTTGATAACAAGTTTACGATTGAAACTCTGGTAATATGAAATCCAATTTAATCCTAATTTCAATTCTACTCACCTTCTCAAAATCCGATACAAGCACGTTAGGAGAGACGTTCTAAGGGCGAGACAGCACGTGCTACCAGGACAGTGTTTGCCGCGTGCGATAATAACTTTTACGACGTTTCCCTCCGTGTACCAGCAGTGGCGTTATTGCGAATTGTCGTGGGATATCCTGCTACGAGATTAGAAGGATCCTCTCGTAAAATCCGTCCTACGATTCCAAGATTTCATGCGTCTCGAACCGATTCGAACGTTACGTTTCACGCGATCGATCAGGAAATCAAAGCCACCGGAGGAAAATCCAAGTTCAAACGAATCGAGAACACACGTAAAGGTATTACACGCGGTGCGATTGTATTAACGAACGAGGTCTCCGTAAACGGATCCCCGATGGCTTAAGAAAGAAACATGGGAACAGGGTTGACGTATCGCTGACAGGAGGAGGAGTAGAAATCCGACGAAGCTGTCCTTCAAAAACGGAGGAGACGCCGGGGGTAGCAGAATACGAACGCCTTTTCTAATGGAATTAATGTCCTTATAACCCGCCCGGAGCGTAAGATTTACCTTTCATCCCTGGGAATATGTGATCAGGGTATTAGTGCCTCTGTATTATTAAGAGATGAAAACTGAAAGTACCCAGAGCGGAATGGTAAAGGAGGAGAAAGTAGGATGAAGATAGAGCAAGGTAAAAGGAGTGTGGGAGGGCGAGTTTAAAAGTCCTCTGGCAATGGAGACGTTTTCCTGATTTCAATGCGAGGCTGATTTAAAATTCATCAGCCTCTTTAAGGGCTTATTTTTCTGCTCGCGCTCCGGGCTATTTATTTTTTTCTTCCTCAGACGAAGACGAGGAGCAAGACGTAATCCTGTATTCTCGGTACCGGACCAACTGGAGCATCTCCTTTTGTGTAGCACGCCCCGAAGAGGGTAGGATTTTTAATTTCACGTGGCTGAACATCCTATCTTTCCTTTCCTTCTTCGACGGAGACCATGTTTTTCGCGAACACGCGAGGATGCCAGCCAAAATCGCGAATCGCGCGTCTCGTGGTTTCTCCGGTCGTCGTAAAATAAATTGAAGCTCGGCAAACGGTGGCTCTCTTGGCTCGGCTCTTATCGCGCTCGGGTTATAGATTTTTAACGCGAATCGACTACGCGATCTTATCGTGGCCGTTTATCTTAATTCGGGCAGAAACAATCCCCCAGCTTCGAAGCGACTCGGAGAATTCATCCTGGAAAGAGTCGGGCGAATTTTTGCCACGACCAAACTGTACAGATTGCATTAAGCGATATCTCGTCGGAATTACAATACGCTACATTTGACCCGGAATTTATAATATCCACGATGGCAGTGCGAGTAAAAGCAACCGCCACCCTGGGACCTATATCGTACGGAAAACGTCGCGCTAATGCGACCCCTCAGCCCTGCTTCGACCAATAACACCCCAGCCAAGGAATTAGGGATACCGCTTTTAAAAATACCCGATTTGCCACGGCCACCCTTCTTTCCTTCCTCCGTTCGAATCCCGTGCCAGTCAATTACGAGTATTACGAGCACTGTTTTCAACGATCGCCTTACTTCCCCGAACTCTGCCTCTATATTTCTTCCTTACGCCCTTTCCGTTTAATTTTCCTCATAAATCTAATTCGACTTGTACCGAGTAATTATATTTTGTATATTGTAAGTTATTATCGACTGTTTTCTTGAAAGGTATACGCGAAAAAGTAAAGTAGAAATTAAATATCTACTCAAATTTCCTAAGGAAATACAGAAACGCTTTACCTTCAAACGAAACCATACTCGTCAATCAGGAACAGAGCTCATTTGCACGTGCTCTCGTGTTCCATACCTGGTCGCTTTCTAACAAACGACATGGCTGAACACAACTGCATGGTTTCGCATGCTTTCTCAATGTTACCGGCAAAACGGCGCGCATAATTGTGACAACGGGTAACAAACAACGCCCGAAATTCCCGTAGCCGTTAGTCAACGAACACGAGAGATGTTTGAGCGAGGCGTAACGTTGCGATTAGCCATGGATGCGAGAGAAATCGATGTTATTTCGAAATATTAGCAGAGAACGGTGATGAGGCCCCGGTACAACGCATGCCCTATTACCGTGATTAGCATACGCTGACAGCCGGCTGCCACCTCTAAACAAGGGGGCAAACGGCGAAACCCATACCGTCGTATCGGCCTGTGCAGTTCAGTGGAGACACGGACCGCGGAGATACTGGCACTAACCCGATTCGATACTGGAACGGGGTGGATGGCTTGCTGGATGCCGTGTAACATATTGCGACAAGCTATGCTAAACATTAGGCCAGTGACGCCGACTGATGCTGTTCGCCCACTCTGTGCTAATGCATGCGGCGTTCGTATTTGCGCTCCTATTACGACCACTTCCCTTCGACTACAAAAAACGATTGGAAAAGTTCTATTTCTGAAGGCTAAGATCCTCGAAAATCTTTTCAATTAGTAATAAACTTATTCGACGAGTTTGATAATAAATTCGATAAAAGAAAAATAAATTCTGCAAATTGTTAGAAACATTTCCCGGAAGAATTTCAAGCCGAGTTCGTTCATTCTCTGTCTCGTCAGTCCTTCCTGAATTATTTCGCGTTTCGTAATTACACGGCATCCAGTTGCGAGGTGCAAGCGGGTCGTCGGTCACAGTGATTGCATGCATCAGAGGCCAGAGCACGGGAAGACACTCTGGTAGTAACCAGATTCGATGGTGGAAGGAAGGGCTGGACGTTGTGGATGGTGTGTAACATATTGCGACAAGCTATGCCAAACATTACGCCGGCGACGTCGACTGATGCCGGCTAACCAGCTCGCAACGGTAATACGAACGCGTGCGTGTGGGTGGAAGCGTCGCGTTTGTACGTTTGTACGAGTGCACGCAAACAATGGCACGCGAGCGCGGGAATAATTATCACACGCGCCCGGCCGTGTCATCTCGTTTCGCACGTTGACGAGGCATTGTTAAAACGGGCCCCGACGCGCGATCCTTACGACGACTGGATGACAGCTCGCTAATAACCGACATTAATCGACATCCCAGCCGACCAGTCGAGCAAGACGCCGCGTTTCTGCGAGCAACGACACCTCGTCAAACGTCGTTTCTATCAAGCGAAGAAGAATGGAATTTCTCAATTTTTAATTTTAAAAATTTTCTAAAAATAACACCCTAAATGGAATATTCTAAGGACCATTGACGCGAGATCAGAATGTTCGCGATAATCGCAGCCGCGAGCGAATTTGCATCAGGTCCGATCGACTGGCAGCAGAGAGGACGGAGAGGACGGAGAGAGGATTTGCATTCGAGACGGAGCCAACCCGGTGGATTCGGTGGAAAATGGCTGGAGCGCCGCCGCCTAAGTGCAAGGATAGCGGCAAACGACGTTACGGGGTTGACGGACTCATTACGTGGCGGTTTGCATATAGAGCACGCCGGGAACCGGGGCGGATCTCTATACACAACTCGAATACGTAGTTCCGAACGAACGGATGTGCAGAGAGCAACGGGCACTGACTGACTACTACACGAGTAATATGGATTTGAGGGGGAGGCCGACACAATAGTGCCACTAATGCACAATCACCCCCGCCGTTTCGCTACCTACCTCCAACCTCCGACACCCTTCGGGCAAACTACCTACACAGACCATTCAATATTGGCCAGAGCTGTAGCCGCTGGCTTATCTACGGTTAATGGGCCGATATTGGCCCGCTCTGAAGAACTATGCGAAACCACCCTTCCGATTCAACTTGACGATTTTTCTCTTCCCTACCGCCCCTTCAATTGGAATCGTACCTTTCGGTTGGTTGTTATTTCTCAAATTATAAGGGATATTATTACACGGAAAAATTAACACTCAAAAATCACAAATGTAAATATTACGACGAATATTATTTAATTTAAATCTCGAATAAGAAACTTCGTTATCCCTCGAATCACAATGGAAACTAAGCCCGGCGATTCGTACAAAAGCAACGTACCATGTTCCTGGAATGAAAACCCAGTACAATCAACTGTACCAAAGCCATCGTGTATTTACCCGAAATCTCTCCATCCGCAACACGAATTCGAAGCAACATCGGCACGTCTGGGATCGAGGAGGATCAAAAGTCCGCGTGTTCACGAGACAGCAGAGATTCTCCGTAAACAGAACGTGGAAATGTGGCTGACCATTTCGATGCGGTAGGATCACGAATAACAACGTAGACCTCGTAGCCGAGAGAGCCACAGAGGAAGGGTAGAGCTACTGTACTACACATCCGTGTATCGGTCATATTGTGCGGCACCACTTCGGCCCAATATCCGCGAGAGCGGCAGCACGCAGTCCGGCCCCGGTATCAGCACGGCCCATTGCCCGCGAATCCGGCCAATTTCCTGCATCCTGATCTGATCGTCACTTTACGACGCGTGTACCACCGACCATCCAACGGACGCGTCCATCCACCCAGCTTCGCACTAAACCGCGTATACGCGTATACGATCGGCGAGTATCCATCGACCATGCTCCCTATGTACCAGCTGATAACGTACGTATCGTGTTCTCTGGATTCAGCATAATCTGACTGATTGGCGGACAAGCTCTGTGATCGGGGATCCCATTGCCTGCCAGACAAACTCACTCGAGCTGGCTGTAAGTTTCGTTCGTCTGGGGCTCTCGTGTACGGTCAAGTTTTATGGGATTAGCGGTTTCGCTGGGATACGTTTGTTGAATGGTAATTGTTGTAGAAAACGGGAGATTTGATTCATAAAATCACTGAAATGGGATATGGACTTGAAGACTTAGTTTGCGCAATGATTTCTTGGAAATATTAATACTTATATTGGCTGTCATACCGAGAAGAGTCAAAATGAAAAATCGCGTTACAGAGATACGCTTATAAACGTCGGCTTTGTGATAGGATTTCTATTCAGCGAAAAGCAGACGGAACGTTTCAGCGGATCCAATATATCCGTCGAAATTCACGAGCGATCGTGGCTTCGATCACGGCTTAGAACCCGACGACTCGTATAATAGACGGTCTCTTGAAATCCAATGACTCGTGAAATATTGCTTCTCGTAACACGGTTAAATTGGTCAGCGGTGAGCTTCACGGTACTTTAAGGTACTTCTAAGATCGTTCGACGGAACGAGCGACGTGTATCGATGGTACTTGAGAAAACGATACACGCCCGAATCGAAGACCATCGAATCGCGATTGTACAGAAATTCTTACGTTTACCAGAAAAAAAACTTGTAAAGGAGAATCGACTAGTATATCGAAGTTTATGCAACAGACCAATATCGTTCGAGCCGATATAACTTCGTAAGGGTGTTCCCTGTTGACTACGTTCAAATTTCCTTTGATACGATTCGGTATGGTATTCCACAGACAATTTTCTTACTTCGCTTCCCTCTTCCTCTTATTTTCTTTCAGTGAATTTATGAAATTCCACGGATATTTTCAGCGACCTATCCGAATCTTCCGACAGGAGTGGAAAAAGGTAAATTATAAAGTGTTCTCTATATCGAGTCGATTTGCAAACGAATAATGGTGGATAAAATCGTTGGTGTTTCGACGACTTTCCCACGGAACCGTGAACGCTCGGAGGCGCCTCGACTCGTCGCGACGACGACGACGAGTAGCTAGCGTTTATGAAATACGTGTTTCGCCTGGGTATTCGCGGTTCACGGTGGGCGCAGGCAGGACGAACCTGGCCATTGTATGGGAAACGGATAGAGTGGAGGCATTTGCTATTCTCGTAACGCACAGGCTATGTTCCATTGTCACATTGTGCCTGCTAATACGCTAAAAGCCTATCTGTGTTGAGATCTGCGCGCGGAATATTGCCGCGCCCGGGATTCGAGGCGGCGTAACGAGGTTACGTCCGAAGAGACAATCGCGAGTTAATGACTACGTAATTGAACGGCAGTCGACGAACGGAGAACGGGCAGAAAGGAGGAGATTGAGCCTGAATGAAGAAGGTCTTTCGCTGAGAAACGGAGAAGCTTGTGGTTTCCCTGTTGACAATGGCGAACAATGCGGAAGATCAAGTTCTACTTGTCTCAGTTCCAAAATATGCAAAATTAGCAAAACAATATTTGTTAATTTTCCAGATTTAACAAATTTAATTTAATTTAACAGATCAATATTTGTTAATTTTCTTTTTCCATTTAAATGTCACGAAATGAAAAAATCCGCCAATGAGGCTATTTCAAAATGCGAGTACAATAACACATGTATTAAATTTAGTTTTGTAATAAACGTTCCCCTTTTCAAATAAAGAAAAACTGAGAACCTTTATTCAATCCTGCGTGCAATCCTCCTTATATTTAACACGAATTGCGCAAGAGAAAGAGAAAACAAGCGAGAAGAAAAGATTGTGCGTGTCTTAAAGTGGCAGCAAACCGTTTCTCCGCTGGACATAGTATTCCTCACGATTCCTTTTTGCGCCGATAATGGCAAGAAATTAAAGCGAACGATTCGATGCCAATCGAGCCGCGTCGACTTAATGACAAGTGTTTCTTGCGTGTCGAGCAACATATTTTTTTCTTTGCCGCTTAGTGTATATCGTGTTCAGTTGAATCGTGGTTTGATATACGAACGAAAGAAAGCAAGGTCCTCCCTTAATTTTGCAGAGTTGCGTGCATCGTCGGACCGCAACCTGCCCCAAATTCCACGATTTTACGAAAAGAAAAAAGAGCCTGCACGAACTGTCAAAGGTACATATCTATGATCGTTACAGAAAGAATTTCACGTTGTGTACGCGAGCTCTAATCGCGTAAAGATGCTAGCGAAATGAGAAAAAAACTGAAATGGTAGCTGAGGAAAGGGAAGTTCCTTTGGGGTCCGCGTTCACGGGCGGGCGAGCTGTTGACGAGGGCGTGCAAATTTTTTTAACGACGACCAAAGCCTCGGAAAAACGCGCCGCCACCAACCGACGCGATTATGAAAATTTTCTTTGACAAATACTCCCTCCGCTTCTCCCTTATCCCTCGACTGCTTACATTTTTAACCGCGCGAGGTATAATTATGTCGTTTCTGGCCGACGAACTTCCGAAGCCATCTGACATCAAACGGAATTTCCTCGTTCCGTGAGAAACCATCAGGCTGAAAATTCTCCTCCTCTAAAGAAGCGACGGATATTCGCGTCTTAAGTGAGTCGAAAAAAAAGTGATAAAATTGAATAGTTTTAATATGCTCTTAGAAGGGAAAGAGTTAATAGAACTGTCGCGATAATTGAGCAACAGCGAATGTTTCCCTCAGCCAAGCAATTTTGTTACATTTCCACCATTATTCCGTATCATACGCTACTTATATCAGCGACGCGATATTGCTCGTAGAAGAAGATGATCGTTTTTATCCTCAGACCGCGGATACAAGCGCGCCAGACATCTTCTTCGCTAATGCGAGTGGTAGTCAGGCCTTTCTTTCGTCCGTACATGAAACGTTGATCGCTCGTTCGCGGACAACGCGGTAGAAAAGGCAGAAAGAGAATGGTATAACGGGTCAACGGGGCCTTTTTAGGGGAACATCTCGGGGATATCAGTGCGGGTTTATCATGAACAATAGGAGATAAAGCGGCTCGAACAGCTCGCAATAAATTCGTACCGAGCTGCGAGATATTTCATAAGGGAGGAATCCATCAATAACGGCGAGGAGTATGTGTGCGATCCACGGTTGTCGAGCAGACGACAGGGTGTTACGGTGGTCGTGACACGGCTGCCGCAGGAAAAGCCCGCAGTTCGCAGCAATAAATAATGCGATAAAACACGAGTCAGCCTTGCGTAGGAGGCGGAGAGGGTGGCAGAATTTCGTCGAGGAGACCTTCTCACCCCTCTTCGACTTCCCTCTCTTTGAAGTTCTGCCTTACCTACCTAGGTATTTCCGGCTTTCGTCGCTTCCTGCATCAGCCAGGAAAAGCCACTTTGTCGAAGGCGACCTGTCTCGTACCCCGGACAAACTCGATTACGCTCGTGAGTATGCCATAAATGAATTTCACCGGTAAGACAATGTTCCTTGGTTTATGTAATTTAACGAACCCTCGACGACCGACAGCCATCGATATCCGCACAATTTTCGGGGATGTTTTATTAATCGGAGGGCAGTATTCTTGATGAAATTTTTCGCTTGCTACCAAAAGTGTCCCCTACATTAAACGAGGGCCTATCGTGGAAATCTTTAACTTCCAGAGGAAGAAATTAAGGAATGCTATTCAAGAATAATAACATTCGTATCGATGCTGAAATCAATCACCGAACCATCCGTTTCCATAGCAGAAAAAGAATCGAGCTCGAGCGATCGGTATCGCGTGGAAGTTGTCGAATACCGTGGAAAGGTTTCCCTTGTTTCTGCAGGAAAGCCGATGAATTATCGTCCACCTATAACGTTCGCTTGGCTTTCAACCCCGCTTTCCGGCACGGCAGCTCCTCCTTCTGGTACAGGAAGGGGTGTTCTGCTGGCGCAGTTGCTTGGAGAAAGCATATTCATAAAATCGGCGAGGCAAGACCACTTTATATCTCGAGGTTCACCCCCTTGGGCTGGTCGACGAAGGTTCGCCGAGTCGAGTGGTAGCCGGTACGTCGAATTTATTAGCACTAAGCCGCGTGAAACGGCCGCTGCCAATCACGAATTACGTCCAATAACCGGAATTGTAACCGTCGGTAGCTACCTCTAACCAGCAATTCTGACGGCAGGATCGTTAGCTCGCCAACACGGCTCCATAGCGTTATCTTACTCCGTATAAACGTTCATAACGCCGCAACGAACAAGCACGTATTTGGCTTTGACAATACGGAGAGTTATTATGCGGTTCTGGGGCTGCTTTACTTGCCTATGCAATGCCATTTGCTCGTGACACGAGCGTTACGACTCGCTGTTACGTTTATGCCAGGACATAAAAATGCCTGCTACCGAATCGACCAACCTATGTTCCTTCGATCGGTTCTGGCTTCCTTCAGTTTCCCTTGCCTCCTGCCATCATTGTTTCCTCCGGGAATGTTTTCGCGGTACAGAAGAGAAAAATCGTGAACAAGAATGCTCCCATAAATATCAGAAGTATCGGTTTGATGCGTAATTTCGCGTATGCATAACTCCTGCACTCTTTACGGCTTTCTAGCAAACGTTTAGACAATTGTTCGATTTTACGATTTAAAAAATTCCGTGATTTTCACGCAAGTAATTCGTCCAACAAAATTTTCACATTTCGTATCGTCGATTTCAAGGAAAATCGAAATAAAACGACCTACAGAGCAATTAAACCGTTGGAAATATTAAACCTAATTAAATCTGCATTACGCAACGTCATGTAGAGTATCCGATTCTACGGACAGACATTAATATTCCTAGTAGGTCTAATTAAATAGTCACCCTCTGACGTTCAACAAGATGCCGGTCAAACTGGTTTGATAAACAGTTACATAAGGAGTTAATTCGCGATTCGATAAGAAATTTGTTCGATGGGAAAATCAGCTGATCATGATTCTGCGTTATTAAGTAAGCTACAGCAACTGGAATTTTTCTTATTCCATTTTCGATGTCACGGGCAAGAGTCCAGAGAGAAAGGTTCTGATTCACCGACGCCCCAGGGCGAACCGAACTTTTACGATTTTTAGCTTCCGCCGATTTAACGGCATCTTTAACGACCAGCAGCTTTCGCAGACATAGTAGGAAACCGACGTCCCGGAACGGGTGCTCGCGTATTATCGAGTTACATCTAATCATCATAACCTCTCGTTCGACCAGCTCAGCCAACGAACCGGAATTGTAAAAGTTTAATATCTACCGGTTTACGATTCGCGAGGAGCACGCGTGCTACACGGAACAGAGTGTGCGGTGTCGCGAGCGGATTACGCTTCCCTCCACGCGGTAATACGATCCAGAAGGAAGGATCGATCCTCGTGCCTATGAAACGGATCTGTTTATTTAATAGACCGATGATCTCTAGTGTATTTTATTCGTCTCGTCAAACGCGTATCCAACGCTAAATAGTACAAAAGAACGAAGCTGATCGTGACACTCTTGTTATCGTGTAACAGAAGTTACATGAGACTAGACTCGACTAGAGGAAGAAGAGATAAATATAGACAGTTTGGTCAGGTTGGATATAGTTTCCAGTTTACGTTTCACGGCTTTCCTGAGCGAACCGAGTACGTAAACGCGACCCGTTCCGACAAACGATTGATTATATTCCATTGGCCGATAAATATTGCAACCATCAGATATACACGAGTCTCGTATCCCCCCTGTTCTCTGCAACCCCATCGTTGCCCAATATTATGGATACGACGAATTTAATTACGATACGCGTCGGTCGATCGAAAGCGCGCGGCCCCTTTTAAAATTTTCGCATGGTTCCGCGATATCAGGATTAATTTAACTCTTGATTAAAACGTTTCAATCACGCTCCGATGGGTACAAACAATGCCGACGTCCGCGACATCCGATAATACCGGAACGTTAATGAAACACACAGCCAGGCCCCGGTACGAACAAACAAAAAATAAATAAAAATCACTCGGCTTTTTTTTTCACTAGTGTTTTATCAACGAGAAGCAAAGGTCCAACGGTATAATTACACCTTTGTGTCGCGACCAGCGGTTTTTTGTCGATCTGACGTTATTCGAACGGTCCTTCAGCCCCCGAGACCACTTGGCCCACACTCGAACAGCAGCAAGACGAACGACGAGAGGGCTCCTCCACAAGGACCTTCGCCTCGCCTCTATCTGCTTTCATCAAACACGATCCGTTTCTTTTCTCTTCTCTATACCGTTCGCTTTTCTTCGACTCCTCGCCTGTCGAGTTTGTCTCGCGCTTGCATCGGACGTGTCGGCAGGGTTTCCAGGCAACTGGTCGCCTCCATCGAGCACGTAATAAAGAGGATAAACACGGACACATAGATATATAGATGATCCCGTGAAGGCAAACCCGAATGAAAAGGTGTAAGATTACAACAACCTTATCGAGACGTTGGATTTTCTTTTCCCTTGTCCCTATATAACACAGCCATTCGGTTATTTATCCTGTGTCGTGGCACTCGATTGCTCCGCCTCTGCCAACCCCGTTTGACCCAATTTCCCCTCAATTTGCCGGTAAATAAATGAGCAGGCAAACATTAAATGAATCAAGACATTTATTTGGTCACGAAAAAGAATTCGATGTCATTAGTGGCCCCGTGGGTGGTGAACTATCAAGACTATTCCTTTCTTCTCCCCTTAGATCTTTTTTTATTTCGTCACGATATACGACCGTTTCCGTGGACGAAAATCGAGCTTCCAGATACACTTTATCTAAATTGTTCTAATCTAGGGTAGCGACCAATCGCGTAGTAATCAGCCTTCGATTTACGTTTTCGCCAATAATTGTTTCTATCCAAGCAAACGTTGCAAATCATCTGTCACGCAAAAATCTAATTTCAATAAGGAAGAAGAAAATCGTGTAACGTTGATTAGAATTCGATAAGGTTTTCTTATTTGCTCCAGAAAGACTTCTTTATCCAGAAAACATTTACTCGAGAAATCAGAGTTCACGGAGTCACTTTCTCCCCTCGCGTTTGAAGAGAAGTACGCTCGGCAATATTCCCGTGGCAAAGCGATACGAGTCGCTTTTTGCATTCGAATGTTCGCGCACCATTACCGTAGGCGAGGAAAGAGGAACGAAAAGGAGAACGAGAACGAGGCAAGGGAAAAATCGTGGCCGACGATTTGTGTTCACAGCGAGAGGGACCGTCATTAGACCTTAGCTGCATTTGCATGGAGAGGAAACGACGAGCGGAGTTTCCGTGGACTCGGGCTTTAACATATTCCGCGCGTAAAGCCGTGGCCCGACGCGAGCACAACTCGCTCGTAAAACGGCAACCGCCTCGTCCGATACCGGAAAATCATTGATTATAGACAGAGAAACTTCCCCCGTGGCGGAATCGGGACGGAGAAGGGATCGTTTCCGTGCTGATGCGAGCAACCGAGCCTCTACTCCAAGTTATTGTTGGAAATAGTTCCAGATAGTTTACCGTCCCGCTGTCTCGGCAGACAGCTTGCGATTGAACGTTAGTCGCTTTGATCTTCCACGCATGCTACCGTTCTAAGCATTCGCCAACCATCCCTCTGCCCCTTTGGGAATCCCATCCTTCAGACTGTTTGCTAAACAAAATACATTCGAAAGTCGAGTAAATATCGCGTTACCAATTTCAGGATTTCCTCCTTTTTCTTTTATTTTTTATCCTCTGGCCGCTGCTATTGCGAGGATTTTCACGAAACCGTGCGTGTTTGCGGAACCAGCAACGTAATCTTTTCGAAACCGCGGAAACTCGAGTTTAGGGGATGGTTTCGCTTCGATTTCTTACGATGAAAGAGAATACGTTTTTATGGTTGTTTAGACGAGGGTCGTTTCTTCGACGGTAATTAGAAGTCAAAGGAAAAGCGTAGAAAATAACACTTGTTTTAAATGTAGTTAATTATGCTAATCATTAACTGCTCATCTTTTATGCATACAAAGTGCATGTACAGAAAATACATGTATATGAAGACTCGAAGCAAGGTATGAATCACGTATTATCATAATTGCACCTCGCATGTGTCATATGCATATCTGTTGTTCATTAACCTTTTAAACCACTTTCGATACAAAAATAGAATTCGCCCATAAGAAACGATTTCACTTTCAACAAAATTCAAGAACACGTTTCGAATGAAATGAAATTTTTAATTACTCCAATTTGAAGTGGAATATTGTAAAAATTGTGTGTCTAGTATCGTCGATGATTTTTCAATATCGGAGTAATGAAACACTGACGCGTAGTTTCATCCCTCAAAGAGAGGATCTTCATTCGAGATCGATATCGAACACTCGACGGATATGTTCCTGCGGAGGAACGATAACCGCGTAAGGAGCAGGAGTTTCAGGTCGCGAGGTATTGACCTACTGAGGCGACCCTTCCCGCGGCTGTTCGCGCTGCGTATCATCCCTTCGTTCATTATTTACACCCTCGGAGCGAGGCAAGGCTCGTATGTGAAGCAGGCACCCTCGGAGAAGGAGCCCCGAGAACGGGGGTGTGCCGCACTTAATTCTTCTTGTCTTTTCAACCACGTTCGCGAGCAAGTGGGCCACTGGGCTGCTGAAGGTACTCGAGCGAGTCGCTTGCTCGTCAACCTAACGGGCTACAATGATTTTTATGAATAATACAAGCTGACTGGGAGATTCAGTGAATCGACGAGCGGACGCAAACGGAAATCGTGATGAGCCAACAGTGAAGAGCAATGATCCTCGCTTGATTGCCTCGATTTACTTCGAATTGATAAGAATATCATCGAATCGATGTCCCAAACTTCAGAAGCAGAAGGGTGAAAAACGCATGGTTAACGAAATGGATGCGATGGAAAAGCATAGATTTATCGCAAATCGACCCTTCAACTCGAGATAGGTTACCTGCGGATGATATACATCCAGGACCAACTAGATTTTCCAAAGAAATGGAAAGAAACCGGTGGTTCGCTATGAAATTCGCGAGAAACATATTTTTTTCCTCCCTTCAACGGGGAAAAGCAAGAGGGAAAGTGGTTGAGAGTAGGGTATCGGGGATGGGGGGTGGAAGGTAAGCCACCCACGGCGAAGCGACTCCGCGTGCCCCTTAGTTGGACTAATTTAAATATCAGTTCGGCAAGGGCGGCTTGTAAATCTATCAGCCGTGCACAAATTTATGGGTGAGGCGCGTATGGATGTTTTATTTAGTAGCTCTCGCATCGCGCTCGCTTCGGGTTAGGCAGCCGTGTATAGAAGAGGTGCTTCATGAATAAAATATCACTGCTAATGCCCGGAGGCCGGGCGACGCGTTTTTCTCCCCGAAAGATGCGTCGAGCAAACACGAAGCAAGACGAAAAAAAACTAGGGAAAAAGAACAGAAGAAAGGAACACGAACGATTGCAACATCGTTGAACCGACTTGCTTCAGGAAAACGATCGTAAATAATCGAAAACGTTCTTTTAGTTCGGTTTCCCCGCTTTCGAGACTGGTCAACGTGTCCGAATATCGAACTGTTATCCGAAACGTGTTACAGGATGAATTCAACCCTAAAACACTGGTTACGTTTCAATGAAATTAATTCAGGCTCAGTCGAGCGAGGTCGACGATAATCCTCTTAGCGGAGGATCGAAAGAGCGGAGAGAATTAATTCCGTTCGTTAATCTTAGGTTAATGCTTCGGTCCTTCGATGATTTTTCAACCGCTGCGAAAGAAATGACGCTTACCGATTCCAGCAAATCTGCGTTTTATTATTTTCCACCACTCGATGGTGATGGTGGTTAAGTGGCTGGGTTTCTCATGGCGGAGTCAGAGGGTCTTCGACGTGATCGAGGAGGCAGGAAGTCGAGCGAGCAGCTAGCGGCGAACGGATACGAGCACCATTTGCATTCGCGGTTGTAAAGAAGGCGAAAAGCGATCGGCTTCTCTCTCGTCTCGAGCTTCGATAATAAAGACAGGCCGAAGGATAAAGCGACCCTTTCCGTCGGCTCAAAAACCAGCTCGAGGGGAGGGCGAGCTTATGCTTCGAATAAAGCCCCCGAAGGGGAAAGACGAAGAAGAAGGTATAGTAGTATCCGAACGATACGCGGCCGAGTAGCAACTTTTATTTCGCGGCTTCGGGAATTTTCCGTCGTTTCAGCGTCAACCTTTATCTTTACAGTCGACCGTTCGAGTAACCACCTTCCTTCAGCCACCAACTAATTTCCTGCTCGCATTCGATTTTCATGACCGCCCCGTAACTCGCTTCGATCCAATGCCAGCCGCAAGCCTCGTTTACGCTTCTACCGTTTTATTTCGCCTCGCGTATAATATTTATCTCGCGTTTATCACTTACGAGCCGATCCCCTGGCGCTCGCTTTTCATCGTCGTCGTTTCAGCTCGAGCTTTCACGGCCCCTCGACTTTCCTACCGGTCAACCTATCCGATCGTTAATCCCCAGGCTAAGATCGCTTGTCGAATACACTCGAGCCACCACCCGTTTAGATTATAATTTATACCGTTAATTACATGATTTATCGCCTGCCCGTAAAGCAGCGTAGCCGGTTGCTCATTAAAATCATAACTATTCGTACACCGGCTGCAAGTATACGATTTACGTAATAGATAACTGTGATACGCTCTAACCGACCAGTTTCCATACTGTCACTTCATAGAATTCATAGAAAATCATTTCATAGAATTATTTTACTTATATCAATCTGATCTATCGATCTGCATATCTGTGCTTTAAAATGTACACTCGATTTAATATTTGAAAACTTGTCTCTTTTTCAATTTCCTCCTCGGAAGAATAAAGGAATACGTATTTCAGCGATTTAATTATTTATCATTGGGTAAGATAGTTTCCGTATGGAAATTCATACGGCGCGGCGGTCAAAGTGTTAACACCAAAGTCGCGTATACGTAATAAACATCGTGAGAGCGTGACGAAGGTGTTGGAAGTTTCAGCTAGCAGAATCGATCGCGAGCCTAATACGGTGCGCGAGTAATTTCACGCGTGAACCTGACCTCAGCCACGTGTTGCGCGTCGCGTCGCGGCGGAGCGGAGACGAAGCGTTGACAGGCTTCCTCGTTCGCTTCCCAGTGAGCGTACTACTTTACAAACCAAGCCTCGAGAGTCTCTTCCTTCGAAAGGGGTCTATTCCAGCCGGTAGTGTGTTCCCGTTCGATCGCGTATCTGCATTTTATACCGACCACTTTCGCCTCATCCACCTCGAACCGCGATTTTCTTTTACGACTCCTTCGCGTCGTAAGGAGCACCAGTTCGATAGCAGCTGGCTGTGACTGACAGCCGGATCGACCCGCGGCAAATAAATACGGCAGAAATATGTCGGAGAAATGCAAACATTCGAAAGGCAGGCTCCAAGCGAGAAGGGAGACCGCGAAAAAAGGCACGGTTATTATTTTCCGTTTTATTGGTCGCTGAATATAAGCGAGCACGTGGGTATCGATAAAAAAAAACGACTAACCGGGGTAAAAGGAATTGCTGGTGATTTGCAAATTCTACAAAGAAAAAAAGACGAGGGCGAAGCAGCGGTTGCGAGGAGCAGCCACAAGCTTTTCCGTTTTAAGAGCTTACGTGGGATAATTAGGTCGGGAGGCTCGTTAACGCGTCTCGGTATTAGCGACGCTCGTAAATCCATCCCAATAGCGCGGTTCTAATTACTCGTTTCCTGGGCCAACAAGCACGCCATCAACTCCTTCGTTTTATCGTCGAAATCTGCATATAAATCGATTCGTGCAGAGAACTCGACCTTTGCTGAAGAAACGGAAGCGATGGAATAACAAAGTAACATAATTAAAGAAAAAAAATCTATCAAGATGTTTGTTGCCGACCGAGAATCGTGGATATTTACCGGGTGAATGAAACAAGTAACGACATCAATATTAATAACGATATGAATATTAATATTATTATGAATATTAATCGAGTGTGACACGGATAAGCCGAATGGCACTGAATGTAAAGAAAGAAATGGAAACGACATGGCGGAAGAGGCGTTTAACGGCTAACCGTAGAAGAAAGTCCGCTCGCACCTTTGGCTGTCGCTGAGTCAGCGCAAAGAATAAAACGGATTTACCAGCATCGGGCCGTTACCAGCAGCATTAAATAAAGAAATATTGCTCGGGCTCTTTGGTAGATCGTGGGCATCGCCTAAGCATTCGCGCGTTAGCACTAAACTATATTACAACCGTAAGAAACGTCGTCGGTCCGTACCGACGCGGATTCGCAACGACGCGAAGCGACGCCGACACAAGGATCTAACGCGCGCGTTCGCGCACACCGCCGGCATGACGGATGCCTTTACGAGGCCGTGATTTATTTTATTATTGGCGGTCGAGGGCGTTATAATCCTCGACTGGGAAATGAAGCGATTTACGGAGAGCGAGAAGAACGCAGAGACTTTCTCGCTCTTGCTCTCGGTTCCCGGCAGCTAGTCGGCTTCGAACCGCGAGCAAAAATTCGATCGAATCGCCTCTCACTACCCCCGGCTTTATAGATGGCGCCATCCTCTTTTCGTTCCTTTATCGCCGCGAATCGAAATTACTGCTATCGTAAAACGAACGTATATACTCGACGGGAGCGTTCATTCTTTTGGGAAAAGTACGGGAACCCGCGTCGTAACTGACAGCTTTTTTTCCAACGTTCCTCTAAATCGAAATAACCATTGCCGTCCAGCCATTCAGGGGCTCGATTCTCTCTACGATTATTCCTCCTTCTTGATTCATTTCGCACCTGCGAGTACGATTACGTTTTTATAGTGAGTTTCATAGGCGATCGGTCGTTCGCTCTTGTCCCTTAACTCGGCGCAGTTCGCCACGGACGGAAAAGCGAAGAGGAACGAGAAAACGAGGCATTGGTTTATTCAAAGGCCAGAACATAACTCGGGTTCCCGCTTCGAGTTGAAACATTACCGCTCCATTCCGCGCGTTAATTTTAGTCGCTGAATCGTGATGAGCCTCGCGCCGAGAGACCCTGGCGCCTGGAACGCTGCGCCGCAACAAGTTTTCGCGATAATCGATGCGGCAGCTGAACGGACGCGGAAAGTTCCAGGCGGATTCTCGTTATGGAAATTGGACGAACCGCCCTCGAACGCGAAAGAACGCCAGCCGAGCGTAACGGGCAGAGAGAAGTCCGAAAGAATGAAAGAAAGTAAGCGAAGGGGAAACGACGCGACGGAGGGAAAAGTAGAGCGAGAGCAATCACGGCTGTTTCGCGGAACAACGGCTCACGAGGCGGAAAGTCGCGAGAGGCAAGAAGCATGAGATTGCCGAAACTGTGACGCAAGGGTGGCATCGAGAAAGATGGGGTGGTAAACCTGCGAGCATCCTGGCCATGAGATCCTTTCGGGATCCTTCGGTTCCTCGTTTTAATTTTCTTCGCGGCTTCGTTTCACCCCCCGAGCATCCCTCGTTGCTCCAGCACCCTTCTGACCTAGCGAAAGCAGCAACCCCCGAGAGCGTAACGCGATGGGCTCCTCTCGCGCCACCCTCACACCCCACACTGTCGTCGACGTCTCTCAAGGAGTGTAAAGTCTCGGCACCCTCGGCTTAAAAAATTGATCCGATATCTCGGCGTGTTGGCCCCGCAATCCCGTGGGGACTAAAAGGGACAATGCCGTGAGACGAAATACGAGCAGGAAGGAGGAGGAGCTGCTCTGTTCGAACAGAGGAGCCAGGAACGAGTAGGGATAGTCCTACCAGTGATTATATCCGACATCCACCCCGAAAAACTTTGGAACACCTAGCCTTTTCCCTTTCACCTCTTCTCTTCCTATCTCTCTCTCTTTCTATTCGCCGAACCTCGCGTCCTCGTCCTGGTCCGTCGTCTTCGTCTTCGTCGTTCGTGTCCTTCCATCAGCATCCGAATAAAAATGTTTTAAGCCGTCCCTCTTTCTTGGTCGCGGCACTTATATTTAGCACGATGAGAGACGATGTCCTTTATGGCACCTCTCACCAAACACCCGCAGGACTCCTACACCACTACCAGGATATTGAAACGAAAACGTCTGAAGAGTCTCCGTCGTCCTTGCTTACAATACCCCGACTGGTTTTCCCGGAATTATTGTCTTCGTACCAACGGATTTCGAATCACCGACAGCGAATCATTTCGGTGTAATTTCTCTCGAGCCTCCTACAATTTTCTCCATCCCCAATCTACGTATACCACCGTGTACCGAAGGAAAAATCCTGTACGACTTTTCAGATCGTCGAAACTAATACAACTTTATCGATGCAAGATCCTAAATACCGACTACGAGCCGACCATGTTATGAATACAAACATTACAGCCGCAATATTCGCGGAAGTTACGATCGAATTACTTCGGCTAGCTTCTTCCCGGAACTTAGCCCCAGGACATTATGCAATATCCTTGGAGCTTCCAAGTCTTCCAAGTCGATCGGCAACCATCCACCGGGTGTGTCGACGACGTCGTCATCCTCGTCTCGAGTTAGAATCCACCTTAAGTGCTCTCCAGGCAAGCCGAGTTCTCCTCGAGGACTCGCAGCAGCAGCAGCTCGAGAGAGAACGAGAGAAGGAATCTCGATATCGTCCGAATTTCCGTTCGACGAGCATCGCGAGGATACTCTCGTCGCGTGGAAACGGTGCAACATCGTTCGGCAACGACACCGACGTCTCCTCGACGACCGCTTACAAGGTTTAATACCGTGAAGCGAGGGCCGAGCAGACGAACAAAGGAGCTAGCGAAACTAAGCAAAGAAAGAGGAGGAAGACAGGACAGTGAAGTCGCATTAAAGGAACTCGATGTCTTGGGTCGGTAACCCTGCTTTCCTTCACTGATCCTAACCTAACCCAAGGAAGTAATATCCCCGTCGACTTGCCGGTCGTCTAGATTGCCCCGACTCGTAAGTTACATCGCGTAAAACTGCTTGTAAAGGCAGGACTTTGCTGAAACAAAAGTTCGTATTCCGCGAGCGGACATTGTCGCGCGCGTGTATGTATGAACACGTACACAGTGGCTACAAACGCGAATTCGCGTTGTTACACGTATACGCGATCACAAAGAAAGAACGTACGGTTAGATAAGCGCGATTGTGTGTCAGCTCGAACGGGCTCCGAAGTTGGAAGCAAACACAGACGTAAACGCTTACACGGTATCTTTCGTATGACGATTGGAAGAGTTGCCGCTTGCAGGGACGCGAGCGAGAACCGAGCAGCGTGCGCAAATAAACGCCGGTAAGAGAGGATTCGCGTGTGAGTTAGTTAAATATATGAACGGTCATTCGCACGAAAAAGCAACGTTTCGTTGCGTGCGAGACCACGAGCGGTTTGTGTGTTGCCTCGCGATCGAATAAATATACGGATAGAGATCTAACTTTATGCAAGCATCGCCCGGAGTGGATGGACTTTACGTACACACACGGACGCGCCAAGAGAGAAAGCATTCGTTCGAATCTCTACGAGCTGAGACTGAAAAGTTTGGAAAAAAAACTTCAGCTTTTCGACGGATGTCCGGGGACTGGGAAATTAAAATAGTACCAGCGGAAAGAAAGTTGCGAAACGGGGAACTACCGTTTCAGGGTACTTTGAAATTTTATTGCGAAGCGTCGCGGCGATGTCATCGCGACGAACGACGCGGGAGAGATTTTTGACCTAAATGTCAGCGAGATGACCGCCGCGACGCGAGCGTCGAATTACCGACGACGCGACGCGGAGCTTGCACGAAATCTTCGCGCGCAGCGACTAAAAATATTGGCCACTCGCCGAGGGTCTTTTGAATGATTGAACAAAGAACGAGGTGGGCTAGAGACCTATTTTTCGGTTTATGACACACAAGCTTGGAATACTATTATCAACGGTAAGTATTAATATCAATTAACTGCGCTATAAAGCCATTTTCAAACCTGTTTGCCCTGTATTGGGATATCCTCGATAAAACTATCATGCACGATGACAATCATCCTCTTTATTGCCAGACATATCGTGATGTAAGAAGAGGAAAGAAACGTGTAGAAAAGTGAGAAACTGTTGAAACGACTAGCAATTAACTGGTTGTGGAAAAATGAAAAAAGAAAGATGGGAAATCAAAGGGAAAGAAAGACGACGGTCGTCTGGCGCCAGTTGGGCAAACACGCCAGCCTTAACTCTTACTTTAGCACCTTATTTCCATACGATTGCGAAACGTGACGAACACACGCCTTTATTCCAATGGGTAGGCGTAGAGGAAAGGCAGGTTCAAACGCTACGATTCCTCGTGATTCCTCATTGAACGTCGACTTTTTCCTTTCTCTCGTTTCACCCTTCCTTCGTTCTTCACAATGGTCAACGATAGATCAGCCGTGAGCCGTCACATTCATCAGCGGTACACGAGAGCATTTTTGTTCCACCGAACAGACAATAAGTTAACCCAGTAGGAGAGCGAGCGTATGCTCGATCCAAGAGAATCGATGCCTCCCCATAGGGATTGTATCGAGGGAAACACGATTACTCGGGCCGATTCTTCGACAGCTTAATGCCATAACAGCTTAAGCTCTTTTTGGAAAACGCGATCGGGGCCCCGGCACAGTCAGCCAACGAGCAGATCTAATTAAGCGAGTATCCTAAAAACGCTATCCCGTCTCCGCGCGCCCCACGCAACACAATGCCTTATTATATCAGTCCAATGAAATGGCGCGGACATAAAAAGAAAAGCATAATTACTGTATAGGGGTTGCCATGGCACGACCCCAGCGTTACAGTACACCAGAAGTGTCCCACGGGAGGCCAACATTAGGGGAAGGGAAGATACGAGAGTTGATACACACGGACCGTTCCCAATCAGAAAAATCGTTTAATTTAATAACCAATCGAAAATACTTTGACGGCGTGGAGAAACAAAATCAATGTGGGTGGAAGGGAGATTGACGAAGAATGGAATCTTAATCCTTTTGCAACTAACGAGTCCAGGAAATTTCCAAAATGACAATTAAAGGATTATTTTATTCGCGCTTGTATAATAAGATAAGGGTCAACTTTTTAACGACGATCAATTATTTTTCTTAAGACGACCACTCGACGAGTACCTGCTAACAAGGTACTGTTCGAGTATCGGCGTTCCGTGAAGAATTTTACGGTAAAACTGGAAAGTACAGTACGATACCTTCGGATCGTCAAGAATCAGCTTCGCTCGAGATGTTAATAACATTCGTCCGAGATGCAACGAGCGAGAAGGAATCTGCTTTACACGAGGATCGTCGTTGCGATATGCAGCCGCGTGCGTTCTCGAGGAACGAACCTCGTCCCGATCAAACGACGTTCTTTCGGCAAAGAGATTAAATCGTGTCTCAAAGCGGCTTTCCTGTTCGCGGCTCTCTTAATTAAGGCACACGCCTACCAATTAGCTTAAAAATTAATTACCATTCGCGGTGAGTGTCCCAATTAAAACGGGACAATGAGACGAACGAGCCGGCGTGAAATCGATGATGTAGACGACGAGTGGAGGAGAGAATCGGAGAGAGATAGAGTATTAGAGCTGGAAGCGAAGAAATAAAAACGCTCTCGCGCACAGCCCACGGCACGGTTAATGAGCAGATTTCGAATTTTCTCGCGGTCTGGCGATAAGGGGCGGCTCGCCGCTTTTAAAATTCAAAATAATCCTTGTAATTATCAAATCCCAGCGGCACTCTATAGAGCATCCTTGAAAGGATCCTGACTCCTCATTACCGGCAAGCGCGACCATCAAAAGGACCTCCTCCTTGCTTTCTCGCTCTTGCTTTCTCCGCTTTCTTCTTTTTTTTTCTCATTCTCCTCTTTTCTTCGATGAAGAAAAAGCATCTCGTAAAAGGAGCACCGGCAAGATAAACGCGAACGACAAATTGTAACAAGCTTGCAGAAAGACGCTGATACCGAATACGGGAAATTCGAGCGTGTAAAGATACAGCGTTAAAGCTCGAAGAAAAAGATATTAATGATAATTACGTAGGACAAGGACTATCAACGAGATGAACTGGCATCTTAAAGTAAACCCTATGACGAAAGAAGACCGGGGAGATTTTCGATGCGAGCCTGCCAGTAGAATAGGGCGACCAGCAGCAGACTTAATTACCAAAGTTTACGAGCGACCGCGACGGTAGGCGAATTACCATGCTAATTTTTCTCGGCTGCCTTCTCGATCTCTCCGTCAGTCTTTACGCTTCCTGACGACTTTATACAACCCTCGAAACTTTTCGTCTCATATTTCATCGTCCTAACGAGATCTCCGGGCAGATTTCAAAACAGGCCTTCGGATTTCAGCTACAGCCAACCAGGCTACCGGATACGCTTTTTATCTGCCCCGTCGTGCTTATCGTTTTCTGCTCGCTTGGCAGATTCATTAATCGTTTCGCTTCGTCGTCGACCATATGCTAGCTAACCAGTCGAACGTCGTGATCGTTAATTAATCAATCGATCGTAGGCGTAAGACGCGACCGTTAGAAAAGAAAAGTTGCATTGTATTTTTCAGTTGTACGAATTTAACCTTTCGCAGTCGTATGTCTACCCTTATCTCCCTCATCGCTGGTATCCTCTTAAACATTTATTATCTCGAGTCAAGATTCTGCGAGGATATAACGGAAATTTTATAATAAGAATTTGCCATTGATTTCATAAAATTTCTGCCCATCAAAGTGTCAAGTTAGAATGATGCATTAATATTTAGTCCTGAACTGAATATCAGCAAAGTCAGCCGCGTTACGGCTCGAAATAATAGCGTACAATGTAAATAACGAGGAGTAGCGGGTAAAATACAACGCTTGTGAAACGAGTAAGCTCGCGGAGAGACGCGACGAGCGGCTTCATCCTCGCTTTTCAACCCCCGTCGACCCGTTCGCCATCATCTATTGTTTCTGCCGTACACCCGCATATCCAGCACGATATATCTTTTCGACCCCCTTATTGCTGGGGGTAGTTTGTCATGTTAATTTCGCGAGACTCGCGAGGGTGGTCGAGCAGGGCTTTTAACGCACTGCCACCGTCCCGCTCGCTCGTCGTTGCCTCTCGCCGCGATTCCTCTTCTCGCCCAAGAGAGAGATGCAAATCTGCCCGACGCCGATGAAAGGGTTAACTCGACTGCCGGCCATTAATATGCTAATAGTTTTCGAGTCTCGCGATTCCGGCTTATGAGAGTGATTATCGCCGCGTAATGACCCAGAAACGCTTTTTCCGGAAGGGTAGCCTCTACTCGCCTCTACCGAACCCGCGTCTTCTGTGGTTTTTCTACGCGAGACGCTTTTACGAGCTTCCGAACCGATCTTTCCGCGTGGAAAATGAACGAGATGCTTGATCGCATCAGTGATATCTTTACCCTACGCCGACATACTGGGTCGCTGAGTTTCAGAAGAAATTTTCTTGCCTTCGAGTTTTTATTTTTATTGCAAGAAGGTTTAACTGGACTAATATCATTTTTCAGAGAAAACGAGTGATAAAATCGATCATTAACGAAACATTCGCGGACCTGGACGAAAGACCTATGACATCCACGGATCGATATTCGTAAAAGCACCGGTTACAAATTGACGCGTGAACCAGTGTGTACCGATCCTGGTACGTGTTCCAAGATACCATCTTCGTCTGACGTTTATCGAACGATCGTACACGTTACCTTTATTTGTCGACGGTTCTTGATCGGTTACGAGTCAACCATCGTATTATCTAAATTTCAGCTTCAATTTCTCCATGGGTGGTGTGGTTAGATCGTTAACGACGAGCAAACGAGCTTCCGTCATGCTTGGTTATTGTTAGTAGATGATGTATACCTCTGTCTTTCACCTACGCGTGCGAAACACGTCGCAATCTCGCGACAGACCGATGCGGGTAGTGATAAAAATCCAGTGGGCCACGAGTACGCGATTATAGGGCGACACGTGCGTGATGCAGTGGTTCGACCACGCATCCTAAAACTTGATACACAACCAGGACACGATCGCGTTCACTCGTTAAGCCGTGTACTTCACACGCGACAGCTATCGTTATACCGCGCCTGTAAAATCCACCTCTGCCAGCGATCCGACTAAAAGTATTAATCCAACGCAGTTCAACCACCGATGCTGCGAAACTGTTTAACTTTTTTATCGTGCAACGTGCTTTACGATGAATCGTAAACGAACAGCCGTTTTCGCGTAACTTTCGAATCGCGATTCCCAGCGTCACGGAAATTCGACGAAGCTCGTAATCGATACGAGCGATCGCGTCGAAAAGCACCGCGAAAATTTTTCATCTCTTCCTCGATAAACCGTGTAACCGACTGGTAGAACGGAATCTTGTAACGATAAAGACTTTAATCGTCGCGCTATCTCGTTAACAGGTCCCACAGAATGCTTCATCGGGGGTTGCAATTTTCCAGAACGCGAGGGGTCGTTTGATCGATCACGTACGATGAATTCCGTTCAGAAATGCGTGATTGCGAGGATGCATCTCTCGGCGCATCGATGGAAGCCCTGTTCGAAAGTGGCAATCTTGAAAACTCGTAAAAGCGAATCAAACTCCTGAAGCTTTAATCCGGAAGATGATTAAACGTTGCTTTATTGCCGCGGTAACGACGTTACGACGCTACATGAAATTGCATCACGCCTGCACACGAACCGTTTCCGTTCGCTTGGTTACATCGGTAACGACACCGTGTAACTTTCCTCGACGAGAAGCGTCGAAAGGAGAGATTAAGCACGTGTTCCGTGCACGCTGAAAGGTAATACCTTGTCGCGAGCACCCTGTATTTCTCGAAGGAGTTACGAGGCTGTTACACTTCGCAAGCTCAAGTTGGTTTCGAAAAGTCTACATCATTCATCTTGTTACCAACTTTCCGAGCTTAGTGAAAATACTAACGTTTGTAGATTCTTTTAAATTTTCAAAATTCATGCTACGTAAAACTACTTCCATCGTGATAGACTTTTCAAACTTTAAAGCGTCCCTTAACTGCTTCGCGTGTATTATTCACTGCGGTATTAAATTTCTAATAAACAAACCCGTAGGAAGTTTCTCAATGTTCACTCGCCCACGTTGTCTAGCAATAAAGATAGCGAGATTATGTCATCGTCGCGGTACTTGAAGAAACCTCTACACTTTCAACAGGGATTCTCTTTGTAAACGACAGTGGATGTAACGACCGTTTCGAAAGCGACCAAACATCGGTAGCAAGAGGTGATTCAGCGAGATATGAATTTTCAAATAGATTTTCTAAATGCGAAGCCAGCGAACGAGACGGCGCATAAGTTCCCTATCTTCTCACGACACTCGGTGTGCTCAGCTTTACGCGTCGCTCATAAACACGAATTAATTTCAATCGTTCTATGCGAACAGCTACGCGGCTACGTGTGTAATTCGATGGTTCCGTCTGTGGTAGAGCGTACGCGTAGCCCGGTCCGAGGGGAGGCCAAACATAAAACAATAATGGCGAAACATAAACGACAGAGCACTTAACACTTGGCACTTAAACAACTGGCAAATTGCTCCCTTGTCAGTCCGGCCTTAACCCGAGAATTTAGATGGCGGCTTCTGACGAACGACCCCCCATGGCTCGAAATCGAAATCGTTATCGAAGAAACACATCAAGCATCCCTGCCACTCGATTCGTTTGAAAATCAAGGATACTAATTGCAAATTTTGTAACAATTTTTGTAAAAAGTTTGGAAGAATAAAATATATTTAACAGCAAAACTAACGCGATCTTTCTTTACCAATATATCCGCACTTCTCTCGACCAAACTAATCCCGATACTAAAAAATGTAGAATAAACGAACGATCGAACGTACAGTGCAAAATAAAGCAGCACTTTCATCGATTGGTGTTCCCCATCCCAGCGATACACCGGGTTATCCAAACAACGTCCCAAATCCCCTGCATCGTGAAAAGAGCCGAGCGCCATTCCATTCTGAAAATGAAAGGGATCGGATCGTGGTCATTTTAAATTCACGCCTGCACATCGGAGCCAGCGAATAGGAAAATTCGTAGAATCCGGCGAGATCAGGGGTCTAACGTCGCGGGGAGGAGGCAATCGCGGCTGAAATCTGCCCCGATAAATTTCTCCTTTCATAAGAAGTAATGAAAGTCAAATAGTGGTTTGGCACCCTGGCTAGTTTACAGCGTATTCTGGCAGGTCGCAGGGCAAAACGGATAGGAGGAGGGTGGACGAGAGAGGGGGGTGGGGCATATGGTATCCTCGCTGTTAAATGCGGTATCGTACGCGATGCCCTCGCGTAACCACCCTTATTATCGGCCAGACAAGCCGAATCTGACGGTGGGGTGGAAGCGACGCGTTTTAATTTTACAGTGTCCCCATAAAATATTCGCCATAACAATAAAAGTTAGACCGAGCTAAGCCGTGATTTGCGAGCGCCTGAATATTGCCGCGTCCCCAAAATCTTTTCTCTCTCCTGGTCGTCGAAGCGGATCAGTCGGTTTCCACGATGGAAGAGACGTTGAAAAAGAAAATAAAAAGAAATAAAAAAAGGACGCGTAACCGGTAACGAGTGGCTGTCCGAGGGGAAATCGATGGGTCATTCGAGGGTCTCGAACGAGTATCGCGATGAAACTCGACGGAACCTGACAGAGAACAAACGGCGAACATCCGGAGGATTACAGAACACGCGCGCGAAACGACCGCGCCAACTGATCAAACAAACTGGAACCTGCCCATCGGGTTATTTATACGCTTGTATCGTCGCGTGCCTGATTTTTCAAACAGCCCGCACACGAAAATTCCAGGTTGCTCACAATCCTTCCTGATTCGATCACAGGCTACTCCTGTACGCGGTTATTCCACCCATCGAATATCCACCATAATCGTGGAAATGGACAGCATGGCATATAATTCTTAGAAGTCTCGTTTTGATTAAAACTCGTCGGAAAGCGATACCGAACTTAATATCTGGAAGAACTAAGGTCTAAAATAATAATTTTAGAAATTTAATTTGCACCCAAGAAAAGGATACATTCGCGCCGATGCAAACACTCGATTCTCTAGGAACACGGTAACCGAAGATGTCTCGACAAAAGGAGCTCGCAGAACGAAGAGTAACGGGAAGAGCGTAAAATCTACGAGCGTATAGTACACAGGCATTATCGACAATGGAGCGTAGGAAGAGAGTTGGTACGAGTCAAGACGTATAGCAACCGGTGATTACGCGATATAGACACAGAACGAACGGCAAAACCGTTCGACGAGCTGGTCGGCCAGCTAAGGTAAGGTTGAAACGAGCCAACCTAGCGACGAGTAAAACCGTTTTCCGAACGAGCATTACGCGAAAGCTCCGTCGCAAGCTCGAACGAGGAAATAAAACGAGCCGTAGCTGTGCGATAGTACTACAGGTATACCGGCCCGATAAATGTAGGAGATAACGGTACGAAGGTATATCATTATCTCGTACGCCGCCCGGTAAAACCTTCTACCTCGGGCTTCGCCGACGAATGGCACATTCGTAACGTAACCCCCTCGAGGACAGCCAGAAGCCGGGCCGTGAATTTTTAATTTTTATCGTCCCGGAACGCACAACCGACAAATCCGTCCGGCCAAAGATCCGAACTCGCGATTACGGTTAATGCTCGACGGTCACGACGAGAACACTCCGGGGACATGCGACTAATATATCCCCGGTGCGATTTTTCGCCGCTCGCCACGGGACGATATCGATACGAGACATCCCGTCGGGTTCTCACGGACGTAAACAAAAGTGTACGATAACGGGAAATTCGTTTTATAATTTTAACC
The DNA here is from genome assembly GCF_907164935.1 of Osmia bicornis bicornis. Lineage (NCBI taxonomy): Eukaryota > Metazoa > Arthropoda > Insecta > Hymenoptera > Megachilidae > Osmia > Osmia bicornis. The sequence goes on along the minus strand of NC_060216.1, from coordinate 8,837,650 downwards.
TTCCGATTTTGAATGGAAATAACCAGGTACTGCAACGATGCAAGGGAAACACTTGGCAGAGAAGACTCGCAAGGTGTCTTCCGAAACGAATGTCTCTATTTTTAGATCAGTTGGATGCTTAGTTGTAAGTATTTTCGAGTGTACCGCTGGTAACTCCCGAACGATCGAGAGACGATTGATGATGCTAGATGAGTGACGAGAGACGGATCGGCCGACCGAGATACCACGAGGGAGACTTAAACGAGTATTTATGTGCGTAAACGAAGGGAAGAGTTAAAGCTCGCTAGCTGGAAAATAAATAACACCGCGGGACGTGGAAATCCCTACGTGGTAGCTGTTTCGATGCTACACAGTGCGTAAAATCCTTCTCTGTCGAGCCAGAGATTAGACGACGTGTCGGCTGAAAAGACATACGATAAGACCACCCCTTCCCATCTGCCTAACTAAAAATAGTTGAAACGAACGAACCAGCGAATGCATGCCATACGTTCGACTCTGGATTCTGTGAAACGTCGCGTATCGGGAACAGTGGATTCGATCGACAGACACGATTTCACATTTACCATTCCATTTTGTCCTAATTAACGTACCGGTCGAACGAAAATCACGTAATATCGTAAAAATAAACGGAAGGTGTACCATTAGCAAAAGTATCGCAGCACTTAGTAGCCAGCAGTGGTTGGTATTTTTGACATGATCGCCGGCACGCATTAGCCTTCCAATAATCAAGGAGGACTTTCGTTTCCACGTAAGCATTATGCACGTGGACGTCATTAAGAGTCTGCCTTTAAAGCAGCCTTTTACGCTTTACGACCCGAAGCTGGGCGTACGGCCAACCGTATGGCTCTTCTCGCGTAATGGTTCCTTGTGAAAGTGCATGTCGAAAGTCAGGCAAAAATTGAAACGAACGCGAGAAGAGCCGCGAACGGCCGGGAAAAGAAAGGGTTCTGCTGCTCGGGCGTCGCGTCGATATGGATCGACGGCGCTTCCCAATCAAGAGATGATTCGTTTAACCGCGAGATTAGCCATTTCGGGATCGTAGCGACAAACTCGATTAACGTCGCATTAAATCGTTAAGTTGTCAGCGAAAAATTCTCGGCAGAGGGTTAAGTCGAGGGCCCGTTGGTTAACGAGAGGGTGGCGGCCGACTCGAGAGAAGCAACGAGAAAGACAATATTAATTACATCCCTCTAATAACCAGATACAGTCCGCCTCGATATGAATGGTGTTCATCAGAGGAGAATAACTACTATAAACCGTAGAACTTTCCATCAGCATATATCTCTCCCGTAATCCTTACGGGAGGTATTCCCCAGATTAAAAGGGGAGGAACTGGGAAGGGAGGGAGGGACGGATCTATTAACGAGCGCATTAAAACGTATGGACTCCGCGACGTTCCCTGAAACAAGTACTATGTTGCCACGACGTATTATCCGTTCGGTAATTCACCAGCCACGGAAGCTCTCTCTTTCTCCCTTTCCTTTTTTTTCCCTTTTCACCCTTACCCCCGCGCGTTCTCTCTCTTCTTCTTTCCGCCCTCCTTCCCTGTCCACTCCTTTTTTCCCCCGTTTTATTGTTCTCCCGGTTGCTCTCGAGTTCCGACTTTTGGCGCTCGTCGGACGCCTCCACCCGTACCGTCCTGAGGATCTCTTTAACTAAGATGCTCGCCCGTCCTTTATTCTCCCGCTTATTCGACTTTCTCCGCGTTCACGGAAAGAATTCACAGAGGCTTTAACGATTCTCGACCCCCCCGACCCAACCAGTCAACCACCGCACCGAACCGCTCGGTCCTCGGACTTAAAGGATGAGGCGTGATTTGCAGAACCGGAAAGTATCCGGTACTTCTATCCCGACCGTTGCCAGAGTCCCTGGTCCATTCGAGATCCCCGGCTAGATTAAACTTTCGCGTTTTTCACTCGGCTCGAATGATCGTCGCGAGACGAGCATCGGAAACGACGGTATTCTGCCTAAAAACGAGGAACGAACGATCGACGAGAAGGAACGGTCGTCCGCGTAATCCTCGCGTAATAACTCAACCGCTCATGTGCGAGAGGCGGAAATAAATCCGGCGTCGTTGGCTCGCTCGTGGAACGACTTAATTAATCGATCCCACGTGGCTTCTCGGTGGCGCGCACGGAAGGATATCGCGGTACGATGGCGATGGCTACACACCCGGGCAAAAGGTACCACGACAAATCGTCGATCAGATAGAGAGGCGACTGCAGTTCTGCAGCTACAACACACCGGCTACGCGGACACTGGCGTAACCACAAACGAGACGCGACACCTGCGCGAGTCCCACACCGATGCGGATCTACGTGGGTGCAACCTGCTCGTAATGGTGATTTAATTTCAGCCAGGAGAGATCGAAATCGCAGACGCCGTGCTTTTTCGGTGCCACTTAATAGCTACTTGACATACATACATACAAAGTGGACGCAGGTGTGCTCTAGTTACGAGCAACAACGTCGAACACCCATTCGTTTTGTCAAATAGAATTAGCCTCGCGATGACTTTTCCGTGCGTCATGCGTGCACTTACGAAGAATACGATGCTTATCTGCACGACCGAATAAATTTGGTTGAATTTCGGGTGGTCGAGGGTGTTACACACCGTATGTTAAGTACCATACATCAAAAGGTGATCTAATGCGAATACACGCACTGGTGTATTTTCAAATATTTCCGCGGAAGAATTCGTTAGCAAACACGAAATATGTACCCCGAGGCAAAGGAGATATTGCGAAAAAGAGAAGAGCTGGACAGCGTAGAAAAATGAGAGATACCGACGTATTCCCGGAGAAAAGTGATTATGAGTGATACGCGGCAATATCCACCCCAGCCATCGAGCAGAAATTCACTTGGCGAGGAAATTAAAAACAGTCATCCAGAGCCGGGCCCGCTAATGGCGAGCATCGTTCATGTCAATATGGGCCATTGCCCGTATTACCATATTACGTTTAGGAAAGCCCCACGGCCCCATACTCGGCGGGTATTGCTTATAAATACCAGCAATTACAAAACGGGGGTGGTTCCCGTACTTCTCCGTCTCTGCTGGCTAGATGGAAACTCGATTATATATGGTAGGCAGTCAAGCCTCCCTCTCGCAATCGCATTAACGCCGGCTCATCCGGGTATCTTTTTTTTATTATTATTATTTATTTTTTCACCGTATCCTGCCCAACAATTTCAACAACGACGGCGAGGAAGATGGTGACTACGATTATCTACATTCTCGTAGTTTGGAATTTACAAAATTTAATTCGACCCCGGGAGCAATCACCCCCGACGAAATTGCCGGCTAACTAATATCCCGGAGCGAAAATTGAGAGAATCGCGTATAATTGGCTGGATTTTTACACGACGACCAACGAAAGAGAAAGGCACGAACGTCGATGGACCTGTCCGATGGAGCACGGAGTGGAAATGTGATTCAGAGAATGGAATGCTCAGAAGGGCGGAAAGGGGTTCTCGTGGAGGTGCAGCGAGACAAGAAAAATATCGCTCTATACGTGACTATTTATTCTCGAATAACATCCAGTCGATTCTGTACGGTTCAGTGAAACGAGCTAACACAATGCAAAAACGGCACGTGCGGCCTCAAGACTTCCGATCAATTAACTCCGCTTTCAATTCGTGGCGAGCAGGGCCAGTTTTCCTGCCGCTTACTTGTTAGCACTGCAACCACCCGCCCCCCTGCTTTCACCACCCTTTTTCACCATGTACCAACCCTGTTCCCTTTGCTCTGTTTCACTCTGTTTCACTCGGTTTCCCAGTACCTTTTTCTCTTCCATAGCATGCACGTAGCGAGATGCGCTCTACCCTCTTGGCACCCTTCGGCAGAGGATCGAAGCATATTGACGGGTGGATGGCGTTCGACCGTGGTACGATACACGGGTTTCGAGGGTGCTCGAGGGATGCAATAGTAAATATTAAAGCACGCCGCGGAGTCATTGGGCCGGTAATGGGTGTCGCAGCGAGTAGGCGTATAGTTGTATGTACCTGTGACGCGATTGCGGGTAGATGGAGAGAAGGCGATTTGACAGGCATGGGAAACACTCGAAAATTTCGCGCAACACCCTCGAGGCAACGTTCTCGAGTACGCTCCAACGGCAATGAGAAAAAATATTATTTTATTTTCAAAGCTTGAACAAAGCTTCGTGTACGAGAGTCGCGTGTGTACGTACACATACACTCTCTTTCTCTGTTCCGCGTCCTTACGGCCAATTGTGTTTCGCTTGAAAATGTCATCGAGCCTTAGAGTATCCTCGTTACGCGAATAAATATCCTATTGCTCGGGAAGAATATATACTTACATAGGTACATACACGTATAGAAGAGAGGAGACGCGCACGGTTTCGTGCTGTGCGCGCTCCTCTCGCTATGGAAAGTACCGAACGCGCATTATGCACCATTATGATTCAAAGTTCTATGAAAGCCTGTAATAGCTTCTTATGGACGGGTATACGCTGCAGTAGCAACAGCACTCGTGTACTCGACACAGAAGAAGAAGAAACAAGAGGAAAGTATATGTACCTCGCGTAAGAGACGATTGCAGCCAGGCCAATTACGACTCTCGGTATCGTAATTTTTCTTTTCTCTCGTTCCCGGATCGACGATGAAACTCGATATTACTATTATGATCGACACTGACTAAGTGCTTGCACGGTAATGCAATTGTGCGGCACGCGCGTGCACGCCGAGACACGCAGGTAGACACGCGGCGCGGTATTGCGTTAAAAAAGCGGCCTTAATAACAGCCTACGTTTCACAGCGCCAGGTCCGAGTAAACTTTAGAAAATATCTCACCGAGGGGCCGAAACAACCGACGCTCGCCCTCTCCTTCCCTCTTTCGCGCCATTCTATCCTCAACGCCGCGCCGTCGATAAATGAATCAGAAAATAGCGGCGGGAGCTTCCCACACGTGTCGGGTCACGTGTTAGATAATTAGATATTCTTTAGACCGTGCATTAGGTCGCGCTTGGTATTCCATTAAGGCAGACCAAGGAAACGCGTACAACATTGCTACATCGGTCACCACCGATCGAACGCGTTCAACCCTCCTGGTGCTATCAAATGTTTCTCGATACATACACCGACGCCTCGGTTCTTCTTTATATTAATCGTCGACGAATTTAACGGTCGAATGGCGTGCACGCTCGTTACGATATCGTTTGACTCATCTACGAACGGAAGTCGAGTCACACCCCCTGAGACGTTCCTCTCGAGAAGGAAACGGATGGAAATTAATTATCGTCTACCGGGATGCAAGAAGTTAAAGAAACGAACAGCATCGTAGCTGGGAAAGTTACTTTTTCCTTGATTCTTGTTGAAAGAAAAATAAAACACGTTATAGCGTTTCGAAACAGCGATGGTTTACGAAAATTCACGAAGCTCGTGCAACATCGCGTGAACTGTGCCCATTCAACTAACGGCTGTTCAAAGGTTCGCAGTGGCGTGGCTAGAGTTAAACAGTGTAATACAGATTAAACAGGCAGCGGATCGAGTAAATTTAGCCGAAACGGCGTAAAATGGTATTTTGTAACCGCCTGGTATCGCGTACCGTTCCGCCACTCGGAGATTAATGCATCCTCGGCTTTACATTTCATTGGCTCTCCTAGCTCCGACTCCCGTTCGCGTTTATACGCGCATAAATGGAGGCGTTAAACCGACTGGCTGACAACCCTGATAATTGCCTGCCGCGTAAAACCCGTTACGAGCCTTGTTTGTCAGTTTCGCCAACGTATATTACCGGCCCCGTGCCCTTCCGCGCGATTCTCTCGCCTTCAACTTTGTTCGTCAAACCAACACCGAGGAAACTTCCACAGTTTACGGGAACTTAGTGTTCCACGGCACCTGACGACTCGCCGCCGTAAAAGAACGAAAGAAGGAGGCAAGTTTTCAGGAAAACTTGCTCGCGGCCATCACGCGCGATTATCGTACGTGTCGAGAAACTTCTTCTTATCATTCGCGTTCAAAGTCGTCTTAGACGGTGATAAATTCCGATTAACCGACGGTGATTTGGAAACTTATCGTAGTTTACAAATTTAATACGCTCGATTTACTCCTTAAGTTAATAGAAACGAACGTGGATGAAATTGATATGTCGGAGCTGAAGAAAAGTTAGCTTCCTAAACGTAACACTTCGGTCCACGAAAATGGCACGTTGATTAGGATCAGCGGCATTTACAGTTCGATTATTCTGTCAGTCATAATGACCAATTACATGCTACTGTTTCCTCCATCTGTCTCCATCCCATTGTGTACGATGAACACAATATCGACAGCGAATAGCACACACGCGTAATACAGGGACAAATAATTGCCGGTGGATTATCGAGCGTGATGCAACGGATAATTCCGTGCCTTTCGTTGTTCCAACAGGTTATTATACTTCACCTTATAGTTAGAAGATCGTACGAACATGTATACCAGTTTATTTCTGCTGAATTATCAATAAAAAAAAAAATAGCAATTTTCCCAGTTAATACTTGAAATCACTGAACGCAAGGTGCCATAACAAGATTCCAGCCTATCTTCAGAAGCAAAAGACCGTAATCGCTTTTCTCGCTGCTCGCAGAGGGGATATAAAAGCATTAACGTACCGTATCGTCTGAAATACAACGGCACTTAAAGTGGCCGAAGATACGAATCTGAATTCATCCCCTTCTTTCCACGATATTTCGCGGCAAAGGGTTAAAGAAGTGGCAGGACATTAAGCGAAAGCGAACGCGAGGGGTTAGTTCCTGGTTAACCGCATCGGTCCCCGTTTCTCTCCTCGGAACAGCAGAACCCATCCTTCCAGTGATTAAAAACAATTACCGTTTCGTCGGCACGGCATCGTTCCATCCTCCCTCGCCCCGTAATGAGCATCCTGTACCCGGGGAAAGGAAAAAATCGAGCGAACGGTCGAGCATCTGAGCCCCTGCGGGTTATAGGTGGTCCAATATCCCCGCGACTCACCCCCTTGACTGTGGCTGTCATTTCCGCGGTACATTTCTATGAAAATATTTCCACGGGTCGGTTGGGCGGGCATAGGTAGAGGGTTAGAAATCCAGTGCAGATCCTACACCGTATATCCTGGCCATAGTTGCTCAGGGGTGGCGAAGCTTGTACAACAAGGGGTAAAGCCCCGGCTAACGCAACTTACCCGTCAGAGGGATGATTCTCGTGGTAAATCACGGAGCAACTTATTCGCCTGGCTAACGTCGAATTCGTGGAAGAGTTGATTTTCCATCGAACTACCTTGAATTCCTCGAGGCCTTCGAAAGTATCTCGACCCTAATTAGCGATCGACCTCGAGGTATACTAATTCCGCGATTCCTAATGATCTCTGCGCTGTTTCCACGAAATCTATTGTTATGCATTTCAAGCACGGCTCTTCGACGAAATGCCATCGCGTGTACGGATTGTTCTGCGAGCAGGTGATACAGCTGCTTCAGGGTCCATTAACTTTCGTTCATCGAACTGAGACGCGTTCTTGACGCACAATGATCGACGTGCACGTAAATGGTGCAACGCGTCGACGCTTCGTTTCACGATTCAACGTTCTTTTAATTTATATAACGAGCATTTTTATTACGGTACTTCTGCCGTGAACCGTGACCGGCCCGTTCGAACGTGAACGAAACAATTTTTACGAGCGACCTGCCCTTTCATACGGCACCAAATATTTTCCCCGCGCGTTATTCCGACGAGTTTTATTCAATTTTGCGAGTGGACGCGCGTCACGGTACAAAGGCAGACAGGTAAACGAAGCAAAAAGAGACGGACCGACTTCCATACGGTATATATCGTTATTGTACGATACAACGGGCCCGACGATCACTCCGCTATATTAAAGTCACTCACCGATGCATGGAATTTTTGTTGCGGATCTACATTGTTTACACGGCCAAACGGATGCTTTGCCATTAAACCGCGATGCAAGCAAAATGTGGTTCCGTTCGTTACGTTGCGTTTACACGAACTCTGTATATCGAGATAAACGCGTTACAACTAGCCTCTACGTCACAAAGCAGCAAACTGCTAGTCAAAGGGAGTGTGCTGAAAATTGCAATAATGTTGAAACGGTTATGCGGCGGACAGCCATTCAATTTCTGCAACCCACCAAGTACAAAGGGAATGAAGTATAAAATGAAGTTTCGTAAAATGTGGGCGTAAAACCGTGGAAGGATGTTGCTTCTGCTGCTTTGTTCCTAAAACTTCGCAACAATGGAATTTAATTCATTTTTCTCTCCACCCGCTATCCCACTCTTGCAGCTGCCTTTTCCATTTAACGAGAAAAAGATCTTCGAAGGAAGAAGAATCGTAGAGACGGAATCGAACGAGAGCGTCGAGGGAGATCTTCCTTTCAATCTCCATCGAACCGTTCCCGCGGTTTAATCAATCGCACTTGTTGCAATTAAATTTTCTTTAACGAGACCGAGACTGGTGAAAGTGAACGAATTCGAGGAGCATAGATTAAAATCGGTTTAGCCCGTGCCGTTTCGAGGCGACGAGCTTTTCTCTCCCTTCATCCGACACGATTCCACCCCCGTTTTACCTCTTTTTCGCGGTGTTTCCCGTGCCTGGTCGAATTTCCGGGCGCCGGCAGCCCCGCAATATCGTAAGTAATTAAACAATTTGCCTACAGATGGAGTTTTTAGCCGAAGCATTTCGCGCTTACTGCCGACCGCTTCGACCGTACTCTCGCACGCTTCGCTCCGTTCCTCTCTCATCACTATGCATAACCGCATTGCTGGTATATTAAAGCGTCCGAGAGCAACGCGTCGCTAAAATGCTCGCGTGATTAAAAATGCTGTCGCGGAAATTCCGACATCTACAGAATGTCAGACACGACACGACTACCCGCGGGGGGTGTATACCGGTCTTCTGCAACGTTCCCGCACGTCGACAACCTGTCGCGCTCTTACGCGTGCCCGACCGTCTCTCTACGCTCCAGTAATTAATCGTGAAAAGCGTCGCGCGTAACCTGAACAGAGACAGAAAAGCCAGCATTTTCCTTCGGCCTCTTCACCAGACTGCATTTCGAAATTGTCCTTTGCCCGCGGGCTATAAACTGCTTCCTTTTCAGACATTTTCTATATTTTACCATACTCACGTCGGTCAAGTATTTCAGATTTGATGACATAAAAGTATCGCAAAATAACACTAAATTGGACTTAACGTTGACTCATGCTGAAGACATAAATAATGACCTTCTTTCCTTTGCTTCCTATATTTCAAAAGTTACCCCTCATCTATCAAGAACGTTAAAAAGGCGAACACAGTAAGGGGCTACAATTTTTTCCCCTTTCGTCTAACCTGTCGCAGGGCAGTTAACACCGAACCAGTGTTACCAGAGCTCGGAACGTATCGCCATCAAGGGTATGCCTTTTCCTGCGCTATCTGAATCTTTATGGGGTAGCTTTAACTACGGAGGTAAATAGTGAGCTCTGCTCGACTAGTCGTAATGACGATACCCGTCGCCATGTCACTTACCGTCCCTTTCGCTACGTCCGGCCTTTCCAAAGGGGTGAAATAATTCGCGTGCGAATCGCAAACGCTTCCTCGCCTTCCAAGAAGCGTAGAAAAGCGAAAGAGTAACGAGCACGAACTACGAGGATGTTTTTAATCCTCCCGAGTCTCCATTCACGCTTTTTCCTCGATGTTTATGCAGCCTTCTGCGCGCGACGCGGTGAACTCTTGGAAAAGGTGAAATGTTCCAAGTCCGTGCTTGGATCTTTACGACACCGTTACGATGGAAAAGTGGCTGAAACGAGATATCGCCGCTGCGATGTACGAGCTCGTTAATGGACTTTTAATTTCGCTTTTTCATTCGGTCAACTTTATTCGGGTAGCGTCAGCTACCCGAGGGTCTTAATCGAGAAAAATAACGCGCAGTTAGGAAACAAAGAAAGTAATTGAACGCGCAGTTGCACGCCTGATTCAGCGAGCACGGTGAAAAGAAACGTGGACTCTACTGACGCGATAAAGACGTCGTTGAACAATACGCCTGGTCAGGAGCACGATAAAAGGCGAAGAAATTGTGGCCACAAATCGCGAACTTGCAACCTCTTGCAAGTAAGACCTTACCGATGTTTCGCATTGCGAAATGTCTAATAATATTCTTCTGCCATTCAAAGAGATCGTCGATTTCGTGCTCTTCAAAGATTCGAATACGACAATCGCGATGTTGTGTTGGCGCAGCACCGGAAAATTAGAATTTCGTTTCGAGTCGAAAATTCGGGATTGAATGTTCGTCGACAAGGAGCGTCTCCGTAATCCGTATAATTGCAAATTTCCCTTAATCTCGACGAAATAGAATATGATTGAGACTCGCCAATCGCGTCCCGCCGTTCAATAAAGCCTGGCTCGAGATCAAAGGAACGCTCGTCAATGGAGCTTCGTTGCTCAAAGAAACGAGAAGCTGGACCGCCTGAGAAATATTATATGTATATACCTGCGAAAACGTCAGACGTCGTCGGAGACACGAATTCTCCCGGGAGGGATGTCGTTTCAGACTACAGAATATTCGACGTCGCTTTTCACAAGCAATTCTTAATTGCGATTACGAGAAATTCCATTCGCCATCCACCGACGCCCATTCTTTCGACCAACGACAATGAACAACGAAACTTTCCCTACAAATCTGGCCCAAGCCTTTCGAGATTAATACTTTAAAGTCACGGAATCGAGCATTATTATTCCTTTACTCTCGATTTGCAACGTTTTAACGGACAGAGGTCTGCACATTTCGGGACTGAAAATTGCCTTTCATGGGGGTTACTCGAATCGAATTGAAATTTTGGGAACGCGATCGAACGCAGACGACAGAGGGAACGCATCAACGTCGAACAGATCAGAGGGAATACTTTATAAGGTGGACGTTTGCCGGTGATACGAATCCACGTACGATATTCTCTCTGAATATGGTAGCAATCCGACGGCGATCGTGCCTACGGCTACGCTGCTATTCGATCTTTTCAACCTACGACATTTCTCGTTCGCAAACAGACGTTTAATTTCCCATGCAAATATTACGGATACGATGTCCTCGCTTCGGTACACTCTTCGTGACTTTGCCCAACGTCGAACGCATTAATATTCCGTTTCTTTGTTAATATTACATGGTACGCTTTGCGTTACGGATTAAATGCTCGTTAACGGCAGCCAAAGAAAAGAACACTGTTCGAACTATCAACGATCGGACACGGAGTACCGATAATCCGAGATAAAGGGGGATTCGAGACGTCGCTGTTCATCAATCTTTCCTCAATACCTTCGATTATGTCAGAGGTCGGAGGTTTTTTTTTCAAACAGGACTTTAAGAACTACTGCTGAATTCTTTCGATATAACGATCATATCTTTCCTATCATTGTACAAAGGATAAAATATACAAACCTTTTTAAACGAGATTCGCTCTAGAGCCAACCCTTTTTCGGCCATTTCTTGTCAGACCGGAAAATAAAAAAAATAAAATTTTTTTTTTCGGTCATTCATTGAGATTTTGATCCACTAAACACAATAGCGCAAGAATTTCTTCGATAACTTTTATCGTTTAGCCTGTACAAAAGTGACGGAAAGTCTAAATGCTATAGGCCCCCTTATCAAGATTTTCAATCTTACATACGTGTTGGCTAATAAAACAGTTGGTTAGAAAATGTAGCTGGTCGAAACTACATTACAGCAGGATAAGTGACGACCGTGTCGCGTCTTCATTTTCACGTATATCCATTATGAAAACGTAACACGATCGAAGCGAGAAACGATTTATCACGACACCGGTCGCGTGATATCTCGCATCTGACTTGCAGAAGTACGCGCACGATGCGATACGTTTTTTTCCGAAAATGCAAATCATCCGGTGGCCTGGTAGCGCGAGAAAGAGAGGCGGCGCGGCGGCGCGGAATAAATTGAAAAGGATGAATGGGGAGACGAAGATGACATTCAAATTCGGCCACGGAGAAAATGACAGAAATATACATATGTCGCGTACCCTTGGCGCATCACGCGTAATTGGCTGGTATTCAGATATCAAGAAATTGAGTTTCGCCTTCATCCCGCGCCGAACCGAGGGACATTTATTCAGAATCAACGGTCCCCTCACGGTTCGCCGAAACATTCGCCGCCACCGTTATTATTATATCCGCCTTTCATCCCGAACGGATATATCTTCCTACTCGTGCGGGGATATTTTACACGTCCTTTCAACGAGACAAATCTACGCACCCCGATAAACAATTTGAAGAAGCACCTCGTTCGCAAACATTTTTATTTGCACCCTACGAGGAACGAAACTACCCTCCGGTTAATACCCAAGGTCCACGGAGTATTTGACGAGCATAAAATCCAGCGATCCTCAATGAAAGCACCCCCTTTTCGACGTGTCTTATCGCGGTGACGAGCGAAAGATCGAAAACTGACCAAAGTAGGTTCAAAGTAGGCCGAATCGAGAGAGAAATTGACGAGGGACACGTTAGCGTTTAACACGCTTCTCACTGTCGGCTCAAAAGCACAGCTGACCAGTGGTCAGTTCCCATAGATGAGGAAGATTCAATGGTGGATCAACAATGCGACTGGGTCGAGCGGTGTTTGCCAATCATGAGCTGAACAAGGGCAATCGGCTACGATAAGCCACTCCCGGTACAATCCTAAGTACCGTGAGACGAGTCCTGTCGTCGTGTCTTAGAGCGACCGCAACTGACCACGGTTAATTGATGCTCGTCAATTTGCGAGGCTCCTCATCAAAGGGTTCCCCTCGCATAGGGGTACGACATCCGTGGAAACGAGTGCGAAACGAACCGGACCACAACGGACCGGCCGGCCAACGTCCGACACGTGGATTCTGTCAATCTTCATTTTCGCGAAATAGAAAACGTGCTTCGAGGAAAAAAAAGGGAGAACGCTCGAATCCATTCGTTCCCAGGTGAACTTCTAACCCATGCTAACATCGGTAGAGATCAATATGAAGCTCCTAGGCTCCGTTACCGAACTCCTGAAATGCTGATTGATTGTTTTCCTTGAAAGATAACATTTTCGAAGAATCTTGTTAGAGTACTCCTTTCATACGTTTTGGAAAATACTCTGGAATTGATGAAGACTATGTTGGCTAGAAGCGTTGACAAGCGTAACCCGAGATGAAAGGACGAACGACCAAAGGCATCCCGTGACAGAGGATCATTATAAGAAAGGAAGTATCCGAGTTTTTCAGAATCTTTTCTTCCGTGAGTGACAGACGGCCTCTAAATTGACCGGTATATACCGTGTATCGCCCTTGAGGAAATCACATCGAGGGTAGCCAGACGGTATCGGCTTACCCCAATTTCACCCCAATCATTTTGAAACCTAAAACCCCGTTGCGCAACGTCCTTTTCCCTTCACGAGCTTGGCTAGGCGCGTTTTATGCCGATGATACGCAGAGGAAAAAAGAAGGAAAGGTATTCGAGTGTCTGCGAACGTTGTCCAGCATCGGGACGGCGAAGAAGGGAATTTGACAAATCGCGAGACGTCAGAATTTTCGTGCGTCAATTTTTCATGTCGACGGAGAAGCGAAGAACAAGAGGGACCGGTCTCGAGCATTTTTCAACCAGTCGAACGGAACGAACACACGAGTCCGCGAAATAGACACGAGCACGTGCGTTCGAATATCAGAGATATCGTCGACGATTTCCTTAAACCGGCGTTTCCACGTTGATAATGCGATTGGTTGGTCGCGGATGCTCGATAAATCGTTTCGCGTGATTCACCGACTTTAAGCCTCGTAACTCTACACGTCCGTGGCGAATCGAAACAGCGAAGCGAACGGAATCGTTCAACACCTTTGAACTGTTACTTCGCGATACCATCGTACATCTGATGCTTTATCAAGGACCGATTATCACCTCGATTATTCTTACATAAACGATGTAAGCATTTAACATTAATTTATTTCACGGTTCGAACAAACAAGAAATCGCCTCCATAAATGCACATCGCTGTTAAATTAATTTACGCCCAACGTTCCGATGTCGAAGAGGGACGAGTAAGTGAATAAAATGGAACACGAAGCATCCTGTATAAAATGTTCTTCTCGCCCGATCATTAACGCGGGGCTCGTGTAGCATTCCTCGAAACGATAGGAGACGACAGCGAAGAAGAATCATTACCGGTTTAAAAATTTTAATTACATCGAAGTTCGCCTAGACGCGAAAGTCGGTTACGCGACAAAGGCAATAAAAGCCGGCGTTCAACGGCCTCTGAAATTATTCTCTTTCTTCCCCCCTGGAATTACGCTTTGCCTGGTAAATCGTAAAACAAAGTGGCTACGAGTCCGTTCGATTCCATTTATCGCGTCGAGGAGGCCCCGTGTCAGTCGTCTAACTCGCTAATCGTGACTTCGAAGCCGAGAAGCGACGTACGAGAAGGCAGGAAATGTAAATTAACGTCGAGTGCGGCCAGGTAATCACGCTCGACGATAAAAAGGTGATAAACGAGCAAAAGCGAACCCGGCAGCCGCGATGCTTATCGGGTATAACTCCCTTTTTTCGAGCCACCCGAATGCCATAGAAAAATCCGGCGTGCGTTTATGTCAGCCCGCTTCACCCTCTCGACGTTCACGCACAAACACGCTGAAACACGCGCGGCTGGCTCGTGTGTGCGAAACGCAACCAAGCCCATTCCTCTCGTGGATGCGTGCTAAAGAGACGTCGTTTTCGGTTTACTCCGCCGGAAGGCTTTTCTGCCCCTTCTCACCGATGTTATCTGCCTTCGAACGACCAAACCAACACACCAACCAACCGGCCTCTGCCTCTCCTCCTCGCTTAGCTACCTGGCGCATTACGCGACCCCACTACCAAATACACCCCGTTTGCTTCTCCTCTCATTAACGCCACGATGAATCCATTCATCGACGCCGCTAGAGGTGCAGACCCGCACGAAAATGAAAAATGAGCGGGGATTAACGCGTGGTTGACTACCGGTGTCCCGTCGTCCTTTTCGAATTACCTTCCTCCAGGTCCGCGCTTTTTACCTTACATCATCCTCTGGGGTTGCAGCGTATACTCGCGATTCAATGGTGATTAACACGAACTCGTAATTTTCTACTTCCTATATTATCGCGAATTCTTAACAAGCTCGGAGCTCCAAACAACCACTTGAAACTGACCGCTGCTATTATAATAACACATTACTATAAGTGTAGAAGGAAGCTGAAGAGAAACAAAAGACTGAATGACCTGGGCACGAATCAATACATCATTCCCCTGATTGCAACGAAGCGGGGACCAGGTAGGGCTGAGATCAACGGAATCGACATTAGTCGTTAATGAGAGAACGGTGGTTACTGGTCACACCATCGTGTCACGCCATCGGGCCAGTCAGCAGGACCCCATCGTGAGAGCATCTCTGTTCCGAAACACCATAGACTATTCAGGCTCGTGGAAAGGGGGGACCCTCATATACGCGGGGGGAGACACGTGACTGCTTTATAGCAAAGCGACGAGGGGGCGCCGAACATCGAGGGACAACGCTCATCTTTTGACCGTACCAACGTCCCTCCTGTTTCGTGCCTTCCTCTACAAGCCAACGGACCAAAGTTACCCGTTCCACCGAATCACGGTTATTGTGATGCGCGGAACATATTTATACCGAAAGTACGTATTGTTTTACGGGCTGCGACAATGTGTACAAAAGGAGACGCGAAGCGGCCGGTGCTTTTTATATTTTTCATTTTCGACCAGGATGAACGGTGAACACACCGGACGAGGGTTTCGCAGTCAGAAGCATTACAAAACGCAATTTCCGGGCGCGGCGCTGGCACGATTTCTCGTCGTAGCGAGAATTCGAGGGTGGACGAACGAGTCTCGGTCAATGCGCGTTTTCGGGCTTGACATCAATCGAGCGCGAAAGGGGGAGAAGCTTTGGTGCCGCGAGAACGGAAGCCCCGTGCAATTAATATTCGCCAATCCTCTAGTTTGCCTTTCACTGGGAAATCGATACCACGAGGGTCAAAGATTCTTTTCAAATGTCAACCCATTTGATTACTCGTACAAATAAACGTATTTTACTTATACTGGAAATGTTTATAACGCGCGTTTATCGCGCCAAATATGAGATATGCACGCAAAGCGGAACGATAATTTTAAATAACCGCAGGTTCCCGATTTTTAACCTGTTAAAAATTAAACGTCTCTGGGTAAAAAAATCCTCTATCGAGTACACGCTATAAGGTCAACCCTAGACCGGTGAACACGATTTCTTCAGGGTATGCAAGTTTTTCCGCTAACACCGGTGAGCAGGTAAAGCGAGGGATTGCGCGACGATCGACGAATCACGTACGCGGGCTCACGAAGGCAAATCGAGGCCTAAGAGAATTTCTGCGAGCGGCACGTATTGCAAAGGCCACGTTGAAACAATAAGTTGCACGTGTCCATGGCGTTTTAAATCGGCGTAGCACCGTGACTACCCGCGGAAAAGGTAACCGATGAAAAACGTGACGGTGTCCGTCGTCGTGTATGTACGAACCCACGGGATCTCGGGTAGAATCGCTAGCCGGTAGAATTATATCGTGTATAGAGGCCAGCGGCAACGCGATAAGTATACGGTAGTGACAGACGACGGACAACGTTGGTCGCGTTGCAAAACTCAGCTCCGATGCCGGGGGAACGGGTTGCATGGGTTTTCGCAGTGAATTATGGGCGTCGTGGGTGTGCCCTACCGCGATACGTCAGGGCAACGGGACAAGAATAATAAAGTAAAACGGGGAGGCAGATAGAGAAGCTCGTCGTTTATACCTAGACACGATATAATGACCCGTTGCGATTGCATCGATCTTCTAGCGGTAGTTCACCGTCCTCTCTTCGTCCTAACGCAACGATTGCACCCGCAATTCGCCGATTGGCCGTAAATCTCGACCTCGGTGTCATTAGGCGCGCCATTAAAATTACTATTCTTTTGCACGAGCTTCTCGAGCAGGAGACGGCGAGTATATCTGGCCAAAGTAAATCTAACTCCCGGCCGTAAAGATTAGCCAGATTAAATTGGATTTTTATCTGCTTTCTATCCGCGATTCGCCAACTTTAGACGCTCCGTGTCGCGTTAACGTATCGGGGAAAAGACTCGTAACCGAGGGAATTCGAAAGGTCCTAGTTTGGTCTTAGTTGGAAACTTTTTGGACGCGATAGAACGAACCGTGAAGCGAATCGATTACAAAGCAACTTTCGATAATAGAATCCTGTAACGAACAGTGCAGGTGACGAGAATTAGGTATACGGGAAAAAAGCATCGTTCTCACGCCGGGATACGATGGCTCGGTTGTGTGTTCATCCCCTCTGAAACACACCGACGAGGAAGTATTTATTAGATTGGAATCTAAACACCCCCAAAGATCTAAAAGCGTATTTCCTTCGCCGTAGGTGGTTTCCAACGACCCCTTCGATCAATCGACCAACATAGAGCCGGCTCCTCTTCGAGGGTCCCCGAAATTAGCGGGTGCAACTTTATTAGCCTCTAACACGGAACCTGATGTGCTTCGTTTTCTCCACAGATTCCACGTTCCTTGTATTTTTTTTCTTTTTTCATTCGACGCAATAAAATAATAATCACCCTTAATCGTCGGTGGAATGAAATTTATCGCCGGCACGATGAACCGTTCTTCCGACGGCGATGATTCGTAGGTAATGCCGTGGCCGAATAAAAATACACGCGGCAATATATTTCACCGCGAAATTGCTCGCAGATGTTGGCTGGGATATTTGAGTGGACCCGACGAGTATTTAATTCGATACGAGGTCGTCGAGTGGTTCGCGAAATCGCGTTTGAAAATAAATGAATTTATCGATCACCGGCTGTTGCCGAGCATATACCTGTATCGTATCGATATTCCAACTCGAAAGCTCGTGTGTCGTTTATTTTCCAAAAGACCGCGAAAAACATGCGTGATACGCGCATTCGCGGTAAATGAATAAAAAAAAAATAAAGAATGATTCTATCGATCGAACCACCTTTTCGTCCGGAAATCGAACAGCTTTCGAAAGGAGGATCGCGCGAAATAAATCAAACTCGTCGTCGGGCTCATAAACCGTCATTTCCCATCATTAAAGTCGAGAGACGAACGAGCATGGCTAGCCGACCGGAAACTGCCGTTTCAAAGGTCCACGGCGCAACATCCGTTCTGCTCAATTTCACCGATTTTCCGTCGCCTTTGTATCGGTTTATCTATTATCGTCCCGTAGCGCGGATCATTAGTATTAGTGTCAAACAGAGGGGCATCGTCGAGCGTATTTACGATCGTTTTACCTGAACTCGGCTCGATCTCTGCTCCTAGCCCCCCCTGATCGTTGTGTTCTACGATGCTTCGAACCGATGGAACGCGTCCCTCGAACCCATGAACCAGAATACGGTTATTATTTATCGTGTACGCTCGTGCTCTATACGGAAATAAGAGAGTGCTAACGGTACCCTCGAGTTTACGATCATTCGACTTATGTACGATCGAATCTATCGGCCGCTGAGCTTCTTGACAAATGACCCGCAGCGCTGTCTACCGTAGAAAAGCAGTTCCATAACGCGTCTTATATACTTCGAACGAATTTATTTCGGATGATTTAAGGGCGACGGTAGATCTGCCACTTCCGTTTCACGACCTCTACACTATTACCATAACGAAACAACAGTCGCGACAAGATGCCAGGTTCCGAACACTTTGACAACAACGATCCGTGATTAATTTCATCGCGAGGATCGACCATCTCTCTGCCATTGTTCGTGCTCCGATCGCGACCCACGATATTCAGCTTCTGACATAATGCACGCGCGTTTCGTATTATACCGAAACCGAGAGGTGTCCTCTTTTCACGATGGGTATGAAAGAAAGAAAAAAAGAAGCGTCTCGCGTCTTTCAGGTGAAGCCACCTGGTTGGTCGAGTGCCGTGTGAACCTGTCCGAGATAGAGCGTCGCTCGAAAAGACACCCGAAGGGTAACTGTTTGTACAAGCACCCCGGTATTTTTATCCGAATGACGGTGACTCATAAAGATCAGAGCTCTCTCGCGTGTCCCCTCGTCGTTTCCTCTTCTCACACGTACGCTTCACCACGCGCACACCCCCGTAAACTCTTTCTCATTCCGCTTCTATTCCTCCTCGCTACATCATCTACATCTTTCTCGTTCCATCTCGAATCGTATACACGTATCTCTGTTTCTCCGTAGCCAGCCACGCCAGAGCAACAACTCTGACGTAGCTAGGATGAAACGGGGACGAGAGGAGGGAAACGCGGTTGAATGTGTACTTAGCGGGCAAAGAACACACTCGCTTCGCATGTTAGGATAGAGATTATGTCGTCCAAGGAGTCTATAGTTAGTTAAGGCTACTATTATTCGGCTGGGTGGGCCTTTGAGTTGCCGAAAACGCGTCCTGGCATGGCGCTCCGATGCCCGTTTCTCCAACAATTAGATATTAATTCTATTCAATCCTCTCTCACCTCAGCGGCAGCGAGGATACTCCCCTTTTTAAAAGGAGACCAGGGATTAACCTCGGCCCGGCTTTTCTCTCCTCGCAATCTGATTCCATCGATGTCGCGCACGTAAAAAAGATGAATTTGTCTTTCGTTCCAGAAGAGCGTTCTCAAAACATTCGAGGCCGAGGGTGCCGTAAATGCGAGCGCTTTATATTTAAGAAGAGGCAGCGTAAGAGGAAAGCCCTATGATGATCGTAATGGACGACGCGATCGATACTAAATATAAGCATAAGCGATATTACACAAAATCTAGAAATTATGCCACTTTGTTAACCCTTTAACTGCGGGTACTTTTTGCACAGCCAATCGCTCTAATTTTTAATTATATTACTGAAGTGATATTCTATTTTAAACGATTTTTTTTATTGTATTTACTTTATTTTTATTTTAGTGGTACATAAGTCACAGTCGCTATTCGATATTAGCAAAAATTAACATGTGGTTTACAAACCACACCCGCAGTTAAAGGGTTAATGGCATAATAGAGCCTCGATGACAAGGACACCTACTTATACTTTTCTAAATAAAGGGTAATTTTTAAACTACAGCTGTTTGTCTCTTTAATCACTGAAAGACCCTCGTACAAGCGACGAACGCTTGTTCATACATGTACCAACAAATATAAAAATAACCGACACGTGGCCGAGGAAAAAAAGCCTCGAGTGGTCCTCGGCTGTCAACAGTAGCACTTATAAAAATATATAGTTATCCGCGATACGCGACCACTCTTAACGATATACCAAATAAACAGACATTTTATTTCGACAAAATTGTTTGTCACGTAAACCGTATGAATACATTTTCATTGCAACAACAGCTCGTCGAGGAGTCAGGGAAAAGCAGAAACAGTTGTTGACAGACAGTGGGATGGTCTGCTTTACGTCAACGTACCCGTTAAAAATCCTCAATTACATCCTGTCCCTCCCTTGTTCACCCCTTGGACGTAGCATCCGCAGCACAGGTGGGAGTGAGTCACCGGACCCCACATTACATTAAAATCGAACCACCGAGCGACGCGGCGGGATGAAGGAACTGGTGGAAAAACAATTTTTTATTCTATTTCCCCTTATGAAGATGAACGAGGATCGAATGGCGAGGCGATGGAAAAAGGGGTCGCGTCGCCGGGCAATGGATTTTCATAGCCGCAATTTTTCCGAAAAAGTGTCGGACACATGGCCCGGCTCGTATGAAAGGGCGAACAGTGGCCACGAAAATGCTACGTTTTATGGTTTTATAATGCGAATGGTTGACCGAGGGAACGCGTGGGATGAGACGTAACACATGGCTGCTTCTGTTCGACGATTTCCAGGTCGCAGACACTCATGTATATGTATAGAGATATCTTGTGTAAGAGCAATGGGGTGACCACTGTTCGACTGTCCACCAGGAGACCGGGTAATGAGCCGTCACGTAGTCCAGGCTTTACTCCCCAATAAAATCTATATCAGCAGAACTCGTGCAGGGGAAGTGGGTGTTTTTTTATTTATTTTTTTTTTTTTTTTAGCGTGCCAACGCGATACATCATTTCTCGGCCATCGTCGACCAACTTCCACTCGCTCTCGCTTATTCCTTCCTGTCACGGATTCACGGTCGTTCCAACGAGCCACCGTTTGATTTATGGCCTATCCACCGCATCTCTGCTTGTCACCCGACTTAAACGCGATTCTAGATATCAGCCGAGCTTTAAAATGTTTACCAATCATCGATCGATCGACCACCATGTTTCATCCCTAACGTGGCTCGATTGCCAGCCCCCTCTCGATCGTTAAATGGGTTCTCGTGTTTCAGGTATGGGCCGCGAGTAATGCCAAACAAACGGAGAAAATACATATATCCACCTAGCCTGGCAGCGTCGTGGGAGAGGCGCTATATTTACACGGCAGTGGTTTCCAGCTTTTTCCACGGTGTTCGCGGTAGTATCCGCGTTATATTTAGCGTAGAAAAGCCGTGGCACCACCTTGTGACGTGTCAGATGCTACAGGCAACTCGTGTTCGCCTTTTTATCGAACGGGGTTAGACCCTTCTTAGTAAAGCAAACTATTTCAGGTCGCATGGGAACGTCGTTTAGCAGGTGCCTTCAGGCTGATTATAAATAATCAGAGTTTCGCCTCTTATGACTGGAGCTGTGGCTCTCGTTGCGATATGGTTACACGCTCGTGTCGAGGGGCTGTGGCTGGCTAGCCGTAGAGTAGAAACGTGTTCGATACGAGGGAAACATCAACTACCGTAGTTTGAACGAGGAGGCGACATTTGTTCGTTTCGAT
Organism: Osmia bicornis bicornis; assembly: GCF_907164935.1. NCBI lineage: Eukaryota > Metazoa > Arthropoda > Insecta > Hymenoptera > Megachilidae > Osmia > Osmia bicornis. The sequence goes on along the minus strand of NC_060216.1, from coordinate 8,815,910 downwards.
CGGATACCGTGTGCGTGCCTTCTAGACACGGCAGACACCCGTTGAAATAATACCAGCCGAGACGCGTCGAGAGGGTAGAGAGAAGAATAATATTTAACTTGGAATATCGGCTCGATTAACGAATCGCGATTCGACGCGGAACGGAATGGCAGGGAGCGGAATCGAGAAACGGTCGACAACGAAGGGAACGCGATCGAGATGCTACTCATGGATCTGGAGCAACCGGTGAATCGGCTTCCAAGTGAGCGAATGGACTCTGAAAGGCCACGGGTTTCAACAGGTGCTTTCGCGGACCTGAAGTATGCAGGTATGCAGAAGTAAGCACTCGTCTCTTAAAAACCTCTTATACGTGCACACTCGAGTTGCACACAAAGCGGGCCCGTATATTTCTCCTTTCCGGCTCGAGGGCTCGCTGAGACTCTCTCGAAAAGTGTGCGACGTCTAACCCCTTCCTTTTCTATCCTATTCATCTCTCTCTCTCGGTCTCGTCGTTGCATCTGCAGCACGCGTATTGTCATATTCCCCGTCGTAAGGGAATTTGAAAAGGACCATCGTGAGGAAACGTTTTGCGGTTAATAAGCTGTTGGTAAAACATGCTGGCCATTAAACGTGAGTTTTTATTACATAATGGAACTCGTAGGTTAACGTGGGGTTACGCGTACTACTTTAAGTGTTAAGTTTGCGGTTATAATAGATTTCGGCCCCCACGGTGTACGTTAAGTGTAGCGAAAAGCATTCACCGACAGCTACGATTCGGGATCCTTGCTGCTTCAACGCTCTGAACGCAACCCCGTATATGTATATCTATTATGCGTAACGCGAGCGTTCTTGCGACGAGTATTACTCTCCTTTAAGCGTACCTTTTCGTATTCCGGCTTCAGAAGAGCGTTAAAGAATGCAAAGGGTGGTCTCATTCAAATACACCTTTATCCACGGGAATAAACATAAACGAACGGTAGTGCCGAGAGGAGGGCCGGGGAGGGGTTTGAGTGTATCAAAGTTATACGTCACGGATCAAAAGACACCGATACGCGGGTTTACTTAAGCCAACGACAACGAAAGTTCAAAGAGGACATCCCCGAGGAAACGCGAAATATGGAATTCCGGTTGAAAAGGGCGAAGGACCTCGGTTCGGGTCAATTCCTTTCGAGATCACTCGAGAATCAGCCTCTATTCTCTGGAATACTCGAGAAGATTAGACTGTCACAAGCTTTTTCCACGTTTCCACGTTTCACAATAAGCCACGCCAGAAGAGGACAACCCCCCGTGAAGGGTAGTTGCATCGAGTGACCGTATCCACTCGAAACAAAAATAATTCTGTACCGGGGAAAAAAGGACAGGGAGGACGCGAGCGAAAGAAAAAGGTATAGACAACGGTGGCAACGAGAGAAGGAACATGAAAAAAGAAAAGAGAAAGAGAAAACTGAAGCTACGTAAGCCCCTCGACAATGGGGAAGATATTTTCTCTAATGAACCAAGACGAGTGCACTCCAGTGCCAATTACACTTCAACCGCGTTCTCCGTATTTCGCTCTACTTGACTTCTGTCATTTCAAAGCCAACGAAATGTTGGAGAGACAAGGGTGGTGGTGGTGGTGGTGGTGATGGTGGTGGGAGTGGTGGAAAGGGTCAAAGGAGGTTGGCCTGCTAGCTTCTGTAAGAGAACTCCTCCACGGATTTCCTCGCGATCGATGCTAAGCCTTCTGCCTTCCCATCTCGTTCTGAGCAATAAAGCGTGAGACGAGGAGGAAGTGAGGCGGAGAGATAAGCCAGACAATTAATTCTAAGACGAATCTAAAGACGAAACTTTGCTGATCCGCTACTGGCGTGGAGGATCGCTTTTTACCTCGACAAATGCCTGCCACGCTATTAACTGAAAGTCGCAAAATCTTTCAGACGAGTTTCCAAGAAATCATGAAAGAGCTACTTCTAACGCGGATCACAGAAACAGGTAGCGCCCTCGTTATCTTTTCAATCGACTACGCTCGTCGAACGAAGAGAATGAAAAATAATCCTGAATACAAGGGACCCTACTATCGGGATTATAATCAAAACCAAGTACTCGTCTAATTAATGTAGAGCGGCCGGCACGAGTTACGCAAACCAGACGTGCGATTCCACGACGACGGTCCGTCTTAATTTAGCATAGATTACGCAGATCACAATAAACCAAGTTGATAGGGTCAGTCCGAGCAGTAAGCCTTGATTAACGGATTTAATTATGGGATTGTGTGTGAGGGCAGGATTGCAGTGGTCATTATGGAGGCCTTAGTAACCCGTATCCCGTACACTCCCTGCGCGTACGTACCTACGGTACACCATAGGGATACACACACGGTGTTCGTAACTCCGCACGAGAATCGTAACGATCGTGTCGGAACGACCGGGGTCTATAAACGCCTGGGAAAAATGTCCACTTAAACAAAAAAGAAAAGGAAAAAAAAAAGATATTATCCACCGTAAACGGGTTACACGGTTCGTTCCAACTATTTCATAATAGAGCTGTTAGAAGCGATATCAATTTTCCTCTCGGCTGTTGAACGTTTTTACCTGTTTCGCACCTTCAGCGAACCGTGAAGCGAACAAAAAGATCGTTATGAAATCGAAGTGTCCGCGCGCGTTGCATAGCGAAATCGTCGCATAACTTTCAACCACCCTGTATATACAAGTTCATCGACGTTATATTACGTGACACGATGCCGCGTAGACTGCCGTTGGTCCACAGGGAATACGGTTTTAAAGTCGAAGCCCCCTTCTGGTTGGCAGAGGCGAACGTAGAAAAACGGGCGAACGCGAAAGATAATTAAGTCCGTAATTAAAAGGCACAATCGTGGCAAAGCCTTTCACGGTAGCTAAGTGACAAAAGCAATCGATCAAAGGGACAAGCGTGCACAGTCGATCCGTGGCGAGACGTTCGATGTGTACGGTGGACGTCTATACACCACCGTCCTGTACGTGCCTCAACCATTAAGGCTCCTATCATTTGTTACCATCAGGGATCGGTGTATCCCTTAATACCATGTTTCACGGGTCCGCGACTCTGCTAGCAGAATATAAGCGTATTAACGAAAGTATTCCGAGCGTGCACGTATCGATTCCCTCCGCTGAAAACGGACACCCTCGAAAATCCTTGCGAGGGCGACCGTTCGAATCAATCGCGAGGAACAAGCTACACTCGAAAGCAACGCGACGAGAAACACCAGCGAACCAAAAGAGACGCGTATCCGAGTTTCGATTACAAAGCTCTCCTCTCCTCTCGGCTGTTTCGTCTCAAGACGGCACTTTGCATGAATTTCCAGACGGTACCAATGTGTCTTCTCCGTGGAGACTCTTAACAGCTTCCACCGTGCACCGAATTCTAGCCCTCCCTTAAATGAAATCACGGTCAATCTAACGTTATGTAAATCGACGGTCACTATCTGGTCAGTTTTGCATATGAATACCACAAAGGGACAAGGATACTTACAACGCTGCGTACGACCTTAAGATGATGCTAATCAGTGCTGCTACTCGGAGAACGAGCCGCTTCTATCCACGGTTCGTTTGGTTTAGTGGTTTCGAGGGTTGGACCTTTGGTCGGCGATGCCAACATCGGGACACGAGTGAACGACATGGCGAAATGGCACCGAGAGAGAATTCAATCGAAAGGAAGAAATTACGCGACAAGTGTCTCCCGGTGACTCGGTAATTTTCTACTAAAATTTCAAACTACCCTGTTTGAAGGAGGAACTTTTTTGAAAAAAACATTCTCCAAGATCGTGAGGAATAAAATGAAAGGAGCAGGGGAATTCGTTCGACAATATCCGCCGTGGTAATAACGATAAAATGCGAATGGAGTGAGCGTAAAACCGTGGCAAGCAACCTGCACTCGAAGTATTTTTATCGAAGCATTCGCGTCGACGTGGAATCTAATACAAAGTGGTAAACTGGTGCACAGAACTCTTCTAATGTCACCGCACGGTTTCGATGACTAGCCTGAACCGAGTAATCCTACGGGGTGGCACCTACTCTCGAAAATGCGAACACCGCGTAAATATTGTCCTCTTAGGGATCTAGGCGATTTTCTAAATTAAATACAGCCGACCGACAATTGTTGTCCGTTTATCGGCAGCTACGGTATTACCCTAAGGGGTGCGCACCCTCTGATTAAAAATTCTCGCGTGGTTAAGCCTCTGATAATGATCTTCCCTAACCCCTTTCTGCCCGTGGGGTTTATACAGTATGGTCTAAAAACGATTGTACTTACTCAGTCAGCGTGCACAGGCGACGGGTAAAGCGCAAATGGCTCGAGGTCATCGCGAACAAGAGTTAACGATCGTTTTCAAGGGCGTTCCGCTCTTTTTTTTTTTTGTCTTCTAACGAACGTTATCAGCGTCTTGCGACGATATCGACGAATGAAGAAAAAAAGAATTCGTTCGACTTCGAGCAAGCTTGAACGCTTTGAAAAATGGCAACGCGTATTAATTGCTGTGGGCGAGTTGCTTAGATTCAAAGCGGACGATTAATCGATACGTCAGAAACACCGATACGCGCATGCCAACCCTCTGAATCCGCTACACAACGCGAGAGATATCATCTTCCACCGACAGTCGTTATTAATTAATACGGCAGTAAAGATTAAACGAATACCTATTGAGGATGATCGTCCGACGGGCAGACCGAGCGTGAAGTAGGCGGATGCCACGAAATTTGTCAGAAGGCAAACGACCCTCGTTATTAAAAGTAACGTTCCACTGACCTCGCGTGATAATCCATTCACTTGACAAATCGAGATAATTGCCAGAGACGCCCTTAATCACGAGCAGAACACCGTTCTGCATACTTCACGAGCGATTTACTTCTTCGAAATTCCATCGAAAAGCCGTGTAATTAAAATACTGAAACAAGGCGTGACATCGCCTCGTGAATATTTTTTTCGATAAACGTTCGCGCGCTCGTCAGAGAAAGCACGGAAACGCGGGTGTACGCAGGAGAGAGGGGAAAAAAAAACGCAAACAACGAGGGAAAACGTGATCGAAAGCAAGCTTGGTCGACGAACTTTCATTAATTAAATATTCAAAATCGCCGTTAATCCTGACGTCCACGGTACACCCCGTCCGCATCGCGGTGGTTGAAATCGGCCTCAACGAATCCCGACCGTTCCGGATCTCCGTGGCTTAGGCAAATGAAAGCCGTCGCGCTCGCATGCAAATACACACTTTTATGCGTGAAACCCGTGTGCGCTCTAGAGCGCTAATAAATTTTTCCATGGACAATGGCGGCTGGTTTCGTTCGTTCGCTCGACGTGTGACTAATGACGGAGAATTAACCTGAAGAGCATCACCGATATCCCGCGAACCGTACCTCTGGGAAATGCTCAGGTGTTGCGGCGAATGAAAAAAAAAAAGGAGAAAAAAAGGGTCGAGCTTTAGCCAGAGGGTAAAAAATTTCACTAACGTCATTGTAAACGGCGTTTGCTCAAAGTATGACAAATTCCGGTAGATCGATTAACGTCATCCAAACCACCTTGTTTCGTTCTACCTGTCCAACTCGTCTCCCTCTACTTTCCATGCCTATTCACATTCAAATACGAAGTTAACGAACAAGGTGATTTCGTAATAAATGACAGAGGCAAAAAGTCGAGCGCGTATTCTCCTCTCCCCGGGTTAATTATTCAGACTAAGGGGGTTGTAAGCAGATTGGTCTCACCCCTAAGCCCCTATCTCGGTACAACGAGGGTGGCGCGCAGGGAGATTGCCGGAGACTTTAAACCGCCCTTACTTACTGACTGGTGTCTGTGATTAGAACCAGAAATATGCTAAGCGGCCTTCCAATTATCGAAGATTCCTAGCCTACACTGGATTTACGACTTCTACGATCGAACATGGGGGGCTCGTCACTTCGAATGACGTTACATTAACCCTTATGACCTAACATCAATGTATCAACTCCCAACATTTCCTCCCCTATCTAAACTTTGATTTGTAAAATTATTTCTAACCATAATATAATTCAATATTTACAGCAATTATAATAAAGAAAAATGTTTCCAGAAAATATGAGTGTATCAGAAAAACGAGGAAATTAAGTTTCAACGTTCTAAGGTTATCGGATATTCGATTAAAACTTGCCAGCCATTCAGAAGGACGTCGTAAAATCAGATCCAAGGAAAACTTTCGAATTGCAACCAATGAGTTTTCCTAATCCCGACGTACGATCCCGAAAAGTCCGTTACAAACGGCACGGAAATTCAATCGGCTGCAACGTAGAGGAGGGGCGAGACGGAAATTAATTCCACGTCGGCGACAATAATTTCGGACACGGGTCTTTCAAAACGGATAGCCGGTGGCAAGAAAGGATAGCGGAAAATCGTACGAGAACATTGTCGTTAACTTTTACGAGGCCATTAACGGTACCCGTCTTCCGCCATTCCGAGCATGAACTGGACACTGTGACGTCACCGTGAAAGAGAGCGAAAGAGGAAAAAGAAACTTAGAAAAAGGATTAATGGTGACCACGAGTTGGTCGGTCTTTGTTCCCTGCCATTCCCTCTTCTCTCTTTCATAAACTCACTTGGATAAAGTCTGCACGCGAGCCTCTCGATAAAGAACCGCTATCTATCTGGATTTCCATACGAATAAGAAAACGAACCAAGAAGTCACGGGAAACTCCAGAGTGCACATTAATCCGTTAAGGAGCAACATTCGAATATTCGAAGGAAAATATGGTGAAAGAAACTAAAATTGTCGAAAGACAGATGGAACGGAAGGATGGAAAAACGGAAGGGAAACGAAGGAGTTCGTTTTGGGGTTTGACACGCGTATCTAAAACACGGAGTGCTGGGGGTCACGTGTCGCCTCGCCCTTGCTGTCAGGTCACGTGACCGTGCGTAAAAGGGTTGAGATTTTCCAGCGCGGATTTTTCGTCCACCGACTTGACAGATCGCCGCGCTAAGTCTGACTGATACTCGTCCGCCACGGGCTTCGGTTTAATTAGAAGATATTATTCTGAAATCGCGCCCCAACGCGATCGGGTTTAATGCCTTTTTAAAAGGAGATCAACCAAAAGGGTCTAGGCAGCCCGCTTCCAGACGGCCACGCGATTACGAATACCTTCGACGTTCGTTTGACACAAGGGTGACAATAGTGTCGCGGATTCAGAACGAAACAATTAGCCGAGCACCGGCGATCGTTTAGCCTCGGTGTGAATCGCGTCCGCAAAAGGGTACAAAGGACTTTACATTTATACGTCTAGTTCTTCCGATTAAATTCCCCTTCGCTCGGATATTACACGAGGGTGACGCAGAATGTTATTCAGCCAGGAGGGTCGTTACTTCGCGAGGATGCTGGAACTTCGCGGAAATTCGAAAATTCGAACGATCCCAGATGCAGTCTGCCGTGAAAAGTTTTCAATGGTGGTCTTAAACTTCGAGGGCAACGTTCGAACGTAACGTTCACCCTGTCCTCACCTATCGAGCCGAGTTTAAAATTCATAATCTTCTTCGGGTCTATCTTTTCCGCCTGACTCTACGTAGTTTCACGTAAACGACGATCGAACTAAGAGGAGCGCGTTGAGAGGAAAGCTTTCGAGGCGACAATACTATTCCCGTCTTCGTGTTCCAGAGACGCCGCGCCGGAACACGAAAGAAACTGGGGTGATGGATGTGTCCCGTAATCCATGCTAACTTCCTACGGGATTTGGCGGTGAATGCCGTTGGGCGCCTGCACAGGAAGCCACCCCTAATTCAAATTTGGCCTAAAACCTCGAAATCGAGTCAAGTCACTAAGTCTCTCTCTCTGGGGTTTGCGGTACGCTTCCAGACGACGAGGCTCTAATTAACATCGTGTCGCGAACGCGGCTTAAGTTGTAACGTTCAAGCGGCACGTCTTCTGAAGATCATTAGAAGCGTGAGAAGGCAACGAAGAAGACGGAGCGAGGAAACAAGAATAAGAGATACGTTCGCTTGTCGCTTCGAACAGATAGGGTGGAGAGGGAAAAAGGAAGAAGGGAGTGCAGAGAAACAGAATGGATAATATCCAAGTTACGGGATAAAAGAGAAATCTCGTGTGGAGAAGCGGCATTCAAATTTTCGCAAATCATTCCACAAGGGTTCGGTAACCCCTTCCAGGATTATAGGGACCCATGTGGCCTTGGTTCGCTGATGGCTCGTTACCAAACCGAGCTTCTCTTCGATAACCGACAGATATTACTATTTATGAATACCGTTCAGCCCCAGTCACGATCGCCATTTTCCCTTCTCTCTATACGTATCTACGACAATTGTTAGTTCCAGTCACGTCCGAACACGTGTCAAACACTTTGCAGTCCTAGCCAGGATTTATCTGATTAACGTTCCCGATCGAGATACCTTGTGTGTTTCACCGAACCCGACAAAAATCACCTTTGAAACATACAATTTTCTTAGCAAATGGCAACATTCTCTTAACTTACGACCCTTGATCTCTCTCATAGATTCTGACTGACGACCCCCCCCTCCTAATGTTCCTAATGCTCAACCTTACTGATGTCCGGCTTAAGTCGATGAAATAGACGCCGCGGCATGCCGTGGGGGTTCGTCGTTATGGAGAAACGTATTCCTCACCTCATTGTTCGTCGAGCAACTATATTCCAGGATGGACTGAACCATTTAGCAAGGGAATAGAGGTGTACAGTGTGGCAATTTAGGAAAGATTCCTCGAGAAAGTGAGGAAGACAATGGATTCTAAGAATACCTTGTGGATTATTCTAATTGTACAGAACTACTTTGAAAAATAAATTCTTTTTTATAATTTTAATTCAATCCTGACGACTATTCTTCATTACCTCGAAACAATATATTATTTTTTAGAATCTTAAACTGTAACTGAATTTAAATTTTAAACTGATACTGTGGTTTCTGTGATTAACTTCAGTATGCAACAAACGTCTGAACAGTTTCTAAACACAGTATCCGAATGCTACCAATGTCCCCAGCCCCAGTCTGTGTTCGCCACAGGGGACCAGGACGATGGACTAAGATATTTGTCACCTTATTGTTCGTCTCGAAAACCCGAGCTAAGTTCGCGGACAGAGTTTAATGTAACGCAATTCCTGTGGGTCGAGCGAACGCCACAAGGATTATTCCTGCGGCAGGATGCCCTACGATATATCTTGTGCAGTTCGCCGACGAAACGAGCCCATTCTAAACATAACGTCGACATAGTCTCTCGCCTCGCAATCGCTCGTTTCACGCTCGCGTTACTGTTTCTGAGCTCGCTCATGTTTAAACCGCCACCATTTCTACGAACATAACGACGTAAGTCTTAATTAGTACGACTTCCAAACGATCACCGTTGCTAGACTCTGCGCAACACCGATAACGATTTCCAGGATCGTAACGGAACTGTCTTACCCACGTACAATGGTATTAATTAGTCTACGTGGGTGGCAGGACGAAACACCGATACTTTGACGACCCAACATTCTATTATTAAAATATATCAATATTATTAATAGACATTTGGTTCGAACTTTTCCATACTTCTTTCAGGTAGATATCCAGAAAAAGATCAAACACCTATTACAGTAAGATTGCATATTACACATTCCAGATATTTTAAACGTATGAATCCGAATATTCCAGTATCCTAATAAACTTGATAAGATAGTATTTTGATAAGGAAAAATACCAACATCCATGGCGATCCATAATTTGCAGCCAGAAGCAATGATAACGGTTAAACACGCGAGAGGAATAAACAGACGTAGAAAATTAAGACGCGGAACGGAAAATTACACACGGTGCAAGTTGAATAATTTGCAAGGACTGCACAAAGGGGTCAGCCTCTGTTGATATAATTTCGCGACCTTACCTTTTCCATAAAATTAACCGTGAGAGGACCAGTTACGCGTGTAAAGTCTACGCGAGCGTTGGCTTTACCGCAATTCTACGGCTCGTAATGACTGTGCGTTGTAATGACACGTTAGCATAACGTTAAAGCCGCGTCAAACACACTACTTTCGTGACTGATGATTGAACACAGTTATCTGGAACACGTACCATCGATCTTATTATGCCGCTACTGTATCGCGGAATATTAAGTATCGAAAACTACGCGTTTCTTGATTGAAATAAATCAAGAGAGATTATTAATTCTCTAGGTTTAGATACGCGAAAGAAAAGCTTATTTTCATCGATAACGAAAACGAATTATCTCTCTTACCCTATTTATTCGTAACCGGCGACAACAGGGGAGGAATCGAGAACACGGTACACGGTACACGAACGCGATGAAAACACGGGGAGAGAGAGTGAGAGGGTGGTCCGCGGAGTTCCCGAGGGAGCATCATCAGGGAAATTGGATTCGGCATTTTTCAAATCCCGCCCCGAAAACAGTGATACGAAGGTTCGGTTTGTCCCGTCGGAAACGTATTTTCCTCCCTAAAAGGTTAGTGCTCTCCAATCAAATTAGACCGTTTTTGCTGGCCGATTTGCTTTGGGGAAAGGATCGAACGGCTGACACCTGCTAAATCGTAGCGATACATTTTCGAGGAAAGGAACGAGAGGAAACCTTGAGAAAAATTAGTATCGTTCGCCAGATAAAAAAACACGACTGAAAGTTTGCGGAAAGCAGAGTAAGATAAGAAACGAGCCAGATGATTTTCCTCCGAATTTAGCTTCGTCACCTCGAGACAATTCCTCGTTTCGCAGTTCAGGATAGAGATTACGATCTACCCCTTAAAGGTTCATCTTGCCGGCGGCCGAGTTCCGCTCGACTCTAACTCATCGCAGCCAGATAATGTCGCTCGATGTATTATTTATCCCTGCTGTCGTCGCAATTATTCATACCGCTATCACGTGGCGCACGCTTTCCGTTGGGAATCGAAACGAATTCGTACTTATTATCACAGTCCAAACTGGAGACCGCACTGACAAGGACCATTTTTCTCGCGACCGCTCCCTTAACGGAGTGTACGATTTCACTGGCACGGATCGCGCGTTGTGGGCGCGGCTTCGTCTGCGAATTCGCGAAGAAATCGAGAAAATGGAAGGAAGAAAAAAGAAAGAAAACATTCTTGACGCGGTCGTAATTCAAGAGAAAACGATCGGGACGTTCGATAACGTACGCGGAGTGGAATTTTCACGAGACTGGTAATTACGCGCACGAATCCTTGAAACTCGTAGCAACTTGAGCGAATGGAAATGTAATTGCGAGCGGAGATTAGCCAGGCCTGAGAGCCATTTCGAAAGACGGAATTCCACGAAACGGGAACGCATCTAGTTAGTACGTTTACGACAGTTCGCGGAACAAGACGGGCAAGAAGGGCAGAGAGGGCCAACATTGTCATAAAACGTAAGCACAGGAGATATTTCCAAGTGTGAAATATTTCAGTCTAATCCAGCAATATCATAAAGAACGGCTGGCGAGGCGGTCGCGCGACGAGCGAACAAAGTCGTAACCAGGCATTAGGGCTGTTTACAAAAGGCTCCTCGATACCGCATCGTGCACGAAATCGTTGCGACGTACCCTGTGCTACGAGTTCCTCTGCGAAACCCACCACCTGGGTCCTTCCCGCCCTTATTATCAACAATCGTAAAATGCTAAATTGAAAGTCCTCGAATAGGAATAAGAAGGGCGTGAAACTTTGGGGAGGAAAGAACGAGACGCTCCGGCAAATTGCGATACTAAAAACGACGCTCGTAACTGTGGATTTCCCTATCGTTGCCATCATTTTTCCAAGCACGTGCTTCTAATTCCCAACCGTTTTTACTTAATGGCTTTAAAAACAAAAGAAAACTCCAGGATCTAAATAGTTTCTCCAAGATTGATCTGTACGAAAAAAAAAAAAAAAGTTAACAATGAACCATCAGAGGGGACGAGGTAAGAGGTTAAGGGTCGAGTCCTCCGAATTCAATCTGTCTAAAGTGACAAGACAAATGTCTCGGTGCACTTCTTCCCGAATTCTATCTCGATCCTGCCGTACAAGGCACGGGTCAATTAGCCAAAAAATTGGGACGCCGCACGAGTGAATACGTAGAAAAAGTAATTCGATTGAAAGGGAGCCAGCTATAGAGATAAGTGAGAGAAGATGCCAGTCATCCCTCGGTAATTAGTCAAGGGTCGCTTGAGTGCTGGTCGGAATTCCGAATCTGGTATCATCCCCGCTGTGACGAGTAGGGTTGTTTCTTGGACGAAGGATAAGCCGGGATCTGTACGCTGATATCGTGGAAAAGTTTCGCGTCTCTGGCTGGATTTGATTGATTAGCCCCGCGCCGAATGGAGTGTCGCGATTCTTACCGATACAGAAGTCTAAGAACTTGTTCCGTTTCGATGATCGCACAAGATTGATGAAAATGTTCAATATAGAAAAATTAGATATCTCTAACTCCGAGTACAGATGATCGCTTTTAAGCTAATTATTTGATCAATCGATGGCTACGTTTCATAAAAAAATGTTAACATTTCGAGCCCCTCCGGAAAGAGTGCCGAAATGTCAGTTGCGATGAATAGTCCGACCTATGACACTATAAGAGAGGTACGTGACATTTTGCGGCATATCCGTGACCGGTGCAACGTCGAATTACTATCGTGTAGCACGCGCGTACGCACACGCCGCTTGTACCGGGGGAATGTTACGTAGGTGCTTCCAGGACGCTATGGACTGCCCGCCAGTCCAGTGGGTATACGTATTGGACTCTGGACAGCGGTCATCTGTCACTGTCAACCACCCCTTCTCACCTCCTCCTCTGTACGGCCGGGTGGCGTCACTGAGGAGGACGAACCAAGGGAGGATCGAACCCCCTTCACCCTGGTAGCACGTGTCGATGTCCTTATACGTATGTATGTACAATATACGCGGGGGTACATATGTACATATACGTAATACGTATGACCGTGAACGCATCGCGAGCTACATAATGTATAGATAGTATAAATAAAGCGCCATACTGTGTTAATTACGATCGACTGTCACGCTGAACGTGACGTAGTCTTGAAATAATTAAGGGGATCTGATGTAACGGGGAGACGTCCGAGTACTTGGAAAACAATAAATTAATTAATTTTCACGTATCGAAGCAGTTATAGCTTCTTAAATTTGAGGGATGATTAATATGTCAAATGGGTATATCTATTCTGGGAGATTGTAAAGTCGATACAGATCGAGAGAAATTAGTTACCTTTAATCATCAACATTATCGCCTGAATAGTGTCCAGTAATCGAATACAGGGTTAATGAATTGACGTTCCTTCACGGTCCGTTTACACGCGCCAATACGAACGTCTAATATACGTCCGCAAACATTGATGCCGGCCATTGTGGCACGTCTAAGGCAATACATCGAGCATCCAGCCTCGTGATTATAATACGGGGCATGTATCCGGTGTACACGCAACATTAGGAAATACGACTTAATCGAAGCAACAAGGTGTATCTAAGATCACGACTATCGATCCGATACGATATTTGCACGCGTTAATGCTCGACTAATCGCGGTTTCATTTTCCAAATCAACGATGGAAAACGGGAACGCGATAGAACCCGAGGCGATCGAAGAAATATATTGCTAGATTGTTTTTATTTTTTTCATCAGCAAACAACTTTCTACCCTGCTACCAGGTATACGCACGCTTATGTAATAACCGATCATTACGCGCCCGTGAATTGCGTAATGGATACGTACTATCGATACGAAGCTTAACTTAAACGGAAGACGATGTCTACAAATCATCGATCGATATTCAAACGGCATTCTACGGTCCGGAGATACACATCCGTTAGGCTCCTTCGCTCCTTCGTCTTGGCTCGGTACAGTGATTAATAACTGCCCATTCGCGTCGCATTACTCATCGATGTTACACGTAGACTTCCGCCAGACGAGCGTTACTATACGGAGTCTGCGGTTTCCGAAGGAACAACGCTAAGCTCCGAATACGATGGAACACGCTGGCCCGCCGCGAAGTTACAGTGGCGAAAGAACCGCGAGCAAAGTATTTTTCCTTCGGTAATCGACCTTCCAGGATCGTACGCTAAATATCGTTACCACAGAGAACAGATAAATATTTACAACCCGTTCCGGTAACGTAAAACGAGCGGCTGGCCGCAGAACGCGCACGTGCGCTCTTTATGAAGTATTTAATACGCATAACGCGTTCGCTATAAAAATTTTGCGTTCGAGCAAAGACCTCTTAAAAGCTCACCATATATCTTGCTGTAATCGTTCCCGGGTTCTTATTATTAGTTTCGAGAAATGTCGTTCAAAGAAGGTCCGTTCTTGTCACTCCGCTACACCGAGGCGCTATTGATGTATAACCGATGCTCGGGTAACCTTCTGTATGCAGTGGAAGATGGTCGCCGGCCATCTTTCCGATCGTCGCAACAATATTTTACAATCTAACGGATTTTACGAGCAATTCCCAGCGGGCCTACAGCTCTTCAATCTTCCTCAACGCGCCTATGAATATAAATACGAAGGCGGCAGTGATTTATGCCGACCAAGTGAAGCGAAGGGAGGAGGTGGAGGAGTAAAAAAGGAGGCCGAAAAAGAACGATTCAATACTTCGAGACTCATTTTATGTCGCGGTCAGTGTTTATGCCCCAGATTTTAGCACCTACCCGAGGGCATTTGAGGTTCCTTCCCTGTTGAGAGCTCACCAATTTTTACGACTCCACTCTCTCTCTTTCCTCCTCGTCGAGAATCCTGTTGCCTTGTTCTTCCTCCTCCCGACTTCCTCATAAACATAGTCTTTAGTTAAATAACTCGTCACGAGGACGAGTCTCTGCTCGCCGACGCAAAAACAACAAATCCACCGGTGGATCCTATCTTCGAAACTAACAATGGAGAAATATTTTTGAAAAACGACCGATCGATACATAAAAAAAAAGGAACTGAAGAACGATGGAAAAGAGCGAAAGGAAAAAATACACGAAACAATTAAATCGTAACAAAAGCGATGCATCGAAGCTTTCATGACGCGGGGCCATTGTAGCGCGGTGCACGTTCGCGAGCTTGACGAAAAATTGAGCGGCACGGTTCACAAAAAATGCGAACCATTGTTTGCCGTGTACAAAGGCACCGATGATGGTATTCCTAAATTTCGTTGTAGAGCCGAAATCCGGCGTCGAGTCGTTATTAAGTCTTGATCCGGCGTCTGTGTGCCGGTACAGCCCCATTGTTCCTGACAAATCTGACGTACGAGTGCGATCATCGATCGGATCCCTTTCTTTGATCGACAGGTAATGACAGTTTAAATCGTTTCAACGTCGACCGTACAACCGATGTCGCGGTTCGTTTAGATTTTCCGTGTGCAACCGCGTCAATAATTTCCCGACCGGTGCGTAATCCTTTCCGCATGCAGCCTGTAAGCTCCATGTATGCCTGCGGTCTCCGTCCGCAATACGCGTAATGCATTTGATCCGCGCTAAAACGCATTTGGATGCATCGCTTCGTCGTTTCATGCGCTTACGGAACTCAGCCTCGAAAGGTCCACGCGTACACACCGTCCTGGGGGAAAATCCTCGTCGAAGAATGGACGATCAAGTGGCGAGCATTGCGTCGCTTAATCGTCCTCCATCTTCCTACAATCCGCGACCAAATTCTCTGTTTTCACTATTGTTTTGTTCCGACAAAGAGTTAGAAGACAACCCGACGTACGTAATATAATAAAATTATATTTCTTTCCAAAATAATGTTCTCGTTAATTCCCTTCGGATGTTATACTTTCCATTTTAAAAGAAATTTCAATCACAAAATCTAAAAAGGCAATTTCAAACGAGAACAACGAAATGTGTCATCCGATGACGGATCGTTAGAGGAGGTCCAACAGGAAAAGCAGGAGGTTGAAAAAAAAAAAAAAATCAGAGAAGCCGAAGAAACAAATGTAACCACGCACGTAATTTCCATTTTCTCCTCCCCCTTGTCGCGTATCTCGAGGAGATCGATTGTAGCGGTACCGTGGTTGAATTCCGAACACGAGAAGTCGCACGGAAATAGAATGATGATGTCTCGTGGAAGATTCGTCCTGCCTTCTCCCCGATGTCACCGTTTCGTATATCGGTTCATCGGATCGATCCTCGTCGACGGGAGAGCGTCGCGTAATACAAATTGCAAACGCGAAAACAGCTACGATCAGGATCGCGATGGGAGAACGTAGAGAGAGAGAAGAAGCGGCTGGCATCGAGTTTGATAAATGACGCGAACTCTATTTCTGACCGGGGGTGTGAGTATACCCGATGTAATCAACCGTTGTATTATATAACAGAGTGACTTTCCAGATTAGAAGGGTCGCTGCTTTTCTCGGTACCCTGCGAACGTTTCGTGTTGTCTGGTACGCGTATTGCGGTCGTAATTAACCCTTCTGTTATCTCTCATCGTTCAGTTTACATACGGGTATCGCATGTATTCTTCGAGTAAAACAAACGGAAACAGAATGTAACATTGTCGATGCCGAGAATCATTGACGAGAATAAAGAAGATAACGCAATCGGGTACTCGTAAGTGTGTCAATTAAAAATGATGTATCCATTGAAAAACGATAAATCTAACGTGGATAACCGTGCGGGGTGGCGTGTGCACGATTCACTCGGACATGCATTGAAAAGGGGGACTAATAATGTCAGAACTTAATTGTTGCTTTCAGTCGCGCCGAGTGTACTGTTACCTGCGCACAATTTTCTTATTACCCGTTAATGATGCAAGAAGTCCCGACAACCACGGCTCAAGTACGCATAAAACTAGCTATTAGAACCGTCGCTTTTACAACACTTAATGTTAGCTGTATACGCTAAGCTGAGATACAGCGGAGGCTGTATCAGTTTTTGCACCCGTTCCGCATCAGATTTTATACGACCGTGTACGTATCGCGATAACCAGTTTCATACGGTAGTAAAACGTTATCCCTCGTCGGCGAATAATTATTCTCTCATTAATACGTAAAGTGAACGTGTACCGATCGATCGAGTATATCGGGATAGGGCATAATCGCCGATGGAGGACGAAACGAGGGCGATTTCCTGGTAATCAGAATCTTGGAGAAACAATGGCTGGCCGGCTGGCATTAAATGGACCCACTCGGTATTCTCCGAGATTACACGGAGAAAAGTTAATCTTAATAAACGAGGGCAATCAGGAGGACCTTGGCGAAGGTAGTTGTCGCCGCAAATGTGTGGCCCATGCAAATTCGCCCGAAAGCCAGCTCTCTCCTCTGTCTGGCAGAGGCTAACCCTAAGAATTTACATACTGCCACTGGCCTCCCCCCGTCCGTTCCCTCTACCGGCCGCTCAATCCAGAACCTTTTGTCCGGCGCGGAATGTCCATCAACTTTTTGTCCATCGTCGAGCACGAGTAAATAGGAGAGTCAAATGACCAGGCAAGGGCTTTAAGGGCGGCGAAATGGGGCTACGGGCCCTTTTATTTGCTGATTCCGTGCGGATTGTTTCGTGATTTAGCATAAATGTTTGATTAGATTCTCGAGCGGATAGAGGCAGCGGCGAGCCGTAGGTGGAGGGAACGTTGTTTGCACGAAGAATCGTCAATGACCAACTCCAATCGAGTGTACGTAATTATTTAACCGGCCGGCTACGCGGCATCAAGTTAAATCACCGCGTTAGAAACGATGTTATTGACTTTGCCGTATAATAACTCGATGGATACCGATAAACTGAATTAATCAAAGCTTTTCAAGTTCAACGAGTGTACGCTTGCATAACTAGCCTTTCATACGTTCTTACCTGCGTATGATGTCACGCGTACAGTTCAACGTGTGTATGAATAAACCATCCCGTTGTAGCACTTTACAAATAACACTCGACAAATACGACAATTCATGAAACGCTACATCACGAACGACCCGTTTAAGCGACCGAATCGATGTTACCAAGAGGAGACGCGAAACCACAACTGACACGCCTGGTACGTAAACTAATCTTCGATCTCGTACCTCGAGTCCGATCAAAATATGAAGGAAACACGTTCCGAGCTGTTCGAAGACGAGACGGAAACGTACACAATCGTAGTACTCGTGACCTAGTTATGTTAAAGCTTCGTTTACACTTATATAACGAAACAGTATTATGTATTAATATTGTATTAAGCGTTAAATATTGAATTGCTGTTTTATTGTTATATTTTTATAACGTGGATAGTACAAACGCAGCTTAAGATTTAATAATCTGTTACATTCGTAATTTGCATCGATAATAGCTAATTAATTTATTGTCAGATATTATGCGCGTTACGTCACTGCCACGACAGATCTCCCAGTGAAATTCTTTAAACGAAAGACATCCTCGCTTGACGGGGGACACTTTATGCCGGTCGTTAAAAGGGAAGACGACAGCGTAATTATTACAGGTAATAAAATTCCCGTGAAATCTGAACCAATTTGCAAGTCGCCATTAAAGCGGATTGCGAGCGGACCGTGGATGCTGACGCGGAAATCTCAAAGTCCCGGGGTGAAATATTTTGCGCTAACAGAGGTGGCGAAGGGAAAATGCAATCGGTCAAGATAGGTATTCGAGGACGGTTGCGAATTCAGTTAGCGCTCCACCAGTTGGATTGGACCATCAGTTTAGACAATGGGACCTGTTCGTGCGTTTAAGGTAATCCCTGGTGAATGGTGTCCCTCTGGTACTTAATACATTGTCCGCCCTGATGGCCGTCCTTTACAATCTCGTCGCAGGGTGCACCCCGACTCGTCGAAACCTCACCCCTGTTGAAGATGGTTCGCATTAACACCTATTTACCGTAACATTGCCAAACAACCCTCGGCCCTTTAGAAATATTCCCTAGACCGTGGCGTTACGTGAGCGGAAACGCTCGACCGACGAAACGCGATTCGCACTCCACCGACTGCTAATCTGATTTCAATAATCGTGCTTTTCAATTTAAATTAACTCGTCACTCGACCAATCAATCGATACGATGCGATAAAACCATCCTTATATCCTAACGTAATTTAAGATACGTAACTATAGACTATAGAGCCACGATGAGAATGAAAGGGTTAACAGGTTGAGACATTTATAGGGTCCGTCAAAGGCGATAAATTGAAAGTCATAAACGACGTCTCGTTTTCTCGGTTTCGTTTTATTCTCCCCAAGGTGTACGGAAGAACAGCCACTTGGAAATGCATCTAACATCCAGTACAAGCCACGAACGAACGGGATATCCTTTGGACGGTCCCTGGGGTGCGATAAGGTCCGGACAAATGACCGGTCAGTCAGGACGGAAAACTACTGGCGGGAAAATCAGCCCTCTAAGTAAATTCGTATCAACCCCCGGAGACAGAAGAACGAGACAGGAGGAGGGTGGGTGATCCGTCATACGAGATTGCCGAAGTAAATAACATCAGGACAAAACGGAAGAAAAGAGACGGGAAGCAGGGAAAATCGTATTGCGCGTAACCAAATTTCGGAATAATCGAGGAGCACTGTTTCTCGTGGATCGTCCAGTACTCGATCATTCACGGTTCCGTAAGCATTCGTCCATCGTTCGCGGACCATCGCCCATCGTGAGGATTGCTTAATGTCCATTGCATTTTTTACGCGAACCGAGAAAAAGAGAGGAAACGACGGACAGGGGATAAAATACGATTCACCCCTGTTTCGACGGTTGCTGGCCGACCCAATTTCACGGGAAAACTTCACGCCGTTTACGAAGCAACCGGAACACGGATGAAAAAACTTTTTCTGCTCGGGAAGTCGCTTGAAGGATTAGATAGATTATCGGTTGTATTACCATGGGGTCGGGAAGTCGATAAGGTGAGCTCGTGAGAGACTTTTTTTCCTTTCGTCGAGGAAACGTCGACGATTGATTTATTCGACGACAAAATTAATCCACTAGGAATTACGCTTCGTAACAAACTGATACAAAGTATCCATCGATTGAGTACCGAATGATACTCCGCTTTGATCGCGTAACAAGATGAATAAAATATGTTTTAATCGATTTAAAATGCTACGCGAGAGGATGACACTGATATTACAATGAAGTTCCTCCGTTGTGTAAGAAGAATAATCGAGACACAGATAAATGACTAGGGTGGACGCGCGTTAAAAGCCGAATCGGAAAAAGGGGTGTGTGCATGTGGGTGTGCGCTGATCAGAATGAGACTCTTCCATTTTCCGTCGATGATTAAACCCGTTCGGCTGCAGGTAATAAGCGCTAATATCAAAAAATATTTCACGTCAATCCGTGGACACGGAATATTGATTCCCCTTCATGAAAGCCAAAGACCCCTACTGTTTTCAGCTACCAATATGCATTCAAACTGAAATTCCACGCGTTCGCTCGTTTCGGCGGTTTCGTCTCTCTACTCCGTGAGATGGATTAATTAATCAAACCCAGCTTCGCGTTTGGAAAACTATCCGCGATACACGATCGACACTGACGAACGACTGTAAATCCGTGAAAATAACCTCTTCCCGCGTTTCGATAATATTTCCCTGTTTGTCCGTGGAATACGATACGTTAATGGACGTATAACGGAGCCCGATAGCACGTAATATACCTTATAAATCCATAAAAGCAACACCATTCTGTGTACGTCGATTAAAAATATTTCTACAGCATTGTTGCAACGATAGATAGATAGCGATGGATTAGGAAACATTTTTACAAACACTCGAATCATTTCGAATATCATTCTTAGATCGCTGTTAACATTTAAACCGACTCTCTTTGGTGACTTAAACGTTTCTATTGTGTCGAACCGAATGACGTATGTATTTTACTAACCGCCTTCCATTAGGATCGACATCTTTGGAGAATAATTTATTTATCTGCGCGTATGACAATCGAAAGACTGATCGAGCAACGATCCTCTCGATGTTGTAGGTCGTCAGGCCAATCAGCTACCAACGAACTTCTGACTCTCTTACGGCTCTCCTTCATAAGCATTTGAATGGGCCAATCAATCACGTGGCTCCTCTCTTTCTCACCCTCCTACTTCTTCGCTCTCTTCTTCTCGGTGACGTCACGCTACAGTCATCCCCTATTAGTGGGGTGTTGTAGCGACCAGCACCGAGAACTGCGGGTCGCGTAGAAGGAAAGAGGAGAGAGAGGAGGTCGGTCGGTCGGTCGAACCGAGGGGGTTGGTAATTATATATTCTAAGGGTGTCTCGCCGATCAGTCAATGTTTCCGCTGCAGCTCTCCGACAATGGAGCGAAGATAGAAAAAGCTTATCTGTCACCGTGCGCGATACTTCCTTAGGGGCGAGGAGGAGCAAAGACTTTTAATTCGCGCTACGATTACCGGTTCTGCCGATGAAAAATTAACGAGTCGGCTCGAAGGGATGTTTTCGTTGATGTATTTTTCTTTCTCCACGGAAACTTGAATTTAAATTTTCAAACGAGTAACGAACAGAAGACGGAAAGATGTCTGCTGCCATTCGTCGTATTATACTATCGTGAATCTTTGCGCTGATCTATGAAATCCTTTATTGCGATTTCCTCGCACCGGTTCTCAAACAGCTTAGCAAGTGATATATAACAACTACTGGCATAATGGTATTTGATGTTAATCGGGCTTTGAGTACGAGTTAACGCGACGAACGTATCTGGAACGCACGAGCGAGTTGATTAAATTCAAACACCTCGTAGGCAGAATGCCAGAGCGTACCCACGCCACGTCGATGGACCATCTACCGTGTGCGTGAGTTCAAATATGCTCATATCGGGCCAGCTCAAAGGACTGAGGTAACTCTCTGTCCAACAATAGTCACGCATGATAATAGCATGCCATCCGGACCCCTCGCTCGATCTCGCAACGGCCGGTCGTCTGGAAGGAGTAAATACCAAATCGGCGAATTGATTCGACCACCAGTAGGGCTACAACCTCTCCAGCTCTCATAATCGAAATCGACTTGCGTCATAAAACACGATATTCGCATTGCTTTTTCCTGCGATAATCGATATTCTGATGGATTGTAACCCATAACAGAAACTGATTTCTAATTTCTTCCTCCTTTACCATTTGTTTTTTTTTCATATTCGAAGCACGAATAACGAATTGTAACAGCTTCATCTAGTCGATATCTAGTCGGCTTCGAAGCTATTGCTCACTTTCTATCGAATTTAAATAGTCGAACGACGATCCGTCATAGAAGTATCACTGACGATGGATGCGCGTAGAGAATTCCTCGACGCAATGAAATCTCGTACCGCGTTTCCCCTTTGCGTGGCCGTGTCGGAGAGCCAGGAAAACGTCGAAACGACGTGGCCACCGTGTGCGAGAGAGCAATCTAAAATCTGTCAGGCCTTTGATCGATGCGCCGTTCGCCATTTTAATGCCCATCACCCGACAACAAGCCTCACGTGAAATACGAGTTAACCCCCGGGGCGTTCTCACCCTCATCAAAGCGCGATCATCCCTCGAGGAATTCAAAACGCCACCGACCACCACCTTCGTGTCGTCGTGTGAAAATGTTTTAAACAACGTCGAACGTCGTCACGAAGATCATTATCTGAAATCATTATCGATGCGTCTTTCCTCGACGGTCTCTATGTATATGTACCAGTATTCTTGCTTCTAACATTCTAGCCAATTTTATCAGAGTTCTAATTCAATAAACGAGATAACTAGTTTCATTCATTTTCTCGTCTAACGCGATTGTCCAAGTTACGTCTCGTCCGGATAACTTCGTTGTTCGAGAATGATAAAATTGTTGGGAAAGCTTGAGGCGCGAGGAGAATGCTTAGACCATCCGGAAGGCCGGATAATCGCAAAAATATTATGATAACAGGATTGGCCAATCTACAGCCGAAGGAGCGTTCGGTGTATCGAATCATCGTTAGCCGGGGATACAGGATTTGCCGGACTAGCGGAAAAACTCGGTAAATCCAATGGACGCGACCTAATCCCGAACGAACAGGCAGGAGAGGACACAGTCGGGAAAGTGCGTTAAAGTAAAACCTGTTCGCTGTTCCCGAATCTAATGACGAATTCATTCGTTCGTCGTATACGAGCCGGCCAGTGGATTTTCCGTGAAAATCCAAACAGTAGCATGAACGGAACAAACTAAATACCTATTAAAGTATCACGTTGATCCGCGTCCAGGCTCGCGTTTCGCATCGAGCTGACGGATGAAAATTTGATCGGCGTTGCTTGGCGAATGTCACTTTAATTGGATTATCTTCGATGCACTCTCGATGCCGAGTGGATGCAATACAATTTCGACGCGTGTCGATTACATTCGACGGTGGTGGTGCACGTAAATTACAGGATCGTTCCGGCGTGTATCAATTTAATAATTCGCGTACGTGGAAGGGGACAGGTGTAAAAGCCAATATTCGACTGGGTTACACGCGCATCCCTCTGTAACACCGTTACCGCGTTAATGTAACGGATACAACTTTTCCCGTGATATTTGAATCAAATGACCAATAAACCGAATTAACGCGCAGCCGTTCGCGTTTACGATCGAACCGCGCGAAGAACAATTTTCCATTAAACGACAGATTGCGTTTTCAAGCGCGTCGTCGTTCACCGAAAGTACAAACAACGGAAGAGAAGGTTCGCGCCTGGACGTTTTTCCTGAAATATGTAATTCGCTTATGACGAAGGATAAATTCGTGATACGGGTCGCACGGAAAAGATGTCGTTCCTCTTAGATTCGACGGAACGAGTGGCTGGAGGCACGCTCGTAAAAGACGCATCCGCGCTGGCGAGCATAAAATTAGAAGAATGGACTTAAAAGGATTTGAAAGGATTGCCGTGGCACCGCCTTCGGCCAAAGTCTCCTGTTCCGCACCTACGATATTCGTGTTCTCTAGCGACGCGCAGACGGGAACCGAGTTTTCGAGAGAGTGAATTGAGAGTGCCGGCGAACGAGCAACTTTTCTCGACGACAGCAAAGGAAATGCTAAGAGACGAAACGCGTTTTGGCGCTTCTAGGAGCAACGTACTCGAGTAAACAGCGAAACGGTGTCCTGCGAAATAAAGCTTAAACGAAGAAGCGGAGTTACATTGCGTCGCTTTAGGAGGCTAACTCATCCGTGAATAAAACGACGCACGAATACAACTGCATAGAAGAGATTTAAGCGACAAATGAAACGAATATAAAGAGAAAGCGGGTCGCTTTATTTCGCAAGATGCTATCGCCCCGCGAACAGCAAGAATTACGTAAAAATATATGACCGAGAGGAAAAAGAATCGCGACGCGCGATGGAGGAAGCGAGCAGAAGTTCACTGTCTTCGGGAATGAACCTTTTCCGGCTTTTCGAGCGATTTCAGGGGAAGTGCAGTAATAAGAGGACAAAAAGGGAGGTCCTGATAAAGGCGGGCGTTGGAACTAATGATGGTGCTTAAGAAAAAGGTTAATGGATCGTCCTCCAGGCGCAATGATGTGTCATTTGTAACCTTACGATGCTCGCGCGTACGCTTCTTTTTCTCCCGGATTAATTGCCGCCCAATTAATGTCTTGACGTCGCACCGGAACAGCTATCGAACGGACCCCTTCCGCGCGATTGACTACGACTTATTTCTGACAAGAAAAGAGCGCGCGAACGACGTGATGATTTTTTATAAATTTAGTAATAATTGCGAACGGCACCATCTGTGAATTTATTTTCCATATTAACATGATTAATGCCGCCGATATTGTACTCGCCGCATTAGTCATAACCACGTAATCATTTGCATGGCAATTTCAGAGATGCGGAGAACATTTTTCCGTATCGCGGTCGAATAATTCCGTGCGATCGACGAACGTGTCGACGACAGCCAACTCTGAAGTTTATTAATTTATTCGAGCATGAAAATGGTAATTAGCCTGGACACACCGGTGACAAGAACAGGCTCGCCCTTCGGGCGGACGCGTGTCGATTTGCATACACACGGTACCAGTCGGGATACCTGAGACCTCCGGGCGATTAAACAACGAAAGCTTTGTTTGTTGATCGACCGATCTAATCGCCGACGATACGCATCGAAGAAGTCGGTGAATCGTGTAGAAAACGCACTTGCGAATTTACTCTCCCCTCTTCGCGTTCAATCAAGGAATTTGATTCTCTGCTAAAAAGCCACGACGAGCTGCCAAAATTGTCGATTCTAATCAAGCCGTCCGCGCGTCTCTTCTAATCAGAATCAGGCGTTAAAGCGGCGGCCTCGAAACGAAATTAACAATGTTGTTAACAAGCACGTCGACGATCCCCGGTGTTAAGCGCGAATATCCGAAGCTAAAAGCACCGGCAGTCGTCCCGCTCTGTGGGAGATAAGTGTGACGACCTGTCCAACGACACCGGGGGGAAGGGTTGACGCAATCAACGTAAAACGTAACGCCGACGGTAACAGGGATTAGTTATCTTCAGCACCCTCGTAGGTACCGCGGGAGGTGCGGCATGGTATTTAGGCCAGGAGACGCGGGAGTAAGGGGAGATCGTACCGAAATCACCGCCGGACTTCTAGTAATTGCGTCAAGAAAATTGCGCGAATAGCCGGTCTACGTTGGTCGGAAATGGCTGCCGACGAAAATCGGTGACCAACGATGGCTCACGATGGTTATTGCCCGGATCTAACGCGATAACGCCGATATCCGTTTTCGAAACGACGTCAACAACGAGCGGAATCGACGCCATTTCTACATGGAAAAAGTTCTATCGTATGCGATAAAGAAAATGAGCGATTTTAACTCATTTTTTCGCTATAAATGTCATTTACAAAGGAATCTCTTCCAATAATAACCGGAAAGAGTATTAATCATTTTTGTATTTGAAACATTTTACGTGTACTAGACGGTGGATCAGCAATTTTCGAAACGAACCTTAATGAGTTGCAAATTTGTAACCCTTTAAAACATTACCGAACAGGACGATTGCCATAGAACAAATATACAGAATATGAAATGCGGATAATGGATCGGGTCCACATCCATTTGTACTCGTTACTTCAAACCAGCAGCAAGCAAATTGAAACGAAATTTCGAGATAATATCCGAATTCAAGTTCGAATGGTGTTTTTAACGTTACAACGAATCCGTGACGATGTAAAGTGTCCCCATTAAGCTGTAACACAGGCGAAATTTATTATTATGCACCGAGGAAAATTTAATTACGATCAACTCGTTGGTGACAATTTTTCCCACGTGTCGACCCATGTCGCTCAATTTCTATGCCATTTGATGTAACGAACGCGTTAAAGCACGGGCGAATTTACCCAAAAGAATGCATAAACACAGCGGATTACGAGCAACCGATTTGTTTTCAGTCTGCGTGCACAGTGCCGGACAATAAAACCGTGAAATAAAGGGCTGATCGACAATTATGCGAACAAGGTGTTAATCCCTTTTACGGTCGGCGGTAACGTCACCGGCAAAGTGGACGCAAAACGGCCCTTTGACGCATTCGAAATGCACCACTGTCAGGGTTGTACGCGTCACGGAGGAAACAAAACCAACCCCCAAACTCCGATACTCGTCTCGCTCGAAATGCTTTTGCGCCCGCAAACGACACGACGATAAATAATAGACACGGAATTATATTGCTTTTGTATTCATATTAAGGTCCGCGGCGTGGTCGTTCAGCGTCGAGCTGAATATTTTCCTTCTATTCGGGATTAATGGCTCGGACGTATTTTATAGGGAGCCCCTGTCCGTGCGATATCCATGCAGAAACTGACCGCTGCCCGTTCCACTCGTGATATATCGTCGGAAGTTTAAAAGTAATACGGGGAAAGAGGAGAGAGTGGCCATAATATCGCAATGGACCTGCCTCTTTCTTCTCCGCCAGAGTGGAGAGATTTAAATTTCGAAATTTGATGTTTCGCGTACGTGCCAGACGAAGTCCGTGGAGACCGAAGAAGAACCGAACGAGGGAAAGAGACGAGTCGAATGGACTCTTCTCGTCTGTTATCGGGAACGCGATAAGACGTTCGCTTCTCGGTCGCGTACCATGGAAAATGGTAAAACGTCGTGAAGAGGAACGAGCACGAGGAAATCTCAGCTTTTGACCGATGCGAGCTACCCGCGGAATGGAAAATAAACTTTTCCGCAAAGATATCTCGAGAATGGCGAACGTAAAATAAAAATCGACCTCCAGTAATTTCTGTTATCGTATCTTCTTTGGTGAACCGTATTTGTTCAAGGATTTCTTAAGAACGCCAAGTGTATCCTCGTATTAAACGAGCATTAGACGGTTGTGAACGCAATTCGAACGATATTTATTCCGATTTGCTAGGAACAAGCATCGCGCGTTACGCGTGACGTTGCAGTTAATCGAAATTTGCTTTCACACCCCCGGATAGACACGTGCTGGAGAACACGTGCTGCCGTCAGGGCGTTGGCCATCTTCCATCTGTCAAAGAATCGACAGGCTGCGTGCGGCTGATGCATAACCAGAGAACGTTTTCCGCGATCGCACGCAATTATTCGTTCTTTGTGAAAAGAAAGGAAAAGTATGCTGACATCAGAGAAATACGGGCGCGAAAAGCTTTCTCGCCGGCGAAGCTTTAATATTGTCTCGAGCGCAAAAAAAGTAAAAAGGGTCTGTACGTACCTAAGGTTTGTAGCAAACAAGCTACGCTTTCGGGGAATCCTCGTCTCCCACCAAAAAGGCAGGGGAGGAAATAAAAGAAAGTCGGAGAAACGCGAAATCTCACCTTAAACCACGAAGCTCGATGGTCCCTTTGAAGATTCGGTGAAAGTTAAATTCTATTCACGGACACGAGCTGTATACGTCGAATCGGTACAATGTATATAGGTGTATAAGTTGGAGGGCGGTTTCTTTTCAGCCCTTGCTCCGTGACCATTATAGCGTAGCCGTAGGGTGTCTATAGGGTTGTTCACGGCCGAGAATCGAGCAGACGAGACGGGCGGTTGGTAGCGACCATCCGGAAGGGTCGATTGTTGACCGAAAAAGTCGCCAATTTAAAAGGACCCCCGGCGCTTCTTTCTCGGCGAAGCGCAAAGATGAAGAGAGACGGGGATACGGCAGAGCGCACGCCCGATTCCGAACAAGCAATTATGTTGTTACGAAATGTTTACAACGAGATTATTGTCAGCGGCATCTTACGCCCCGGGTGGTGGCCGCTCACCGAGTCAGAACTTCCTTGTATTATCAATTTTATTTGACGAAGGGACCTCTCGAATACGCCCACGGCGTGCCTTTTGTACGCGAATATACCACTGTTCGGCTTCTGGAACCAGCCTCGAGCACGTATCACTTACACATCACTTTACGGGAACGAGAAGCGTGCCTTCGGATATCATTCGATCGACTTCAGAAATTTCATAGAATAAAAAAACATTCAGAGAATATCCATGGTTCGCTGCGTTACATAACGATACCAGCATCCATCGTATTTCACGGTGAGAATTATTTCCGTGCTCATCGTAGCCAGGTCAAAGTTACGGCGTACGGAGCAGTAAAGGGTTAAGAGTTAATAATTCAAAAACACGCGATTATGAGTGCAAGAGTGGCAAGTTGGCGGTAATAAAGAAGGACACGTCGTGGCAAGAGGTAGGTGACGAGAAACGAAGGTCGAAGGTGAGAAGAGGTAACGCGCGTCAAGCTGTTTCTCCGCTCGAGCGGTCGGATGTCTCGTCGAGGCCTCGCCCTCGCATACGGTCCCGATTCGTCACGGGCCGGATTCTTCCGCGTGCGGAATCGCGTCTGGGAAAAATTTGCATGCAAATAGCGTCGCGAATCCCGGGCACATTAGCTCGCGCCGCACCGCGGCCGGTGCAATCAGTTTTGCGGTCTCGCGGTCGTAATTGAATGTGGCGTAAATAAATAAATAATGTCGCAGCAGGCACGGGACACAACGCTCGCGCACCTTTAAAGGTCGAGACTTCGATTAAGCTTCGCGCCTTGGTCGGCGTCCCTCTGTGAAACTCTCTTCTTCCTTTCATCCTCGCCCTGTTCCTCCACCGTTTCTCTTTCGCCGCGCGAACGCTGCCGAAAGGGAATATTACAGCAGCCGGAATTTTTCTCGAGGATTAATTTGCGGTCAGCCTCCCCTCGTCCTGTCAGGACTACCGGCATTACTTGCTACCGTACGTCCCGGCTGGACCACCACTTACGCGACCACCTCTCTCCTCTTCTCTCAACCGCCGTACGACGATTAATTATTCGACAAATCCTTTTCTTTCCCCGCCGCCAACGAATGAAAAACGAAGCAGACGAGGAAGAACGCGTTAAAACCTCTGTGAGACGCACAAACGTCCGACTTAGCCACTGGAAGTTTCATAATTTACCGGAACGAATTCGAAACAATTGTCGAATTAAAATGAATATTTCATCAGGCTGAACCACGGCGAGCAACTAGCTTCTACCGAGAATTATGAGTTATTATTCGCGTGTCGTCGATGAAATATCCACGTCCATAGAATTAATTAGAAAGATTTTAATATACGATTCGCAATAAAGCTTGAAAGCCGCAATTTCGGCGTTTTACGATCCGACCCCGCGATCCTAGCCGGAAGGAATCGAGATAAATCCTCTGTCAGGATGAAATGCGTACGAGTTCCTTAGCCCCAAGTGCAACGTACAGACCGAAAACTGTTGGCTACATTCTACGATATTGCTCCTCTTTCCCCGAACGAACGTTGGTAGCTCGTGAAAGTGACGCGAGAGTCGGTAGTAAAGCGAGAAAAATATTTGCTTTGCGAAACCGCCGCAAACTAACCCCGGAACGAACGCAACGCCTACAACCCACACGGCTCATACTTAATTCTTCCCGGTGAGCCATTCCCGAATGTTTCATTCGTCGCGTGAACTTTCGTATCGTTTAAGATTTATCGTCCGCCCCGGGTCCGCTTCTATTCGCGCCGCGTCTTGGCAGCGCAAATATTTGTTCCCTCATTTTAATCCCGAGTCGCCGCTGCCGCAAAAACCCATTCCCAGGATTCGTCGCCGCCGCCAGCCACCAAAGAGAGCAATTTTCAATTTACACCCGTTACTCTGCAAGCGGCGCGTCGTGTACCCGGGACACGTAGAAGCCCTCGAAAAGTAGGGCCATAAAAACGTCAGAGAATATCCCGAAGTGGTGCGATTTGCGGCGCACCGTATCCGAATGCTCCGCTCGACACCCACCTTTCTTCTTTTTGCTCCTTCGCAGTTGGCGAACGTTGAAAAAAACATTCGTCGGCGCGTAACACACGGTGATATACGCAGTCGAACAACGCGGGGTGGTTGTACCGCCTCTCGCTGCACCCAATCCACCTCTCGTGACGTTACGCGCGTCAACGGTGAAGGTGCGGTCGACGTTGCACCTTTCAGGGAAGCGTCGACGATAAACCAACGAAACTTATTACCTCGGTTCGCGGTTGGTGGTGCGAATTTTTTACGCCGCCGAAAATGCAACCCCTCTCCGCCTATTGACACTTGGCGACCTTACGATGAAACGTTGCGTTTCGCCTTTCTTACTTTCGCGTAACCGTCACCCCGCGTCCCCGATGCACGAGAAACGAACAGAGTAAGGGAGAAGTACTCGACACGGAAGGAGAGAAGAATTTTTGCAGAAGAATTCGAAGATCGTCTTGCTACCCGTCGTCCTTTCGGAGGCTATTGCCCGGAAGACCCGCGTATTTCACTCGATCTTATTAGTTTTTGGCCCGAGCGAGTTCGGGAAGAAGCGTAGTCGCGCCAAGGGTGAAACGA
Source organism: Osmia bicornis bicornis (assembly GCF_907164935.1). Taxonomy (NCBI): domain Eukaryota; kingdom Metazoa; phylum Arthropoda; class Insecta; order Hymenoptera; family Megachilidae; genus Osmia; species Osmia bicornis. Next base: position 8,785,358 of record NC_060216.1, on the reverse strand, counting down.
GAAGTCGGCTGAAACCCTCGGTGTATTCTGCATAATACTTATTTTATGCGTGACACCGCGCGAGAAAGCTCGGTATAAGAAGCTCCGGGCGTCGCGGCAATCGTTGGCGAAAATAGAGTGCGTCTCGGCTGTTTCGCCGTATGGAAATCCGAAAGGATGGAAACGAATTCGCTGAGCAAGGGAATTTTATCGAGAAAAAAGGCAAGATGAAAGGAGAGAACGCGACAAACCGTCGGGATATTATCTATTAAACATTATCGTCGAGCGTTCGCGAGGAACATACGGGAGTCCCCTTTTCGATTCGTCATGCTGGAAACAAGGAGCGCGAAGGGCGGGAAGGCAATGATTTTTCAACGTCCCGAAACCGGAAGCGTCTCGAGGATGCTCGAAACCACGGAACGACGAATTCTCGGCGTGAGTAGCTACTCTCATTTTTTTTTTTCTCTCTCACTCTCTCTGCAAACTCCTCTCTAGTCACGAGGCGTTTCGTGCGGACGCCGAAGAAGCGAAGAAAGAAGACTTATCCCGAGCTGGCTCTCCTTTTGACAAAAAGTGAGAAAGCGTGAAGATTGATGCCTCGGTCATCTTAGCACTTTGCCGAGTCACCGGACATTAGAGGGTCGTCGCCTGGTAGCCACCCTCTCCCTCTCGGGTCGCGGAGAAACAGAGTGTAAAATGCATTTAATTCACGTGTCGTAGGATCGAGGGTAGCGCCACAGCCCCAACGGCATCACGAAAATCTTCCCTCCGTCTACGGCGCTGACTAGCAACGATTTCACACTCGTAAATTCGAGTGTCAAGTTCACCGTTCCTATCTAAAACACAATTTCCGCGTTATTCCATTACCCGCTTCACTGTGTCCATTACGACAAATGTCTGGTTGAAAAGCAATATTTCTTGAATCGTTGCGCCCCGTTACTTTATTTACCCAGGCTCGAATGAAATTTACGAACAAAGGTAAAGAAATCTTCCGACCGGACAAACAGAGAACGAGACGAATCAATTAGGAAAATGCGTGTTAATTCTTAATCACTGCGTCTACCCTACGCAAGACACGCTGCAAAAGTACTTGCTGCATAGTTTAACGCCTCGCAAAAGCTAATTCGTGTCAGCGATAATGAGACCTTTCACGGTAATGGGACGGTTAACGTTCCAAGAAGCAGAAACTTTCTCATAGAGACGCAACACACTTCTGACAAAGAACTAATTCAATAAATAGAGAAGCGAGTCAACCATCGTCACGAACAGAGGGACTCCACTAAACTGTTTCTATATTTCAAGAAAAAATCAAGCGTGTCGAAACTCGGATGGAAAGAAACTTTATGGAGTCCATAAAAAGAAAAATTAAGAGACCATTCGTAGACAGTCATATTGCCTTCTAGTAGAGGGGTAAATCCAAAGGGGGGTAGGTTTCTCGGACGAGGCAACGGGAACGAAAGTTTCCTCGATAAACGTACATAAATTGAAGGGAGATCGTGATTGGTAATATGGCCAGTGGAAGGCGATCCATCTCAATTCCTTGGACCTGGCGGCTTCTAAACGGAGTCGAGACGCGTTGGCTTATCGTGGTACGCGGAATAAAAGCACCTGAACGATCGAAAAAAGAGCCAGTCACGCTTTCCCCGGCGAAAGCTTTCGCCCGGAGCTAGCTGTTAGTCGATGTCTGCGAAAAACGGAGGGAAAAAGAAGCGAGCGCGAGAACGAACGGCTGTCAATCTCGGATCGAGCAACGAGCAGAAATAAATTAAAGCGATTTCGCATGATGCTTTAGAGCGGTGCTTGCCTCGTCGAGGCTGAACGTTTCCGTCGTTTTGGCGTCGACAACCGCGATGAATAATAAAAATCGACGCTGCTACGAACAGACACGAAAAAAAAAAAAAAAAAACGACACGGTGAGCTTCGTAGCTGAACGAAATACAGTTCCGTCTCGACTTACCGCTGTACACCCACGAGGAACGGAGTATGTATAGGAGCTTATTCGCGTGTACTTGTTGAGAGACACGCTCACGACGCGCGGTGTTAATAAACGGCATCTGTCACCGGGCATTGCGTTGCATTTCGCGTTTTATGCTTTACGCTCGCTCGCCCGGTTTATGCTTCGGTTTATGCTTCACACCGAGCGTGCACCCCGAACCCCACCAACGGCCGCGTGTGTGCATAATGTCTCCAGGCTGCATTTTTCTCCCCCGCTAATCGCATAGACCCGCCGTGCTATGCCGGACACTTTGTCTCCGATTTTAATCCGATGTCCATTGGCTGAAAAGAGATTTTTTACGACGCGGAAAATTGGTCAGCTCTCCACGGTTTCACGTCCGCCCTGTCGTTACGAGGAATACTTTCCCGTATTTATCCCTGAAATTATTTCATCCTTTCCCTCTTTCACTCTTTCGCCTGTCCCGACCTCGTCGACGAACCTAATGGCTCGCTCTCGCTTCTTTCACCCCTAACGCGAAATATGTTTCGCCGCTGCGTCGAAGCAGCGGTAAGGAAAAAACACCGTCGATAAAACAACGTGTCGCTGTTTCGAGCCGATCGGCTGAGTGCACCGATGAACCATTCATTTTTCAATAGCTCGTTTTAGGGCAACGGGATCATCTCTCATCGAGCGGAGCTCTCACGAAAAAAAAAAAACGAAAAAAAACAGGCGACTTTAGTCGCAGGGTGATATACGATCGAACGTCCACTCGCATCGAAAACAATTGCGCGTTTCTCTATGAATGAACAATGTTTTTGCAAGAATCGACGTTACAAGACTTCTTTGAAAATGGACACGTGCACCTTGATCAATTATCGACACAAATCCCTTTAAAAGAAAAACGAAGAAACGAAATGTTTTACGTGTGGATAGATTTTTCAACGAGAGGAGTGTCGAGAAATATTCAAAGAAATTCGACAGCTCGAGACGTAGGTCCACGGTTTCGTCCATAGCCGTGAAGAGGTAGCGAGTGCTTCGTTAAAAGTCAAGGGCACTTCGTAACGTGAATTTTAATCGTAGCCGTGTCCCGAAATAAAGCCGAGGCGGATAATATCATCGACCTCGATCCGAAGGAGGGTCCTGCTTAGAATCGAAACACGGATTAACTCTGTGCAACCTGCCTCTCTCTCCACGGCAAAGTGCACAGACTTTTCGCCAGCTGTCAGCTAGAACCGCGGTGCGCTCATTCGTGAAATCTGATCGTAAGTTGCACCACTTCACCGGCCCCTTAATCCGCCTCGACCGCCCTTACATTCCTGCTGCTTGCTTAAACGAACGTGGTCCGCTTAAAGCGTCCTGGCTGACTTCAAAATCGGGGGGAGCGTCCTGGAATCGCATCGTTTGAAACATCCATTCACCGTGTATTATAAATCTTTACGTAGCGGTAGCATAGTTTGCTGGATTGTTTCGACGCGAATTAAGTTGCATCGAAGTAAAACGAAACACGAAAACAATGCATTTTATATCGAGTTCCAAAGCAAAGGATACAAAGTAATTCTTTGCGAAATTGAACTGGATCTAATTTTCCGGGAATACACGAATTGCACGCGGTGTTGCATTTCGTCCATGTAATTCTACGCTCTTCTAAACGTCACCATGTAAATGACCAAGTTTCATTCGCGTCGGTCCATCGAGTGCGCGGAATGCGACGGTGTTGCCCGAAAAAGGCAGCGAAACTGCGATTAATAATTCTGCAACGCGGCGCTGACGGGAGATTTGTAGCGCGTCGCCTCGAAACAAAAGGGAGAGGAAAAATCAACAAAGTAACGCGGCGAAAAAAATAGCAGCGAACGAAGTAGCTATCGGGAAATAACGCACAGACGTGTCCATCGATACGTGTCACGCTCCGATACACTTTGATCAAGAACAAAGGCAAGACATCGATTTTCGAAAATAGCCCACCGACCGACGTAACCGGCTGCCTCTCGACGATCTAACAACTTCTAAAATCGGCTTACGGATTGAGTAACTTATAAAACCCCTGGGCTAATCGATTCCAGTCCGTTCAGCCGCGAACGATAGGTACGAGCGCGTTTCGGATCCGAACGCGGCGCGGATTTGCAGGTGGAGTCATGCGAGAGACGCGTCATAAACGCACGTGCGTGACCACGCATCCGATAGCACGATAATCCTTGAAGCTTCTGAACCCGGCTCGAAAAGAGGACGTAGGTGGAACGCTCAGGCACGTCGGCCGACGACATCGCGCCCTGCCACACATAATGGACGACGAACGACTCGAATTTAGTACACGTGCTCGGTTAAACGCAATTGGGTTACATACATTCCTGCCCATAAATCATTGTACATCTTACTACATACGTATTTTAGAAAAAAATCTAGATTACATTGCAGATTGGTTGTCTCATACGTCTATGATTCTATAAGCAAAAATAATAATCACCCCTGCCCCGTTTATTATCCGACCTGAAACGCTCCGCATAATTTTCTATCACATAAGGTTTATTAGATTGAAAAAATATTCTGCAAATATTCAGCATCGTTTCCTGTTATCCAATTAACAGAGATAAATTGTTAACACGAACACCCTGTGGAGAGTCGTGTACCGATACACGCATGCCTCGGGAACATGTGGTTCGAGGGTTGGCTAAGATCTGTCTAAGGCATTCCTAGACCGTCTCAAACACAAGTGCACTAAATCAATCCATTGTCAGGGACGACCCGATTCCGTGCAGGTTGACTCACCTTTACGACAAAGGGCCTTCTCATATTCCGTGTAAGCCAGTGCAAGCGTCTTAGTGTAGAACGCATAAGGAGTGCCGAGAGTTCCGAGCGAACCGGACGCGGTACGTTCATGGGAATCTTCTGACGAATCGTCCACGATCAGTCAACCTCCTTCTCGATCTCCTCCAGGGAGTTCTTTACACCTAGCCCGAAGGATTCCACGAGGAAATAACGGCGAGCAGAGCAACGCTCTTAATGGATTCAGAAGTGGCTACGATTTCTATGAGTCGTAATAACGTTACGCTGATTTATCTCGGCTTTAACCCGGGGCGGGCGAGACCGCGTTGCTCGCGCCTTTGAATACGTATGTAATATCGTTTAACCCGAGCATTGTCGGGTTCAAACGTATGTAAAGTTGGCGTGACGTCGTTGACGAAGAGCGTGTGCCTCGAGATCGTCGAGGAGGGTCACGGGTACGCGATCCTCGAGGTCGCTTCCTTATTATATGTCGGACGAGCTCGTACGTCGGGAAGGTATGCGCCATATGTGACACGCGGAATTTCCTTGCTCGGAATCATCACTTTCAGATATTGCCGGCACTGACCAACCGCAGGAACCATTTCATCGCTTGGAGAAATAACCAAGGCATTTTTCGGATATCTGCGCTGAACGGATTCCTATTTTTTTTTTCTTTCGGTTACAAAAAGACGAGTCATTTCAACGTGGCTTGATTATATCTGAAATTCCCCGCTTCCTGTGCGCAACTTTTCTAAATTGGCCGAAAAAGAGAAAGGGGATTCGAAGCATTTATACGAACGATGCATAAAATTACGAAGTATCTAGCGGAACAGGGGGACGATATCGAGGTACAACTGAAATAGCAGAGTCTAACTAAGAAATCCAGGTTTGTCCGAGCGAAGGAGAAATAATGATTATAAAAATCTCCTATGCCAGCGGGTGGGACGTAATAAAGCAGAGTTTTTAAATAGCCACTAAAGCACGAACAGCCTCAATCATAAACGGACGTCCCTTAAGTAAGAGCAGCCCTCCTTTTATCTCTCGCTATTATTTCGACCCTCGTATCTTTTTTTTCCCTGTCGACGGGAACTCTTCGTCGTTTTAACGATAACAATTAAAAGGACCACCGTTCTCTGCCAAAGCTAATTATCACCGAGACACTTTTATTAGCTTCCTCTCGACGAGAAAGGGGACCTCCTGAAAATTTTGCGATCGTGCCCTGGATTTTTACTTCTCGGTCCCACTTGACCCTACCAGACACAACAGGGGATACATAATCGTTCGTGAATATTGTTTTCAGATCCATCGCGATTATCCAGTTCGATCTTGATATAATCGAGCAGGAATACACGTTTCTATTAGTCACCGGTCGCGAGAACAAGTTTACAGTGGGATTCACACATATCATTAAAAGTGCTAGCCTCGTTAGCATATTATCTCTCGCGATGGTATAATTACGCGCGACACACGACTCCATCCGATAAGGATGAAGAGTGTCCCGATGCTCGATACGTTCGTGTGGTGGGAAACTCCGCAACAACTGCGAATTACTAATCCAATTAGCTCATTAGGTAATTACACTGTGCCGACAGTTCTCGTCTTTCGCAAGATTTCGAAATACGATTGCTCTCGTGACACGTTGCTAATTATTCGATTCTAAGCTCATCAGGTACGCGCAAAAAATGGTAAATTTAACTTGGCTGATAATAGTGATTACTTGGTACAATCACGCGCGAAGCAACGATTTAAACGAACTGATTCAATTTTCCTCGAAAAAACACGGGAATTAAAATGGAACGTTTAATAAATAAATATGCTACTGCGACGTGGGTAGTATTCCTCGTTTAATTTTCTAGATTGACTGAATTGGAGCGTGCAACAACGGTAACTATCCGGTGGAGATTAAATTGCACCTAATAACAGAACATTTCACTCTCGAATTTCACGGTATCGATACCGTGAGGAAAGTATTTCGTAAAGGTCGAAATGAAACGACGGGAATGCGGCAACGACCACTTGAAAGCGTTATCGCGAAACGAGTGTCATAGCGCTACAAATTCTACGCTTTTTTCTTCGGGATGTACGAATGTGACGCGGAGGGTAGGGTGCTCCGAAACACCCTAATATCCCCAACTCGTAACGGTTTCATTTCTCCCTCTGCCCTCTTCCTCTTTCTCCTCTTCGTATTTTCCTCTCGCACGTACGGCGAGTTACCTAGCCCAACCTTCAGTCCCCGTCGCAAGATAAACGATCAGTCACACCCTGCGACTTTTATTTCTTGCAATCATCCTCGTCTCGCAGGCCTACTTGCCGCCACTTTCCGCCTGCTGCTATCTACGCTCTTCCTTCCTTCCTTCTTTCATTCTTTTCTCAACGATACAGGACTTCCGACCGACCGTTTCTCCGATAGAAACGCCAGGACTTTATTGCGTAACGTAAACTTCTTCTCGTAAGGATTCGACTGCTGATTGAAAGGAAATCGTATCTGCGTCGGGTCGAGAAGGCAGTAAGCAGTAATCGTCGAATAAAATTTAAACGGCACGGGTCACGATATCGAGAACGAATCGCAAAGCTGTTTGCTCGAAGACAAAATGATATTCTTTGCGAATCTGTGTACTTATTATTTTTGAATAAGGACAATAAAAGATGAATCGATCTAAAATTTCTATTCTACAGTAGAAATTATTTAAGATACGTGGGCCACCGATGACCCACCGTATACATCCTTATTGGCGATCGAAAGGAGCAGAAAAAACATGACTAAACGTCCACGGACCTTCCGGTTCGGACACGGAAGTTGGAGTAAAAAATTGAGCGATATCCTCGTCGCGTGGTATCGGGGGCCAGCTACGAAATGGCCGGACGGGATCTATTTTTTACGGCTTTGTGTGTCTCCATCGACGTAGGAAAATGAAACCGGTAATGCGACGGCATTGATAGATTCACCACCATTTGGAGAATGGTCGGATTATGCGCGGCATAAATACGCAATTTCACCCCGAATGCCACCGGCTTTCCCCTTTGGGAATAGCCGATGCTTATCCGCTTCAAATTAACAAATTGCTCCGAGCAAATACGCTGACAGTGAACCATCGCGTCGCGCAACATCGCTCAATCTAAAAGGAACTACTCCGCTAACGAGCCTCCTCCGATTTCCGAGCATAGAACAGTCGAAAAAAAAAAGACAATGATGAATAGATTGACCACGCAACGTTTACCCAATCAATGTTTACGTTCATAGGGAAAAAAAATTTATGAAAAAACGCAAAAAATATTCATCTTCGTCCCTAAAGAACCACCAACCTCAGAGTTGTCTAATTACCCGGTGTACGTTCGTTCGAGAGCCTCCCTGCTGATTTCGAACCCCAAGAAATTCTGACGCGGAACCTGACCTGAGCATTGTGTCGCGTTATGTTGTTAGAGTTTTTTTTTTCCGTGTCTCCCTTCGCTCATTGTACGCGCAGTCGCACCCCCTGTACATACACACTCAAAACGGTACTACGTTGCCGGCATCGTGTACGAAGGATTGCACCCCGATGCACGGTGGTGATTCCCTATTATGCGGTTCACGCTCCTCGTTCGCCTCGCTCACCTTTCTTTCCTTCTCTCCGTCCTACCTATTCACCCTTCGATCCTTCATCTGACCCCACGCGGACACGGCCCGCGTGCTTTCACCTTATTTCCATAACGTTTACACGAACGGACCTTCCTCCTGGAGATATCAAGAATCCCGCTTCCGGTGTGACGACCACCTGGCCACAACCGATGACCATCGGCGTTGTCATGCTGTTGCACAAGTTTACCCACGAATCGGAGCACGCGTGCGAAAACTAGTTTTTTTTTTTTTATTATTATATACGACGGAACACGTGCTGCGGTCATTAGCTGCCACCGCACCGCTGTATTTAATTATTCACCAGCGATGCTCTGCCACCCGTTGCGACTTAACCATGACCGATGCTGGCAGACGAGCGAGTATACGTGTGACAGAGCTGTCTCGAAATTAGAAAGTTTCCGAGAACGCGACACGTTCGCGGGAACAGCTATTTTCGGGTAGAATATACGTTGGCGAACGTTCCTCTAACTATCTAACGTGACAAAAATCTCAACTATTTCCACGCTCGAGGAAGCGGCCAGGGTTTTCCGTCTGAATTCCCGGAAGCGGACTGCAAGGGAATTGGTTTACTCGGGATACCAGCCTAACTGAATTTCGTAAATCGATGCAGTCGGAATTAGAAGCGGGCCACACCGTTCCGAGTTGCACCGTGTACCGTAACTTTATAATTGAATATTCGAAACGGTGGTTTTGTCCGTAGCGAAGCGACGTTCGACAAATTGATGCAACGCAATGGTCGAGGGAAGGCCAGAGTATGTACAACATTCTTGAGTCGGAGCTACGTTTATGGAGGGAATATCCGTGAGGAGATTCGAGCGGAGCGAACGCGATATCTCTCGCCTGAATTTATGTGAGGCGTTATGGTCGACGGATCTAACCCACTAGAGCTAGTCCCCGGCCGTAAAGCCGAGATAATTAAATTATGGGAATAAAAAGCGTAGAAGGAACGTCGCGGCTCAGACGACAGGCTCCCGGTTTTCGAGGAACGAACAGCGCGAAGAAAAATCGTAAAACCAGCCCGACCGACAAATCTGTATAATGTTTCGCGATTTTTATCGCCTTCCGCTCTCCTACCCTCTTCAAACACTAAAAACTCGCCGCGCGGTATACAACACCAGCCGCCCGTCCGCATGCACACGCCCGTTTACGCACATCAAATTTCGAAATGGAAATGAAAGATTTTATGTTGTCGTCAAAGATCGACACGGGAACGGCTATGGAATGGTTGGCGCGACAGTAACGCTGATTCCCCGTTGTCCCTCATTCATTCGACAGCTGTGCATCGACGGATTAATGAATTATAACCGTTGATGAATAATAAACCCTCGCTCCCGCGTATTTTTATCGCGGAAAATGAGATACGCTCACGGTCAAACTTTCACGAGTAATTAACCCTTGCGCGAAAAAATATTCCAAGCACTTTGATAACGTAAAAATGTTCAAAGTAGAGAAATATTGAAATTCTCTTGGGAAGGGACAGCCAGGTAGCTCGGAATTAAAGGAAAGAGATAAAAGCGAAATTAGGTAAGACATTATCAAGGAAGAAGCAAACTTTGAGACGGTCTTAACTAATCCCATCACGTAGTGCCATAATCGTCTCGGACGGCGGCGTTAATCAAGTTCCGAAAATACAGGAATGGCCGGAGGTGTAATTTCACCCTTATATACGGGTGTTAAAGCGCGCCGGAATGGCACCCCATGCATAACGCCTCCCGCTTGTACGTATATATGTAGCTACAACCCGGTATACCCCGTTCCTCTGCCACCCACTCGTAACCAGTGCAGGTACTATACATATATATATATATATGTATATCTGTATATCGTAAACTACGTAGTGGAAGTGTTAAATCTTCCGCGCTAAATGCGAGAGGACAAACTTACGGGGAAACTTGGGAAATCGTGGTTCTCCTGAACCATTCATGGTCGCTTCACGGTTCTGGCAAAAAGCATCTAATGGGCCGTTTACGGTGGCGCGACTGCTTTGATATAAAACACACTTGGGACCTTTGAAATGTGTCGACAGCTAGTATGAAGCCGTGCAACCAGGCCACTAGTCAATTCGGACTTGAAAGAAAGCGGTAATGTATGTATGAGGTCTCTATAGCGGTTGATTCTTTGCGAGAGGTAAGTACAGTGGCACGAAATGTTCCTTCTTAGCGAAGTAAACGACCATTACTTATTGTTGCCATTTACCGTGCGCTACAAATTTACGGACGACTCGGAAAATGGAAAATTTAGTAGCAGACAGTGGCAACGAAACGGCGCCTCTTACAGATGAATACCCATAAAGGACGATGCAGATCTTAATCACGCAGGATTTAATAGGAAAGACTGGTGGAATAGAATTCCACGTCATTCTAGAAATAATCACATCTGCAGGAAAATTATTTAACTGGAACAAAAGTCAAACGAATGTTTTAAAATGAAAAAGTTTCGCGTCCCAAGAAGATATATCTACTAACAGGCACTCTTTGGTGATCTATGGAGCATCAAACTTGTAACGAGTCACCATTTAACACTTTCTTTCCCCAAGCAAAAGCCCCTTCTCGTCGAAGACTAACAATATCTCTTACGGCTGATCGGTTTGTAATAATTGCGACTGTACGGTAGCAGGATACATGGAATGAAGGGGAATGTTTTGTGTTTCCGAAGCCTTTAAATCCCGACTTTAAATTCATTTCGTACCGACGATCGACTCGCCATTGTCCCCGCATCTGTTCCTCGGTCTGTCCGCGGGGTTTAGCTTAGGAATTAGGGGTCGAGGCTGGATTTCATTATCGGTATAATTTTAAAGTGGCTGTCAAGGGGTGATCGCAGCTTTTGACGCTTCCTTGACTGACGGAGGGTGTCTCTTTCTCTCGGAGTCTCAAGCTGAATCATCGTTTAAAACGTTTTGCTTCGCCCGAATACACTCGCCTACTAGATAGAAGCTGTCGCGTAAAATACATTGAACACGAATTCAACGAACCGATCCTTTTACAAGATTAATGGATACCGCGTTAGCTTTCAATGAACGAAACGAAACAAACCTTTTCACCTACGTTATTTCATTCAATTACATTCGAACAATTTTAAAATACTATGACGATGTTTGGAAAATACTTAAATGATCATAATAGATTCATTTATCAGCAAAATTATAACAAAGTACGCTGTTAACCCAACACTTCTCGATAAAAAATTTCCCCTCACCCTTGCAGAGTAAACAGGACACTGGCGAAATACCAGTATCAATAGGGAGTATTAGAAGCGTAGCAGCTTAAGTCTACTTCTAAATACGTTCACAGTATAATGATACGTGCACACCGGATACACCTCGTAGAAGATCATCTTAGATACACAATAAGCGCGTCGTTTCAGCCTGCCGGTCGATAAATTTACGAAGCATATTCTCGACTGCTGGAAGCTTGTTATTTCCACGCGGAGAATCTGCGCGGCGCCGCAGAGATCAGAGAAGAATCCATTGAGAGGAAAGCGGAGGGATGGTGGAACGAAAAAGAGGCCACCCTCTCGTCCTGACACAACATCTCTTCCTTTGAAGCTTAGGGAAAGGATCAGAGATTCCCAGGGAGCAGGACATGTGAAATCGACACAAAAGTGACCATCGTCTGGTAAGCGATAGGACCACGAAATTGCCGTTGCCCTCGAGATTCGGCTTAACTTCCATTCCCTCCTTCTCTTGCACCGGATTCAGAAAAGTATTTCGCTTGAAATAACACGCGGAGGATGATGCTCGAAGCCCCGGGGGTCACTAATGTCTAGACAATATTTGTCTTGACCCGAGCAAGAAGAAAATAATAAGCGACGAGAGAAGGATACGTGGGTGTAGGTGGGTCCGTGCGATGAGCACGGAGGTCATAACGGGGTTATGAGCTGTGAGGTAGTTAAAGTTTTCAACTGCCGCCACGATATATACACGCCTTCTACCAGGATTCTACCCCGTAACAGCTAGCACCGCTCCGAAGCTCGTTCGTTACGTGTTTCGCGCTAAATTTGTTCGATATCCTCGAGGAGCACCGTAAATCCGGATATGCCGGAGGAAATTGCTCTTCCCCGGCGTCGGTTGGCTCCGAATCCTGACGAGAAAGAAAACAAAACGACCAGCAAAAGCACGAGAGAACGAGCAATTTTTACCGACGCGACTCGACGTGGCTCTTCGTACTTTTAAACGAATCGAAAGATAATTACGACGAATAAATGACGATAGAAAATGCAATTGAAACTTTCTTCCTCTCCCTTTTTCATATATTTCAGAGAGTCTCGAATCGAATTATTTAACAATACGATAAAACGCGAGGACAAGGATATTCGTATCTCGTCGAGCCTTGGAAAAACGCGTCAATTGGATAAAGGAAGTTGCGGTATGGGATCGAAACTTGAAGGATACCAGGATACAATTGTACGAATCGTACCGCAAGTTTGAAAACGTGCTCGATGAGATTCGTTACGTCGCTTCCCTCCCCGCGCCCTTCGCCCACCACTAATGACAACGCCAGGGTGCTTCAGCCCCTATCATAATTCGCAGCTTCTGCTTTTCTGTCGAGGGTTGTTGACACAATGCGGGCGCCTTACCGCAGCCCTATTCGTGCCTAAGACCGTCGAATATCAATAAAGATAGAAAGAGGAACGAAACGCGACGAAGAAGAGTCAAACAGGACACGACCACGGCCTTTGGACATCGTTTGGGAAACGTTCCTGCGGGACAGGCTGATCGTGACGAGATCAAAGGGAACGTTTTGTCCTAATGACCGTCTTGCACACTTGTGCGTCGACGAAAACCCGCGGGGCTCTTATTCCCTTCGCGTCGAACGAAATTAAATTGAGAAATAGTGATACGGCCCGCCTCACGATACCACCCACTGCGTGACATTGTTTCGTTCCGATTCAAAAATGTATTCTTCGTCGTCCCCGTTGAATTATCACGTGCACGCGATTCTAAGTGAAAATTCGAATAATAACTTTCTGCCATTCCATCTTAAAATCTAAACAGAATCAGTCGAACGAAGTTCCCGAGCATCAGCTAATTTGATTCGTAGCAACGACAGACGATCTTAGGTTTTCGCATTCAATATTAATAGCTAAGAGAAAGCAGCTGCGATAATGATTACGATTGCCCTGTCTTATCCTAAAAAACGAGTTTGCCCCTGGGCAACGCGAACTCGAACAATTAATCTAAATGTCACCAGGAGTTAATTTATAGTGGCGCGCAATCGTATATCAAGCGCTATCTTCTTCGGATATTCTCCAGGGTATAGGATACATAAAGCATTTCCCGTTAACCAGCGACGCGGCCTTTATCAACCCTTCAACGGTCGTTTCCTATCGTTGCTCCACCGGCATTACTCTGTGCCAAAGCTGTTTCACGGTTTAATTGCTTTCGAAACGAAAGAACATCGTTAATAGCGTACTCGAAGTACGTGGCAAGTCATTACTGACACGGCAAAGAACAGAATCTACATTTGCATGAAACATTTCCCAATTACTTAAGCAACATCCGAAACGTCGTCTTTCGGTAAGTGATATGATGTCTTGCTACAAGTACGATAGTCGATCGCATCGAAACAGATTTCACTATTTTTCGCTACTTATTAATCGCTCGCAATGAAACACGGCAATCTCGGCTCGTTTAATAGCACTTACTAAAAGGCTTATCTCGCACCTGAAACTGCAAACATCGATGTACCAAGACGGCATTAATATTTATCATAAAATCACGTTTCTTGCTGCCGGACGTTTTATTGGCCATATCGCTGCCATCTTAGCTCGCGAGCTAGCTGCATTATTATTACACGCGCTATCAGTTAACGCTAGCACCAATAAAACCCTAGCGAAGGAGTAGAAACACGTCCGAGATATCGACCTCGTGTCTACTAGGTACGCGAGTAGCAAGCGAGTCGATCGCAATTTCACGCGAGTAGTAGCAGTAAAGCCGGGCCCGTGTAATTATAAACAGAAGGCACTTTGCGCGGCGATAAATCCCATTCGCCAACTCGGCTACGTGAGTCATTCTCGTTACTTTATTCCGTTTGATTAATTCCGAGCAGTAAAAGTACCGTAAAAGCGCGACGACCGAACAAAAGTGGAATCGCGGGACTATCAGACGTGGCTGCAGTTCGCGGCTGCATTTTCACAGTTATCCTCAGCCACGCAAAAGAATAAAGGAGCAACTGTTTTCCGGTGCTAACGCTGGTAGTTTCGATGAACATTGTAAGACGAATCGCAACTCTGACTACTTCGGACTTTCTTTTCGAAGGAGAAACCAGCAGCAAGAATGAAGTCGTAATTTTAACAGAGCTGCATGTCTACCTTTTTTACTTCCACGGTGATAAAATTTCTTTCCGACGAGACGCGCTGTTCGACTCGGATGAAGATATTAACTATCCCCGAAACGAATATTTCTAATTGCTAGCCGGACCACCCAGCAGGGGAGACGCTTTCATAAAATCTTTATCGTCCTGATATTTAGAGTTCGACTACCAATGGTGGATCGTAGAAACGATCGTAACACGGATTTCGGGCCGACGCGAGTGGAATAGAAGGATGAACATGTTCGAGGAACATGTCCGGTGTTATTAATTGCGCGTGGACACGTTTGTCTTTATAGTGACATAAAATCTGTACTTACGAAAGGAAAATACTAATCTACTCGATGTCGTTCGCCGGTGAAGCAAAGTGTTAAAGAAAAGCAAAGTTTTGTAAGAGGAACTTGTCGTTAGTAAGTTTCGCTCGACACACGCACGCTCTCAGCGTGCGGGGTTTAATTAAATTAAGACCACGGAGGCGTTAGAAGTGGTTGGTGACGAGGTAGGTTCGCTGTAGCAGCCGAAAGGTACAAAGAGATCTCCAAGCACAATGCCGCGATTGTTTCGATCGTCGGTACTCGTTACCGTGTCTCTCGTTGCTCATAAATCGGCCCGTTCCTTGCGGCCCCGCGCGCGTATACACGCGAAAAATAAGCGTGTTCGTACATTCGACCGCGTATCGTACAGTCGCTGCAGAGAGAAGTGTCAGCTGTAACTTTTATTGGTTATAAAAGCTCGCGATATTATGCTGAGCCAGAGTAAATACGTTTATGCTCCGAGCCTCTCTTTATCCGTCTTCCGTGTCTTTCTCCATTCGCGTCCCACCAGCCCGGCCATCAGCGTACGTTCCAACTCAACTCTCGGAGTCTTATCAATCTAATACATTTCATATTTTATGGTTCCTTCTTCGAAGTAGCTCGTGCTGTGCTCGCTCTTTACGGTCGCGTATACCATTGCGTCTTCTGCTTTTGCATTAATCTCGCGAGAGCGAAGACACAACCCTGCACGTATGATTCACGAGTACGTAAAGAAAAGATTCGAGGTGGTCGACGCACCTGGTTGCAATGTAACCACTTCCCCGAACCGTGTTACAGAAATTTCCAACGATACACCGTGAAAATAGACGCTTCTTAGACGATTACGTCGTTATGTCGCTACGAATATCGCGGTTGTTACAGTAGTTTGAAGCGCGACAACGATAATTATCGTAACAAGCGCGCGGAGAAATCTTGAGGGATAGAGATAAATTGTTCTTCGTAAATCCCGAACGACAGGGAAACGCGACGCGGTATATTCCCAGTGGAATTTCGTCTGCGCACCTAGCAGACGGCCAATAAATAGTACGGCAGGTCCCGTCGTATCGGTACGGGCAATTGCATCCAGGTGGTCGTACTGTTATGACGTAATAATCCAAAGCAAGCTACCCCTAATTCAGAGGCAAACCCGTAGCACGGCTCGCGGGAACATAGTGGCTCGTGAGTGGCCGTAGTACGTCGTACCGGTCCGGCAGGTCGATGCATGCGAATGTACACGTGCATCCTGCGGTGCACCCAGTGGATGCACGCGTTGATGATGCGTCTCGGCACACCTGATGCCCGTTAACGTTCGCTAGACGCGTCTAGATATTCGATCCCTACCAGAATTCCTCGCCACTGATTTCTGTTTAATCCTCTGCCGTTCAGATAGAGTTTCAAAGACTACACTGTGGTTGCTTCTAATTTTGATGAATCGCATTTAAGCGATAAAAAGAAATAAATTAAAAGTGGACCTCGCCTTAGATATTATCATGAATATGTTATCTCGACGCTATAGAGGGTTAAACTCGCTTGAATAGCGACTTAATTACCCTCAAAGACAATCAATGATCATCTAGCATAAGCTGTAGCCCCGATCGAAGAAAATTATCCACGACCCATTACACGTTACATTGTGCGACTAGGACGTGTTTGTGGACGAACGATCGCGAGTATCGAAAATATAATCTGAACAAAGAAAATTCGAGGAGCGTACCGCAATAAATCATCTAGCGACCTATAGCCTGAAGGGCTGTTCGCCGTGTTACGAGAGACGGTAATCACGGGGCACCGGCATCTTTTTTTCTCGCGCTAGATACACGTTTTAGAACGCAATCAGCGTCACTCGTGCGGGACGGTGGGCTCACACAATCGCGATAGAATCAATCGATCCGATCCGATCCGATCCGATCCGATCCGATCCGATCGTATCTACGGGAGCTTGGAAAAACGTCCGACTACGACCAATCAATATTATCGTTTACCAGTTCACGGCACAGGTATATACATACTTTCTATTTCCCTAACGAGTGGATATACGTATACGCACACCTGTACGCGGCTATTAACCACCTTCCGGGCACGCGTACCTACACGAGTCCCGAGTTAACGCGTCAGGGCCGTAAGAATATCGACGATTACAAGAGAAACGGTTCACCTCGGAACATATCCATTCGTTAACTGTTAGACGAACACTTTGTCTTTAGTTTCGCTCCATCTTTTTAATGAACGCGTAATTAAGTACTTAATAGTGGCTGCGTAATCATTGGTATTAGGAAACAATCTTACCATGCAAGTGCATTCAACCCTTGTAATAATAACTGGATAGAAATTTATTATGCTTTTGCTATAATAGCATACTTTCGAAAGAAATGTTTAAAGCTTTCTCGAAGGATCAATACCTACGGATTTTACACCCCTGCAATTTATACCGTGTTCGAAAGAGTACACTGCAGAACAGAACGTGGTGCAACGCACATCAAGGCCACTGAACTTGCTACTTGAACCTACAACGACGCGGCGTTGTGGTTTTTGTGGTTGCTCAGATTTTATAACGTTTCTTCGGCCTATTCCACCCTCCCTCCCACCCCTTATCCAAGCATTTTATGTTGCTCTTATTAGGAACAGGGTTGTACGCACAGGACCACGGTAATCTCTAGATGGTAATGATAAACTCGTCTTGATTTCCTGGTGCGGTTAGCACGGCACGAGCCTCGCGGTTAATGGACGATACGAAACAAAGAAACGAGGAACGAAGACGACGACGCCTTGACCACGGGGCGAAATCTTCCGAGAAGCGATTACGATTAACGCGCGCGCGAAACTCGGAAGCTTCGAGCACCGTTTTCACGATGCTGCTCGAAACCCACCCATAATTATCGTAGCTGGTAAGTAATAACCAAGAAGAAGTGAAACGTGCATTTCCTTTTTCTCTACCACATCATCCAACGTCGATTTATCCTTTTTTTATTCGTCGAACCATGCTTAAGGTGTAATTAATATTCCAACAGAGACGGCAAGATAATTACACGCGGCTCGCAGAACCGTAAATGTTACAGGTTCGATAAATGTTAATAGAGTGAACTGATTTAATCAATTAGCTCGATAGAAAAAAGAGAATAAGAAATGATAGATATGTACTTACTTTATTTTTGGTTCGTATCACGTACGAAGAGGAATGCAGAGACGTCAAAGTTGACTTGAAATACGCGCGTGATAAAAGACAATGTATGCGCATAAAAGTTTAAAATATAGCCGAGGAATGATACGCGTACCGAGCCTGAGCACCACTTTGAATGCATTCGAGCATTCGAATATTTAGCAGAACCTTTCTCTCCTCCGGCGATTCCTTTTCCAGCGCGCTTCATTTACTCGAGCGTTACGCCCCTTCAGCAGGAAAAAAAGAAGAGTTTTCATGGCTAAGGGTTCGAGAGAAATTTTCGCGAAATCTTCCGACGCCTCATTTGATCCTGGCTTACGGTTTGACGTACCGTACACTGCCGCCACTCGACGGCTCAAACGATTTAAACATCCACGATAAATTTGACTGTTGCCTACAGAATCGCTGCTATATCTTATTCGAATATTCGAATACAGATTTCCTTTAAGTCATTTTATATTGTTACAAATTTCAAGGAGGTACTCGAAAGTAAATAAAACATGTTAGTCTGGGAAAAAATGGGACCGAAAGAAAGATTATTCTTCAAGATGAAACCAAACGTATTTAACTTTCCTCATCGTCGTCGTTGTAAAAGTGATTCCTCTTCTGGGCGACGAGCCCACAAAGCGCACCTTATTACCAGCGCGAGCAATGGAATATGTGCATTCAGAGGGAAAGTAGACTCACGAGAAATAATCGGTAATACCCGTCGGTTAAAGAAGGCGAAGTGCTGAATAAGGGGTTGCTCGACTCAAAAGGATCGGAACCAGGAGAGCCTACAGAGGACTGGGAATATACATATCTGTGCCGTTCTTTACGATATAAAAGACTATAAAACCCTTCATTCTTTTTTCTGCTTGGAACCTCCCTCTACCGCGAATGACTGATCTTTTGCCCAAAGCGTCGTCGATGCTGTGCCGTAATTAACGATTACAAAGTATTTGGTAGAGATGATTATCAGACTGTGCCGGATCCAGCGGCGTTCTCACTCCATAACATCCGGCACTTTGATGTCCCGACCGTCTCTTGTTTTCTGCTCCATTGTACCGACTCTTACAAGCAAGCCGGGGTTGCCTGGTGGAGCCAGTGTGTTACCGTATCGATGTGCACCGGTACACGCGCGATTCTACGGGTCGTTGTTGGCGGAGCCGTTCTCGCATCAAAAACCCACGTCGATGAAGCGCGGAATTGCGGGCTCCATTCTACGCCATTGTTGAGAGTACGACGTTTTAATTGGCGATCCCCGATCAAGCACTCTTCCACGTCGAAAATGAACTATCACCGTGATACGCACGTTTTCACCGACGATAAAGATATATTCCACGTAGTTAACCTACCCCCCTGATGCCGTTTATGCTCGACCATGCACTCGAGGGTTATCCAATATCTACCACGGAATTACGTGCACTCTAGCATTTAGCCAGACAAGATTGCTCCTACGCTATCGCGAGACGTTTCGTACCCGGACCGATGCTTTTAAACCAACGTACCCGATAACTTTTCTGTCGCCTTGCTAAATACAACTTGCTAATACATACCTACACCAACGAGACCAGCGTACCGGATGACAGACTACAAATAGCGTTTCGAAGGTGTCTCTTCTATCGCGTATAACGCGGTACACGGCTCGCGTTACTTTCGTTTTTCATTTGAAAAACAGTCATGTGTCAGAGAAACGGCGACCGAGTGGCGTACATGCAATTTCAATCGCACTTTTTCCGCGAATCGTCCGGACGTCGGTTAATCCGAACCTGCTTCGGAGCCGCGACAACTTGCACGATGACCGTGTGCTTCAAGACGGATCACCGATACGATGGGAAATACACTTCGCCTCCTATCAACCGACGACACCGTTCTAATGGAACGCCGAGATATAATATGATACATTAATAACGAAACCTACCGGAGAACGTACCCTCGATCAATTTTTTTCAAAGTTAGAAGAGTTCAAACTGGGTCGCGTTGAAAGCGGATGACAGGAAATATGATCAATATTTTATAAACTTTGGAGTTTAAAGTTTTCACGAATATTGCATTAGAAGAATGCAATTGTTTCGACGCAGTAAATTCAAAGTTGCCATAAAACGGAATGAACATTAATGAAATTAATGACGTGACAGGATCGTAATGGCGTATCATGATTCGAAGACGGGGCGTGTGTAAAGTATATAGCATATGTTTTAAACCTTCGCGTAATCGAGCATCACAGTAAACGTTCGCTGGACGAACACAATGGTGGCAGCAGAGGGCCATTAAAAAGGTGCGATTAAATTTAATTATCAAACTTTACGATTATTTGGGGCGCGACCGGTGCAAACTGTGCTCGTATCCTGGGGATGGTCAAAAGGGCGCAAAAAAGTCGACGGTTGAGAAGCAAAAAGCGAATTAGAATTTTCTTCGAGCGCAATAAAACGGTAAACCTGTCGGACACTATGCTCCTATTGTTCGTTGTTACGTTCACAATGCAACACACAATAAATCTGCGCTACATAATTTCCGTTTCCCATAAATGGCATTAAACATCTTTCTTCTGTGTCCAACCGTGCAACTCGTAAAATAATTTCTTCTTTTTTTCACACGAAGCAACGCGTGTCTTTTCAAAAAGAGTTAAACATTGTCACGGTGTATTAAATGAATAAAGTTGAATCATAAATCGTGCGATTAAAGTAAATTTGCTCCAACGTAATCATTTTTATCATCTTTTAGCCGACCGCGTTCGCTTTTATGCCTCATCAAAATCCAAGTCGAACTCGTAATTTCCCGGGTCGCGTTGGGCTTTGTTTCCGATGCTGCACGTGGGTCAACGTTCAAAGTGTCCCGCATAAACCGAAGGCTTAATAAAGCCAGGAATCCGGACTATTCCCGTTCGTAGTCGACATTCCCCGTATTGGATGAGCGCCGTTTACAACCTTTCCACGATCCTACGAGTCTCGTTCGACATCGAGGGAAAAGAAGAAAATGAATCGAAGAGAGAAACCGGGACGAACGATACGATTTAACGAAATGAAGAACAAAAACGGAAACGTGCGCTTAACGTACGCTTTAACGATAGGTCAGAAACATCGAAAGCCTGCTAGGTCTCTTTTAGCAATAAAGCAGGGTTGACTTTATTGACCGGAAGACTCGGCTGCCGAACGATTTGGACAGTTGGACATTCGACCTACGAATTTCCGGTTTATAAGCGAGCCTGAGAGTCGTAACGCCACGCCGTTAACGATTAACGATTCATTTAGCGAACGTTTAGTACGACGAACGAGGGTTCCGAACGTTATGTCGACCGGCATCTCTTGCTCTCTACGATAAGGGACCTTTTCTACGTAATGGCGAGTTTGAATATGCTTACAGGTTGGTGCAAATTGCGATACATACATATACGGATGAAATGTTTCCCCCGCGTATGGAAAGGTGTAAGAGAAACCGTATTCT